>NC_133328.1:333176038-333479371 GCF_042186555.1 Aquarana catesbeiana | reverse complement strand
CCTTATAGGCATTCCAAAACATAAATGGATTCACTTCAGAAGTAGAATT
Source organism: Aquarana catesbeiana (assembly GCF_042186555.1). Taxonomy (NCBI): domain Eukaryota; kingdom Metazoa; phylum Chordata; class Amphibia; order Anura; family Ranidae; genus Aquarana; species Aquarana catesbeiana. Next base: position 333,479,322 of record NC_133328.1, on the reverse strand, counting down.
GATCTGGAAATACTCAGAGAGATGGTCCTCCAAGATATGTTTAGTAACCTGGTTTTGAATAATTTGAGAATTGGAACACCACACATAGGCATTATTGGTTGGGTGCTTATCCCCAATCGTGATAAGAACAGAAGCATGATCTGACCATGTTATGGAATTCATTTTAGTTTGTGAATTTTTTTGGAGGAGCCACCTGTCCACCAAGTACAGATCAATTCTACCATATGTACAATGCCTGTCGGAATAAAAGGAATAGTCTCTTTCGTTTGCGTGCCTGCAATGCCAGACATCAAAAAGATTATGTGTTCGTAAGAAGGTTGTCAAGGATAAAGGTTTCCTGGAAGGTGTGGCCGAGGAATCCATTTTTGGGGGTGATGTTAAAATCCCCACATAGCAATAATGATCCCTGTTGAATCTTCCGTATTTTCTTCATTAATCCATTTAAAAAGTGAATCTGATGCGTATTGGGGACATAATTATTGACCAGCGTGTATCGGTGGTGTTAATATCACATATTAGTATAATGAAGCATCCATTGGGGTCAGACATGTCTTGGTGTAGTTGGAAGGAAATCAAGTCTCTGATTGCGATCATAACCCCTCTTTTTTGGCCTGTATGCTGGAAGTAAAGTAATGTTGGAACCCCTTATATGTACATTTAGGGGGTGTATCTTTGTAGAAGTGTATCTCTTGGACACATAGAATGTCACAGTGAGAAGTTTAAGCTTCTTTCCAGAGGGAAGATCGTTTGGCTGGATGGTTTAGTCCATGCGCATTTATTGAAAGATTGCTAACCGGCATTGGTGCTATTCAGTAGGGTGCACAAAGTTAAATATAGAATGTACTTACATTCTATCTCATTAGAAAGCACACAATGAGGAGTATGGTGATGATGTTCTGAATCGATGAAATATGCAGATGCAGCTCGTCTTGGTAGCTTGTATGTTGGGATGTAGGTAAGAGTTCCTGAGTGGGAGTGTAACAGAAATAGTTTCTGAAAAAATAACAGGTAGAAAGAAAATGAACAACGAACAGTTAAAAGGAGGGTTATTGTAACCCAGGTGCAGATCATGTCTGCTCAGGTAAGTGGGGCTTATTTCCAAGGTAAAGCTACATTTGACGGGGCCTATGGAGAAGGCTGCTTGTGTGGGCGACTTAACATCAGAGGGAGTTTTTAGGTATTGTTCCTTTGCTGCCACTCCTGTGGGATCCTGCTTGGGCTGTTGGTAGCAGGCGATGAGGGTGGCTCGTTAGGAAGAATCTTCCAGGCTATTAGAAGCTGGAACCCTTTGTTGGGAGATGTAATAACATGAGTGGTACCCTCCTTAGTTACGACCAATTTGGTTGGGAATCCCCATTTATATCAATGTTAAGATTTCTCAATACTTTGGGTCACAGTTCAGCTGTGTTCACTGCTTCAGGAATGCCTCTTATTTTCACATTGATCCTTCTTGCTCTGTCCTTTAAATCTGCCAGTTTTGCTTTAATCCAATTTTGTTCTTCTTCTACAGTGTCATGGACATCAATCAAATCATTAATAGTTGCTGAGTATTCCCCCATTTTTATTTCTATACGGTCTACCCTGTCTCCCACAGCTGTGAGCTCAGAACTAAATCTCCTCATGCAGGCCATCATATCTGTGTGGATGGTACTCCTGATATATGAGCATATCTTTAAGTGTTGTGTCAAGGACAGGCTGGTTTGATGTGGGGAAAGTTGTGATAGAATCAGGGAGCTCTCTGGTGTCTTCCTGTGAGTCTGTGTGTGATCTCACCTCATGCTGCAGCCTCACCGATTCCTCCATTCTGCTCCTTGCTTTTGCTGCGCTTCTGACCAGGGGGGTAAATGCTTGTGAGTTCCCCTGTGAGCTCTGGCTTTTGTGCTACGCACTGTCGTTATGCTGTTCTGACGACCTGGGACCTGTGATGGGAGTAGATGAGGAGCCGGTGCCATCTTGCCCCTGTGGCCTTGGCGGCTGTGTAAAGTATGCCGTCGGTTTCCTGGGTCTGTGCTCGGCCCTTTTTTCTGCTGTCTTGTTTCTCCGTGTGCAGCTATATTATCCCGTCGGGTGCAGGAGCTCCGGAACTGCACTGCCATCTTCGATGAGGTCACGCCCCTCTTTTTTTACATAATATTAACAAGGTGCATGTCACATGTTGGCAACGTAACATGCTCCTATGACCTGTGTGCAAATTTCCTTTAAAAAATACATGAAGATGAACCAGCATAAAAAAAATGTGTCAAGTTTAGAGTTGCGCCTGTTCAACCCATGCAATTGCGCGTACGTTGCTTAACATTTACTAAGATTTTGGCCACGCAGTGAACAAACATGTGAACGAGCGCAACAGCCGCTTGCGCATGCGCATTGCTCCCATTGATCTCACGCAGTTCTAAACGTAATTGCGGGCACAGCAGGCTTTCTCTGAAAAAGTTACTTTCTCATTCTATTTTAGGCATATTTGTTACTTGGGCAGTTGTTACTAAACTTCCTCACATCATCCCATAATATTGGCACCTCCATCTTCTGTCAATATTGATTTGGAGATGCTGTGTCCAAAGTGGTACACAGATTGCATTCTCCCATGCACCGAGATCGCTATAGTAAATGGGGGATTTGCGCTCTGTTACCGGCGCACCATTTCGTAAATATGGAAATGTGCATTGCGCCTCGCCGTGCGCCTCTACTGATGGCTCACAGCTTTTGTAAATCACCCCCAGAGTGTGTATAGGAAGGCGATGTACAGGTACATTGTCTGGCCTGCCTGTGCCGCTCACCCAGAGTAAAACTACTGTGGTCAGGTGGAAAGTAATTAAAGCGATGTCACATCAATTCCTGTCCTGGTCCATAAAACCCTAACAGTCAGAAAGGGATGAGAACTCTCTAAAAGCAAGACTGAAACTACTACTTTTTTTAGAATATTAGAAAAAGAAGAAACCATTATGCATTTATTTTGCTGAAGTTTTATGTGCGTTGCTGTGGCACTTTTTTGTTTACCTACTCTGATAAAATGTTGTCAGCAAAGAAGAAAATGAGGATAGATTTTAATGAGTGAGATCCCAGAGAACAGTAAAAAACATACATGAGTTTGAATGCTTCTTCACTCTAAATCTAAAACTATTAAAATAAATTGTTGGATTGATATACACATTAAACTTAAGTTACTTTAAAGCAATGGTAGGTAGGGGAGCTGTCACATTAGTCTGAACACTGTTAGTGCTGCCTGCTGAGCATAGAATTTGCTATGAAGAAGCAGCAGTGTAGGAAACGTTCTGTATGAACTACATGCCAAGTTAATAGTCTCTAACGAGAAAGGCTGTGTTGGCTGTTTTGGCTGTAGTTGTGTCCGTTGGCTGGATAGGGACAAACAAAACACAATTAAAAGAGTAAGAGGCTCATCTAATGTAATATTTAATTTAGTTTGGTGACTGCAGTGATCCTGTGTCAGTTGAGAAATATCAAACAGGTGCATTTGCAATTTTTAAAAAATAAGTTTGAAATCAACATGGTTACCTGACTTGAGCCTGCAAAGCTTCACTTAGTTCACTAAGCTAACTGCAAATTATGTCCTTTTTTTTACCACAAATAGATCTTTCTTTTGGTGGTATTTGATCACCTCTGAAGTTTTTACTTTCTGCTATAAAATGCATCCAATAAACAAAAATGTAAAAAAATCTTATTTCTGCCTAAATTTAGGCCAATATGTATACTGCTACATATTTTAGGTAAACAAAATCCCAATAAGCGTATATTGATTGGTTTGCACAAAAGTTATAGCATCTACAAACTATGGGATAGATTTATAAAATTTTTATTTATTTTTTTTTTTTTACTACTAATGGCAGCGATCAGCGACTTATAGCGGGACTGCAACCTTGCGGTGGACAAATCAGACACTAAGTGACACTTTTGACACTTTTTTGGGGAATAAGTGACACTAATACAGTGATCAGTGCTAAAAATATACACTGTCACTGTACTAATGACACTGGCTGGGAAGGGGTTAACATCAAGGGCAATCAAAGGGTTAAATGTGTGCCTAATCTGTGCTTGGTTACTGTGTGGGAGGTGCTTGTACTATGGGAAGGCAGAGATCCATGTTCCTGCTTTGCAAAAAACACAGGATCAATACCTTCCCTACTGACAGAACAGCAGTCTGCCTTGTTTACAGACCGCTGTTCTGCTTGTGTCCCGAATATATACGGTCTGCAAGCGGCTAATAAATCCACCCTTCAGTATTACATAAGTTATACATTGACCACTTGACCTCCATAAGATTTTACCTCCTGTCCTGATCAGGGCATTTTTTTGCTATTCAGCACTGTGCTACTTTAACTGGCAATTGCTTGATTATGCAACACTGTACCCGAATTAAATTTATATAATTTTGTTTCACACAAGCAGGGCTCTCTTTTGGTGATATTTGGTCACTACTTCTTTTTTTATATATATAAAAAACAAAAAAATACTAAACAATTTGAAAAGGAAAGTTTTTCTTAGTTTCTGCTATAAAATTTAGCCTGAGATTTGAGAGCTGGTCTTGTCACAGCACAGCTCTGAAAGTATATTTCTTCCTTTGCCTATGTGGAGTGGCGATGTGTGCCTTTCCTCCAATCAGCTGCCACACAGTGTAAGCCCAGACACCACTCCTACTGCAAAATGAGGAAGTAAAAATTCTTACACAATATAAGGATTCTAAACAATATAGCATGCCGAAGACAGCAGATATGCATGTAAAACTTGTGTAGGGAGATTTTTTTCATCCCTGTGTATCATCTAAGGCTGTTCACTTCACTGGGTATAGGAGAGGGTTTACATCCACTTTAGGTTCCTTGCAGGTTTTGACCTTAATTTGTGAACACGGAGTTAGGGATTTTGTCAGAATTAAATCTCCTCATTGCTGAAAAGTACAGACGGCTATTTATTGATCATGCAATACCATTAGGTAGACATCTGACCATAGAATCACTGAATACAATATCCAAGCTCTACTGCTGGCACTGCTATTCAAAGCTGAAAACTGGTGCTTGTAGCTGGGATGTGCAATCCTTAAATACTTTTAACATTGATAGATATAAGCCGGAAACTCGGTGGACTCAAATGTTGAAAATCTTTTTTGGCTACACAAGTACATCCAGTAAAAAAATTCTAACACTTTTCAGCCACTGTAGCCCTACTTATAGCATTATACCAATAAAGATTTTCAAGGTTTGAGTCCACCGAGTTGCCAGCTTATATATATAGACATCTGATCAATCTCAGATTCATTCTGCTGAAGCACAATGATCACAAGCACACATCAAAAGTCATGAAACACTATCTTCAGTAAAAAGAACATCAAGAAACCCTAAAAGAGACAGTATGGTCCACATAGAGCCCTAATTTCAATATCATTGAGTCTGGGATAACATGAAAAGACAGAAGCAAACGAGCCAGCCTAATACCACAGAATAACTGTTGTTAGTATTCCTATATGTTTGGAACAACCTACCTGTTGAGTTCCTTAAAAAAAAGTGTATGCATATGTGCTTACAAGAATTGAGCAGTTTTTTTAGCTGCTTTTATTGGTTTTAATATACAGGATAAAAAAGAAATAACAGAACAAAAAAAAGTACAGTACAATAGATAGAAAGAAAGTGAGGGAATGAACATTGGAAAACAAATTGACTCATTGATATTTTTAAGGCAAAGCATGAACCTACAACATATTGATTTATTTTTTTCTGTTTATATACTTTATAGGATATCAATTGATAAATGGAAACTGTTTTTGCATTATTTTTGAGAATATCCTCAATTTACAGCATTTTTCACAAGTGCCTAAAACCTTTGCACTGTAAACAGTAAAAGAGGTTTGAAAGGAGATCTCCTAACCTCTGTATCAGGCATTGTAGAGAATATGACTGATCCCCTAAAGCTATTCACTTTACTGCTTGACCTGTTGCAGTTCTAATTTAGCCCTGGTTCACACTGGAGTGTTTTGACATACGATTTGACATGTCGGTGCGACGGCAATTGCCGTCAATGGCACCATCCTAATCGGTGTGACGCCGCATCAGTTTCTGTACTACTTTTTGTGATTTTAGGCTGCCATTTACATTGACATCTGTGCAGAAACCTGCACAGATGTCTCTGAAATCACAGCCGAAATCGGGACTGACATGCGGGAGTGAAATCATGCGAGTTCAGTTTCATTCCCACAGCTCAGTGTGAATCTGGGCTTTATAGGAGAACAGAACTCATGTTTGGGAGCATCAGACAGCAAAGGAGAGCTAGCTGCAGAGGAAGGGAGAAATAAGTAATCCCCCCCCCCGATCCAAATAAGTATTTTGCCCAGCTTAACACTAGCTGAATTTCATTAACATTAATTTTTATTATGTGTTCATAAATGTATATGCTCTCAGTACCAGAATCTACCTTTGCACCATTCCCTTTTAACCCTGTTGTAATCAACAACTACAAGATGAGAATACCTATCAGAAATTATTACGTAACCCAACATTAAGATATAAAAAGGAAAATAGGAAGGTACTCGAGAAAGGTTTAAAGAAAGGTGTTTTAAACAAGGAGGAGAGATACCTTTGGCCAGATACATGTAAAGTACCTATTATATACACACTCCCGAAGATCCACAACAATAGGGCTAACCCACCAGGGAGACCCATCATTAATGGGATTAATTCTGTAGGTGCAAGAATTGGTGAATATATTGACTGGTTCTTGCAACCTAAAGTACGAAAAATTAAATCTTACCTTAGGGATACAAAACATCTCATACAGATGTTGGATGAAATTAATTTGAGTGATACTCCTGTGTATTTGGCAACAGCGAAGGTTGCATCCTTATACACCATTATCAATCAAGAATCGATACAGACCACAAAATTGGCCTTACATGAGCTAAGCAATCTGGAATGTGTTCAGAGACATTTTTTGTTGAACTGTCTGAAGTACAGTCTTGAACTCAATTACTTTTGGTATAACAAGGAATATTTAAAGCACATACAAGGAATAGCGATGGGTGCTAAGTATGCACTGAGCCAGGCAAACCTCTATATGGCATAATGGGAGGAATATGCTGTGTATGAGAATAAACCGCAACAGTTGTTGCTATATAGAAGATTTATTGATGACTTGATCATTAAATGGGCTGGTGATAGAGAGAGCCTGATTGACTTTGGTCATAATTTAAATAATAACAACAAGAATTATCCTGGCAAATCAGCAATGAGAAAATCAATTTCTTGGATTTAGAGATACAAAATGAAGGAGGAACACTGATTACACAGGCCTACTTTAAATCAGTTGACAGAAATAGTTGCTTATCTATGGACAGCTGCCACTATGCACCTTGGCTCACTAATATAACAAAAGGTCAAATGATTTGACTGAGAAGAAATTGCACTCAAGACAAAGAATTCAAAGAACAAGCCTATTAATAGGAGACAGATTTATACAAAAAGGCTATCAACGAGAATTCATCAAACAAAATTTACATGAAGTAACCAAAATGAAAAGAGAGAAACTAATACAGGATTCAATAAGAAATGTAAAAGAAACAATATCCCAAAGTATCCCATGTAAAGTAGTGAGTGTACAGATTGTATAACAGTGTAAATTTGCTGTCCCCTCAAAATAACTCAACACACAGCCATTAAAAGGGTTGTAAACCCTCATGTTAAAAATGGGAAAAGGGGCAAACATCAAAATTTACAGAATCCCACATACAGAAATAAGGATATTTATTATGATAATGGATACCCCGTGAAACCTAGGGGGTAAATCATAAGAGTAGTAATAACAATGTATTTATCATTTTGGCTATTATTACAGAACATATAGAAGAATCTGAATAAATGTTTATTAAGCAATACATTGTTATTATACATTAACCCTTAGCAGCAGGAGAGGAATATTTGTCAAAATTAGAGTAATCTCAATCATAGACAGGCAATTCAGAGTAGCCAAAAATAGTGAACATAGTTTTACACTATTGATCATGGCAAATTGGTTAACCCTATGGACTCAATTTGTTAGTTTTTGATTTTGTCATTAGAGGGGATCATATGGCTCCCATTCAGATCTCCCTGAAGTGAACCCCTCCAGGAAAGGCCTAAAAGAGACAGAGCCATTGAGTCCAGGGGGTTGAGTGGCATTTAGGCAGAAGATCTACCTTTGTTAATGCTGTAACAGAGTCTTGTTACAATCTCCTCCCCGTATACCTGAGTGTATACGGTCGAGGATTAGGAAGGAGATTCTGGGACAGATTCCATTGTGTATATTGGTAACATGACTACCAAGGGGTAAGCTTGGATTACATATCTTCATTGAGGCAATATGACAATATGCCCTTCGCCACAATTCTTGTATCATCTTACCCACATAGAAACATGCACATTCACATAGTCGGAGATACACCACCCCCCGGAGTTTGGTAGTTAGCACAATGATGGGGTTTATACCGTTTGCCATTTGGGAGTATGATGTTTTTGGATGTGTTAAGGAAGCGACAATAGTTGCAACCTCCACATGTGAATGTTCCTGCTCTTTTGCAGGGGTCCTTGCGCCCATCTGCTTTAAATTCTCTGGAGGTCAGATGATCACGCAAGGATCTAGCTCGCCTGAAAGTAAATGAGGGAAAATAAGGCACAAAGGGACCCATAGTAGGGTCCAATGTAAGGACATGCCAATACTTTTCAACTATACATTTGATTTTCTTGTGTTGGTTGGAGAATTTAGTAATGATGGATATTGGAGAGGCTTCCGACTGGTGAAGGGCTGCAGTGATGGTTGACTTTCTACAACTTTCTCCCATCTCCCGACTGCATCTCTGGAGCTCAGCCACAGTGATCTTTAGGTTCTTCTTTACCTCCCTCACCAAGGCTCTTCTCCCCCGATAGCTCAATTTGCCCGGACAGCCAGCTCTAGGAAGGGTTCTGGTCGTCCCAAACGTCTTCCTTTTAAGGATTATGGAGGCCCCTGTGCTCTTAGGAACCTTAAGTGCAGCAGAAATTTTTTTGTAACCTTGGCCAGATCTGTGCCTTGCCACAATTCTGTTTCTGAGCTTTTCAGGCAGTTCCTTTGACCTCATGATTCTCATTTGCTTGACATGCACTGTGAGCTGTAAGATCTTATATAGACAGGTGTATGGCTTTCCTAATCAAGTCCAATCAGTATAATCAAACACAGCTGGACTCAAATGAAGGTGTAGAATCATCTCAAGGATGATCAGAAGAAATGGACATCACCTGAGTTAAATATATGAGTGTCACAGCAAAGGGTCTGAATACTTAGGACCATGTGATATTTCAGTTTTTCTTTTTTAATAAATCTGCAAAAATGTCAACAATTCTGTGTTTTTCTGTCAATATGGGGAGCTGTGTCTACATTAATGAGGAAGCCTCTCCTCAGTGCAAGGCACATGAGTGGCCCGACGGAAGCCTCTCCTCAGTGCAATACACATGAAAGCCTGCATGGAGTTTGCTAAAAAAACACCTGAAGGACTCCAAGATGGTGAGAAGTAAGATTCTCTGGTCTGATGAGACCAAGATAGAACTTTTTGGCCTTATTTCTAAGTGGTATGTGTGGAGAAAACCAGACACTGCTCATCACCTGTCCAATGCAGTCCTAACAGTGAAGCATGGTGGTGGCAGCATAATGCTGTGGGGGTGTTTTTCAGCTGCAGGGACAGGACGACTGGTTGCAATCAAGGGAAAGATGAATGCAGCCAAGTACAGGGATATCCTGGATGAAAACCTTCTCCAGAGTTCTCAGGACCCCAGACTGGGCCGAAGGTTTACCTTCCAACAAGACAATGAACCTAAGCACACAGCTAAAATAACGAAGGAGTGGCTTCACAACAACTCTGTGACTGTTCTTGAATGGCCCCGGCAGAGCCCTGACTTAAACCCAATTGAGCATCTCTTGAGAGACCTAAAAATGGCTGTCCACCAACGTTTACCATCCAACCTGACAGAAATGGAGAGGATCAGCAAGGAGGAATGGCAGAGGAATCCCAAATCCAGGTGTGAAAAACTTGTTGCATCTTTCCCAAAAAGGCTCATGGCTGTATTAGATCAAAAGGGTGCTTCTACTAAATACTGAGCAAAGGGTCTGAATACTTAGTACCATGTGATAATTAAGTTTTTCTTTTTTAATAAATCTGCAAAAATGTCAACGATTCTGTGTTTTTCTGTCAATAGGGGGTGCTGTATGTACATTAATAAGGAAAAAAATGAACTTAAATGATTTTAGCAAATGGCTGCAATATAACAAAGAGTGAAAAATGTAAGGGGGTCTGAATACTTTCCGTCCTCACTGTATATATATGTATAATTAGGTATCATCATTGTATACAGTGTATGTGTTCATGGTATATTTTTACCAATATGTCAGAATTTGTTTATGGTTATGTTTATGTCTTGAAAACATTATCATGCATTTCTAGACCACGGAATTGCCTTTGATACAATAAAGATTTTATCATATATTTACTCCATACACTCATTTTTGCAGCAATAAGCCTCATTTAAAGTCCCATTCTTTTCTTTTGTTTCTATTTCATATAGCCAGGGATGGAGGCCTTTTACTGCGGACAGGTCAGGTCACACTTTTCTCTTTATATTATGCTTTCCATCTTACCCCATATGAAAAAAAAAACCTGAACATTTTATACTTCATAATACATACTTACACATGATATTGAGAATAATAAATGATCCCTAAAATAAGGATTACTATATTTTGTCACAATTCTGGATGACCTTAAATGTTTCACAAGGGTCAGCTTCTCATCAACATTATTCATGTCAAGTTTTTAACAATTCATTAAAAATTTGCTGAACCCACAATTTAATTGTAGTTGACAGTCCTTGAAAAACAGCAAAACACCAGTGACACAATCTACTTCAGCTGCATAATAATACATAACTACATGCTGTGCATGTGTATTAGATGAAGAGAAGCTTAACAAGCTGTATTGAGTAAAAATAGGATTTGTTTTCTAGCACTTAGTAATAGCACTCTTATGTTCAACCTACTTATCTAGAGTCTTCAATCTGGAAACATTAAAGGAAAAAAAAAATGTAATTTGTATGGTATATAAACTTTAAAGTACACCAAACTATTTCATTCACCAAAAATAATCTATACACATCTTCTACTTAAAGAGGAATTGCAGCTTACAGCTAACTAGCCTTAAAGAAGAGTTCCAGCCATTCTTGTGTTTATGTAGCTGCTGACTTTTAATAAACACACACTCACCTGTTCCACGATCCAGTGATGTGGCCACCGGAACCCTTGACCCTCTCCCTTGCTGGTGCAGGCATTGCAAGTGTGGGCACCTGGCTGTGACAGCGTGCGGCTTCACAGACAGGTGCGAGATGCGCTATGCTTTCTTATTGGTCTAGAAATCTTCTGGGACCTGTGACGTGTCCCAGAAGATTGCAGGGAGGGAGGGGAAAAGGAGAACTTCCGCACAAGCCACCTAGGCGGCCAGAGAAGAAGTGAGAGCAGGTATCTGTCAAAATTAGGTACCTGCTCCCCCCCCCTCAAAAAAAAAATAACATGCCAAATGTGGAATGTAAGGGGCTAAGGAGTTTTTGGGTAGAACTCCGCTTTAAGCTGTTCCCTCCCTCATTCTAACACATATGCTAACTAACCTGTGTAAGAAAGATGCATATACATATCTATTTTCAGTCTGCTCTGGTCTGTACATGAAATCTCCCCTATGCCAGCCAGTGGTGGATGCAGGGCAGAGAAAGCTCTGACAGTGGCTAGTAAAGCCTGGAGCAGTGATGTCACCCATAGACTTTAATGGCTAGTCCACTGTCAGCGCTCCCTCCTCTTTCCTGCAGCCTCACTAGCACTAGGGGGGGCCAGGTCAAGTTACTGGGCTGGAGCAGTCTGAAAATGGATAAGAATGTATTTTATTACAGAGGCTAGTTGGCATAGGTGTTAGGAGGGATGGGGGCTGTTTTAAGGTGTAAGCTACAATTCAACCTTAAAGAAGTATTTTTTTTTAAATTATTCCTTACTGTGTTTTTCTGCCTCCTTTTAACATCCTCCCTGAGCTCTCAAACTTCTCCTTTTCTTTCCCATTTCCGTTAATTGAAATGAGCAGTGCACGTCAAGTGAACTGCTCTATGCCCACTACAAATTCCATAGCTCATAATCTATAATCCTTAGTCTATCTCAGGAGTGAGTGTTGAGACAACAATTTACCACTGACAGGGATGCTTACAATAATGAGCTTTTCTTTATCTATGCAAAACTTGATCCCAAAAACAAAACCAAAACTGTTTATTGTAACTGTTTATAAAGTATTAGCTGGAGTTTGTCTTTAATTTGAGATCCGAATGTCCGAAAGATGCAAAATTCGGCCAAATTTTTAATTTTTACGTAACAAATTGCACATGTCTATTTAATACTGCTTTCATTTATATAATACAGAAGGCAGCATTTTGGAGTAGCCAAGCAGTTCTTTCATTCTCAGGGCGTTGTTTATTTTATAGAAGGGAGAATGCTGCAGTTGGAAGAATGGACTTCATAGAGGGAAGACAGGCAGGGGAATGTCAGCATCAGGGATGGGCCAAACATCCCCCTGTTCAGTTCACAGCAGAACTCCTGAACAACAGGGGAAATGTTCTAACCCAAACAGCGAACCCCATTAAAGTCTATGGGAGACAAACAGGAAAATCAAAAGTTCCCATTTTGAAGGCTTATATGCAAGTAATTGGCCATAAAAGGGGCATGGGGGTCTGGGTACTGCCCTGGGGGACATGTATCAATATTTTTTTTTTAAAACAATCGTTTTTTCAGGAGCGGGTGACTTTAATGATACTTAAAGTGCAACAATGAAAATTAAAAATTCCTTTAAATATCGTGCCTGGGGGCCCCTTGTAGCATATGCAGAACATGCTACAGCAAAACGGACATTTCTAAAGAAAAAAAAGAGTCAAACCCTATTTAAAATGACTTGCATTTACAATTGCCAAGCTATTAAAAGATAAATAAAAAAATGGCATGGGGTCCCCTCAGTCCATATCAGGTCCTTTGGGTCTGGGACATGGGACATTGTGCTTTGCTGTGGGGTGCACAGAGCCCCCCCTGCTCCAAGGCACCCACCCCCCCAAGTTGAGGGCATTTGGTCTGGTATGGTTCAGGAAGGGGGTCGCTCATCCCCCCTTTTCCTGACCTGCTAGGCTGCATGCTAGGATAAGGGTCTGGTATGGATTTGGGGGGCCCCAATGCATTTTTTTATTTATTTATTTTGGTGTCCAGTTCCCTTTAAAACCAATACCAGACCCAAAGAGGGGACCCATGCCATTTTTTTCTTTATTTTTTTTACCGGCACTTTTTTTTTTCAACTGTAAGCAGGGAAAATAATTGACAGCTGATGACTCATCGGTTGTTAAGGACGTGGTCATCCGGCTTCCCGGTCCCATTCCTTAACAATCAGCTTACACTGTGCCCTGATTAAGAAAAGCTTTGCCCAATCAGGGCACAGAATGTAGCACTGCAGGATGTTCGTCAGGGGCGAACACCCAGTGAACACCCTGCAAATTCGAGTGTTTGGCGAACGACCGAACAGGCAAATGTTTGGCCCAAACTCATGCTCAGGCTGAACCCATAGGTGATTAGGATAACTATTGACATCAAGTAAGCTGAAACATTTTGTGGGAGTCACCCTTTACTGTAGCTTGCCACTTTTCAGCTTCCTTTATAGTACAAGGAATTGTCACACGACTATAATACATACAACACTAAATATCTTCAAAACAAATAATGCTGCGCTAATGATAATAAATGTATGCAACCACTTAGTGTATCAATTCTCCTGTGAAAATATGAGTGCCACCATAATAACATGTGAATATACAATAATATGATACATTCATGTGCATTTCTTCTTGTGATAATATAAATCCCATGCTTGAGTGCAGTCAAATATTTAATTAATGAAAATGTCAGAAAAAAGTTGTAACTTTTTGAGTCTTCACAAATACCCAAATATTTGTGCTTTGTATCTATTTACCTCAGTGCTCCCCCATAAGAAATGCGTTCACCTCACAGAGTGTGGCCTCACACTTAAGTTTGGTCAAATAAAGCTTTTTAGTCACCCTGGACTAACAGATTATGCTTTCCTCCTCATTACTCCATTGATGTGCCTCCATTATGACTCGATATATATATATATATATATATATATATATATATATGAGAGAAAAAGAGCTCCAAATAGTGCTTATATCATTTTTAAACAATATTCAATTTATTAAAAAATGTGCAAAGAACTAACATTTAAAAGGTACTCCAGTGCACCAACTGTATACAGTGTATATCATATAAAACCACGATGCTGCAGCTACTTTGTGCCTCTCCGTGAGAGATGCAAAAGCGTCTTGCCAAACCAATCTGCCCCTCCCCTACGCGTTTCATCACAGGGTCTCCTGACTCATTAGGGGGATTCCTAAAGTCCGACAAGACGCTATCTCCTCTTTCTACTGCATCCACTCAACCCAGTTGATTTTTTTGCTTTTGCAGGTGTGCTGCTCCCATAGAGCGTGTTTGTGCTATGTCTATGATTGATGAGACCAATCAATTCTGTTTCAATCTCTGTGTTTTTTTTTTTTAAACAATATGCAAACCAATAAATATCTTACTTTTAGGTTCTCATTTACAAGTCATCCTACAAGCAATGACATATTGAGCAGCACAGAATTTATTTAATAACAAATACAGTATGATTTAGGATCACATTTATGATAACCAAAGGACTGTGGGTACATTCAAATATTTTGTTCTATACAGATGGCTAAAGTTCCATTTATTTGAAGTAGAAGTCAGTACCATGAACTTTACTTATTCAACTCATTTGAGTGGGAAAATCAGTCCAGTACACTTTTAGCATTGATGGTAAAAATATTTCCATTCCGTTTCAAACTTCAATACAAATGTTTGCAAACTAAAAGGGCACTGAAACCAATATGATCATTTTTGTTTTATTTAGAAATATGCTTCTCATGTTGGCCCTGACAGCTGATGGAGATAACATGATCTATTACATTTGACAGTAGTTGAATAATTATGTGAGCTGTCCTGAATTCTAGTTCCCTTTTTCTACAGCACTTTAGAAGTTAATAGTTAAAGTGGTTTTAAATCCACAAAACTGAATGTAAAATTACCATTTTAGGTAGTACAGCATGCAAACATAACTCACTTGTCCTTAGTCTGCCTGTGAAAAGAGCAACCTGTCAGCTCAAATCCTCCCCACTGTGGTAATAATAAAAATCCTAACACCAGCAAAAAAAATTGTCACCACGCCCCCTCACCTTTGATTGATGCTTAGCCACACTACCTACTGTGTTTACAGGTGGGAGGAGAGTCAGTGATGTCACAACCCCACCTCCTGAGCTCTGGCCCATGGATTGGAGACATTCACAGTGCTGTGACAGGCACTCCGATCCACAAAATAAGGTACAGATATTGCAATTTGGATTTGGAGTCAGAGCATTTTGCAGTGCATGTCTTTTAAAGAATATGTAGATGGGGTTTGCAACCACTTTAAGGTAAACATTGGCATCCAAGGAATTACATTTTACAACAAAATAGGTGGTATTGTTTAATGTCAAAGTAAATAAGAACTCTAAATAATAAATCAGCAATGTTCATTTCATGCATTATTAACTCAATGATGCTATATAAGTACCTTTTAACTAGTCTCTATTTTTTAACAACAAACAGTGGGGTTAATTTACTAAAACTGGGAGTGCAAAATCTGGTGCAGCTGTGCATGGTAGCCAATCAGCTTCTAACTTCAACTTGTTCAATTAAGCTTTGACAATGAAACCTAGAAGCTGATTGGTTTCTATGCACAGCTGCACCAGATTTTGCACTCTCCAGTTTTAGTAAACGAACCCCTTTGCACTTTCCAGTTTTAGTAAATCACCCCCAGTATGTTTACCCTACTGAAAATGAAAGCAAAAAATCCAGGAATCAGATTATCACAGAGCAATAAGAAAAGAATTTAACATAAATATGTTATCTATTTTAGAAGATGCATACTCAATATTTACACATTTTGTTTCCTTTTAGTTGTCCTTTGATACTATTTTAAGGACACCATTTAGTTGCTTCTTCCTTCTACAAAATTCCATAACATCTGAAGCTACATTGTGTATGCTGAGAGAATATATTGTTATGGCACAGCAAGTTATTTTTTAATAGGATGATTTACACAAAAGGCAGCATGACACTGATACTGTATATAATTATTAAAAACACATTGTGTTATGAATTTTCCTTTCATGATTATTGTAAAGTATAGTTAGTATTGTATGCAGTTGATAATAGAAGCTGCAGCAAAGGCAGAAAAAGGAAAGAGGAAAACACAGTTGTGGATAATAACACAATTCATCTTTATTCCCCGCATACTTTTGTGGAATAGCGAACAGTGTGCATCCTAAGGTCTATATCAGAAAAAGAGGTTTCAGTTTTGCAGTAACGAGAATCTATAGCTTGTCCCCTGAAGGTTTTGTGGTAATGCATAGCCACAATCAACTCAATTAGCCAGTCTACTGACTAACAGCCTAATTGACTTGGCTAGGCTACAGAGACAAATTATTTTTCATTGAAGGGCATAAAAGGTTGTGATTTTAGGAAGTCTTAATCGATACATTTTAGGAAGATAGGTCATATTGTTTTTCTTTTTTTTACTTTTTTACCTTAAAAAAATGTCAATAAATACCAAGGAAGGAATGTTTATATATGCAGTTTAAATTTGCATGCTATAAATACAGCTATGGCATTAAAGTAATTTACATTTAGCTGAAAAACATACTTGTGTCTTTATGTGCTTTTATTCATAGCCTGATTGCTTTCTGTCAAAATGATAGCCTACAATCAGGAAACGGATACAACATATACTGCAGACACATTTAATTTAATTTCAGATGGAAATGTTTATTTTGATGGAATAACACATGCACATCAGCTTACGTTGTGGATTCTTTTTATAATACTTTTTTGTATGCCTTTTTTTTTTTTTCAAAATTGTTGACTCTAGTAAATATTGTGCTGGATACCGATCTGGGAAATATTAGACTATATTAGCAAATATATATTTTTTTGCTTTAGAAGGATTATAGGAACTATAGAAATACATACTATAGAAAGAAGAGCTTGTGTAATTTGTGATATTTCAAAATGTTCTAAATAGAGCAAGAGGACCCACCAAAGATGCCATCAAGGAAAGTCAGTGGGTCCTCAATAGGGTTGAGCTTCAAGTGTGGCTTGACCATTTGTTAAGCACAAACCCAATAATTAGTGGCTTGAAAAAATGGTAACCTAATGTGGCTGTTTCTGCCTACAGCAACCAATAGCCAACATTGTAGTTATTGGCCTCCAAACTGTGGTCATATGGCTTAGAAGGGTCAATAATGAGTCATTTTTCTTCTTCCAGCCTTCCCTATAAAATCTCTGGTTCCCATTAGCCAGTGTTCAGTGTGTGTTGAATCACGTAACACATAGCAGGACATCACTGACATTTTTCAGGTAGAGGTAGTTACTGCTGCTGAAATTATCTGTAAATATACTGGGTAACATATACAGTCACTGTTTGTTGGACAGATCTGGAGCAGAATAAAAAAGATCATAGAGTGTTGCAGGCCCTTTCTTGAAAAAATAAATACAAAATAAGTGCAGCGCTAATGGAATAACAACATTGCAAAATTTTCAAATTTTCAAATGAAAAATTAAAATTAAAAGCAAAACTAAAGCAAAGTCCCAGTGAAATTTTCAGTCCATAGATAAAAGGTTAAACAACAAAAATTATAAAATTTTCAAATAAAAAATAAAAATAAAAACTAATGCAAAGTCCCAGTGAAAATTTCAGTCCATAAATAAAGGGTTAAACAACACCCATCCCTGTAAGATATCAAATGGCAGATTGCAGAGGAGGAAACTGTGAAAGATCTTTCAAAGAATGTGCATCCAGCTCCACACCCAAGTGAGTAAGTAGCCTGCTTACCAGCTATCTGTCACCACTAAAACAGTAGTCTCACCCAGCACAGGGAAATTGGTCTCCCCAGGACCCTTAATGGTGTCTGGAACCACAGTTTGGATGATAACACTCAAAAGATATAAAAGAAAATGCTTCCATAGTGCAGTACTTTATAAAAGATGAATTTAATAAAATAAGTGGATTCCATTTACAACATGTAAAACGTTCACAAGTGATACAGCAATGTGTCTCGTAATGGAGACCGTGGCCTCCCCACAAGCTTCTCTTCACTTCCTATTTCATTTGCCCTTCAACCTCCTGAGAGGAAAAATGTAATGACATCACTGTCATAGGCTCCACCCTTTCTTGGAAACAAATATACTCGAATGGGATGAATATTTAATAATAAATCCTTGTTGTTAGCTCTCCGCTATTTACTCCGACATGGCCTGTGATTCAGGTACAAATAAAGAATAGATATGATGCCTTGAGTTAAAAGATACCAAACACGTCAACTCTTAAACATACACATGCCTGTGAAATGGTGTAACGATACCCATAATTGTCCATAACTGATGCTTTATAAGTATTTACAGCTTATAAATTTAGATTAAACAATGAATAGTAGACTTAGAATTATCACTCTTGCATGCACCCCGGAAGCCAGGGTTGTTTTTAAACTTTTATTTTATTATTTTTTTAAATTATAATGTACATTTTTAACATTGTTTACATTTAAATTTATTGTTATAATGAGGGAGGCTAACAAGTAGCACTTCCACATGCAGTAAAAGTGATTGGATGTCTTTATAGCTACTAAGATTACTTTTAATGAAAAGCCAGTCACCACCAGCTGCAGAAAAAAAACTTTGAGCTTGTTTTATCCACTTACATCCAGGCCATTTATACATGTTCTATGGATGGCAAATGGAACCCTAGGCGAAATGTAGTGCATGTGTAGTCAGTAGTCTGTGGTCTGTATTAAAATAATGAAGCTGGAACCAGGTTATATGGGAAGGATATCCTCCTCAGATATTTTAATGGGACAAGTCTAGCAGCTGATTGGGCCCTGGGAGGATGGTGCCATCAATGGTAGAGACTAAAAGAGAGAAAGGAAATTTTGATAAAGGGAGCTTTAGGGATGCCACCATTCACACATTTATAAAGTTGCCAGAGGCCCTATAATTATTGTTGGATGCAAAATAGCGGGGAAGACAGTGGGAAAAGAAATCAACTAGGAGCAACACAGACAAAAGGAGAAGAGAATGGGGGGGGGGGGGCGATGTTACTGGGTCTAATAATCCATCCTCCACATGTATTAGATTTTCCAGGACAGAGCAGACAGAAAATGGCCCTTCCTGGCTGATTGTTTTTCTTTTGTTTTTGCATGAAGAGAAGCAGTCAGTGAAAGTTGTTCCATGGATAAAGGAGATGCATAATGGGGATGGCCAGCAGGTGATGTATACTAGGGATGGCTTGGGAAGAAATATTACTGAGAGATGAAACCTCTCCTACAAGTGAATGTCAATCTGGTTACAAAGTGATATTAATTCATCCAAATTTGTGGGAATCATTCAACCTGCTATTTCGTTGATGCTATCTGTAAGGTCTTGCAAAAAATAGTGAGAAAGGCCTCATTGTGTACATAGTGTACATAGTGTAAAAGGACACCCAGCACAGACTAGGTTAACTCATGTTCCTCAAAGATGAACAAGAAGAAGTTAAAGAAGACATTTGGAAATTATCAGACCATTACTTTTGGCTTGGGGTCACCTTCCCTGCAGAAAAAGGAAATAAAATAGGCTACTTTGACCCAATCATATAGAAAATTTTAATCAAGAGTAGCATGTAGGAACCAATATATGCAAGGAAGGGCTGGCTGCAAACAGAGTTGGAGAGATGCAGTGTCATGTTGTGGTAGGGGCTGTGGAATCAGAGAAACTAGAAAAGCCTAAAGCTGTCAAAGACTTGTGGCCATTGCAGGCATTGCATCAGTGATATGTGCACAACTGCAAGACTCTGGGTAAAACTCGCAAGTGTGACTGGTCACATGCCATAGAAGCAGATTTGATACTGGATCCAGGAAGTAGTTCAAGCATCCTATTTAAAGTGCAGTCTACCTCCACTAGTGATGCAAGGAACTAATTCTTTTGTTTACTGTGCTGACTTTATTAACCCCTCCTTCACCCCTCCCTACTTTTGGCTATATTCCATCTTATTGCCTGTCACCCCTAATTTTACTTATTTTGATAGGTGACTTTTTAAATATGTAAGCTTGCTTCTCCACATCACAAACCATTTTATTGTATGTATCAGCTGTACTGTGATGCCATTAATGCTACGTATGCTATATATGTCAATTGGACTAATCCGTAATTGTAGTGCATGTTGCACTAACTTACACTAACTTTTTTCTGTGAAATAAATGCAACGTGATGCTGATTTTTTATTTACTTAAAAGTAGCCTGGGGTCGCTACTTAAAATACAGTATGACATGGAGACACTACAATATGTTGCTGCCTTTTTGTGTAAAAATAAATATTATTTATTTATTTTAACTGAATGCCCCTGTCCTCTTTAAAAAGTCACCTATCAAAATAAGTAAAATTAGGGGTAAGCATGTACATTGGAGAAGAAGGAAGAAAAAAAAACTTTTAAGGTACCCTTGACACAACAAGAGTACCTACTTAAATGATAAAATGTTTATTAAATATTCAGTTAAAAACTGTGCATAAAACCATAGCAGCATAGACAGTTGATACTGTATATCATATATCCTAAATTTCATATGTACCTCTTACCCTCTGTTGATCTTAGATATCCAAAATTAATAAATAATCAATAATGGAGTGCAGATTACACACCATTAGCTTTTTCTTTGGCCACAGTGGCCAGGTAAACTGATATCTGAAACCAGATGTTGTTCACAACATTTTGGGGGGATTTTTCCAGTGAAATGAATACATTGTAATGTGGCTGGTGTGGGTTATGTTGAAAAAGTGGCCTGGTCAGAAGGGATTTACTAGGGCGGAGCTAGCCGGAGACCGCAATGGCCGCATAATAGCAGAGCTCCAGTACCAATGGACCTAGAACGGCACAAAACAGACTACACAGGCTCATTGATATCACCCAAACCCGACGGTCTGAGCCTACATCACCAGCGACACAAGCAGGCACCATGACCGGGCGAAAGAAGGAGGAGAAGCGGCCACAGAAGCTGATGGAGTTCTTCCCTCCGGAGCCCGGGCAAAATGCAGCCAGCTCCTCATCCACGCCAGCATCTGGATCCCAGGATCGAACAACACAGCAGGGGAAACCGCAAAAACGGAGCAGTCCTCCAAAAGGCTCACACTTTCCCACGGTCATACCATCACCTGGGAGTCCAGAAAAGGCCAGATTTAGACTGAATGCAGCGGATGCTGATCACGAGGTGAGCTCTCTCCATGACTCAGGGACCACACCAGGGAGCTGCCAGACTCCATAGACACGTTCCCCACAAGTAATCAGCCTGTAATGGACACTATCCTCAAGGAGATGTTAGTCTCTTTGAGGAGTTCTTTACACTCAGATATGATATCATGTGTGCATAAATTCAGAATGGATTTGGGATCGGTGTCAGATAGAGTGTCTCATATTGAAAACAAAATGGGAGAATATGCCACGACTATTAATGATCTAGTTGATGCAAATGAAAGCAATGAGGATGAAATGGAGGCGATGAAAGCCAAAATGACAAACGTGGAAGACAGATCTAGGAGGAACAATGTTAAGATAAGGGGAATACCAGAATCTGTTCAACAACTAGATCTGCGCAATTATGTCTCCCAATTGTTCAATACAATTCTGCCTGACATGTCTGCTCTCGATTTTACAGTAGACAGAATTCACTGTCTCCCCAAACCATTCTATCTCTCTGACAATGTCCCCAGGGATGTTATACTGAGGCTTCATTTCTACCATACCAAAGAGAGGCTAATGGCGGTGTCCAGGCAAAGAGACCAGATCTCTGCGCCTTACTCCACTCTGCAGTACTACGCTGATCTATCCCAGTACACTCTCCAGAAGTGCAGGAACCTGAATAACATAACTAAAGCCCTCAGGAACCACAAGTTAAGTTACAAATGGGGCTTCCCGACAAAGCTAATCATCACTAAAGATGGTAAGGAATATGTCATGGAAACAGTGACCAGAGGCATGGCATTGCTAAACACATGGGGGATAATTCCAGATCCTCATATGCAACCACGTCAGAATGGTGGTAACAGCAGTTCTTAGTCTGAATGGCGTATGGTGAATCAAAAGGATGCTCGAATCCACAACTAATATGGTTGTGGGAATGTCAAATTATTCACTATTCCCGCTGGGAAGGATTTCCCCACGGAATGAACTGAGTGATCAGACTCTTTTTGCGTTTTCCTTTTTCTACTCCACCCGTTATACCTCTGAGTGGCCATGAGCCACACCTACCTTTACCTTTTTGTTATTTGGCTGCTGGCCAGCTACCTGTTATGTTTATGTTCCAGTTCAATTTGTTTTCTTCTCTCATCAATCAGAAATGACCTCTTCTCTAAATCATTTATCAGATATACCAGCCAAAAACCAGTAGGACCACCACAGCAACCCGAATTCACAAGCGATCCTCAACCGCAGGCCAGGACAACACTGAGTGTAAGTGAACTATTTTTATTAAGCAACACCCAGCACCACCATACTCTCCCACAATGGTGTTGACTTTCTTGACTATAAATGTTAAGGGGTTAAACCACCCGGCCAAACGTAGGTCCCTGTGGAAGGAAGCCATCCATCACAAATGTGACATTTTATGCATCCAGGAGACTCAATTTGCTGCCATGTCTTCTCCCAAATGCACGCATCCCAAGTTTCCATTCATATTTCACGCCAATGCAGACAAAAAAAAGAAAGGTGTGATGGTGGCAATTAAAGACTCGGTCACCTCCAACTTCACAAAGTTAATGTTGACCCACAGGGTCCTTTTGTCATTCCGGTATGCGACATAAACTGGCGAATATCTATGCACCTAATACAGGACAGATCAGATTTGTTAACAGGATGATGAAGAAGATCCAGTCTATCCAGCAGGGTATGTTGGTGCTATGCGGGGACTTCAATGTAGTTCCTGATCCAGTGTTAGACTCCAACTCTAAACCAAAATGCCTACCACCATCATTGAACTCAGCTTTACGTAAAAAGGAACTGTACGATTCTTGGAGATGCCTTAATGCGAACGAGAGGGACTATTCGTTTTTCTCGCATAGACATAGGTCATATAGCAGAATCGATCTGTTCTTGGTAGATAAGTGGCTATTATTTAAATGCAAAACTGTAAAGATTAACAACATCACTTGGTCGGACCATGCTTTGGTAAAACTAGTAGTGGGGGATCATACTACCCACAAGCCTACATTCATTTGGAGTGCACATCCTAGACTTTTCCAGGATGCTCCGACCAAGTCTAGAATAGAAGGACAGATAAAGGAATTTTTTGAGACTAATAGGGAATCGGTTTCTGATCCCTTCACTGTGTGGAATGCCCACAAGGCTTTCACGAGGGGTATTTTGATACAGCAAGGGGCAAGGTGTAAAAGGAAGAGGCAGCAGCAAACGGTAGCACTGATATAAAAAATAGATGCTCTTGAAAAACTAAATATAACCCAACCATCCCAACATTTGACAGACAAACTGACAAACACCTGCAAAAAACTTAGACTTCTATTGCTAGATGACTTTGAAAAAGCCTCTAGGAGACATAAATTATCTTATTACGTTAGTGGCAATAAAGCAGGGAGACTTCTGGCCAATCGCATTAAAGACCACAGATGCAGGACCCAAATCCCATACATACTACACCCTAAGACCTTGACTAAACAATATCACCCTCAAGCAATAGCAGACGCATTTAGTCAATACTATCGATCACTATATAATCTCAAAAGTGATAATACCATCCCTCAACCATCACCAGAAATCATAGAAGCATTTTTAGAAAAGATTAAACTTCCCAATCTAACTCCTGTGCAACTTGACACTCTAAACTCCCCCATCACAAACTCAGAAATACTCAAGACCATACAAACTATCCCATCCAATAAGTCCCCAGGGCCAGACGGGTTTACAGGGGAATATTACAAAGTTTTTCAGGATGCTCTGACTCCACAATTGGTGGAAATCTTTAGTTCGGCTTCTGCCTCCTCCTCATTTCCCCTGGAGATGCTTAGGGCAATGATAGTTGCTTTACCTAAAGCGGGGAAAGACCCAAATACCCCACAAAACTTTAGACCAATATCATTACTAAACAATGATGTCAAAATATATGCTAAACTACTGACCTCCAGATTGATGGACATACTACCCTCACTTATAGATAAGGACCAGTCAGGTTTTACAAAAGGAAGGCAAACCGCGGATGCCACCAGGTGCCTGTTAAATGTAATACACATGGCTAATCAGAATAAAACACTCCTAGCTTTGGATGCAGAGAAGGAGTTTGATAGGATTCATTGGCAATTCATAGCCCAGGTGTTATTTAAATTTGGTTTTAGCGGTCCCATATATTCAGCCATTATGGCACTGTATTCCCACCCATCAGCTTAAGTATATATATATCAGGGGCGTTTTCAACACCGTTTGATATCACTAATGGGATGAGACAAGGTTGCCCTCTCTCCCCACTGATTTTTTATTTAATGATGGAACCCTTAGCATCTTTCCTAAGATCACACCCCCAGATAACCGGTATACAGGTAGGACAGAAACACTACACCATAAGTCTTTTTGCTGATGACATCATTTTGATGCTCTCAAAGGTAGAAACCTCTTTACCAATAGTTCATCAAGCACTTCAAACATTTAATAGTGTTTCATACTATAAGGTAAACGGATCCAAATCATATATCCTAAATTTAGGCATACCAGAAGGGATTAGAAAAAAACTAGCTCTAATGTTTCCGCACATATGGGAAAAAGATGGTATCAAATACCTGGGTATTATATTAACTCCAAAACTAGAAGCCCTTATAACAGCTAATTATTTACCTTTCCTGAAATCACTACAGGCCAGGATGAACAACCTTGCTTCGCTTCTCTGTCGTGGTTGGGCATACTGGCAGCATTTAAGATGCAAATTCTACCACAACTGCTATATCTTTTCAGGACATTACCAATCACAATACCCAACTCATACTTTAGTGCTCTCCAACCAATCCTAAACAAATACCTATGGTAGGGTATGAGAGCTAGATGTGCATTTAGCAAATTAATCAAACACAGGAAAGTGAGTGGTATTGGCCATGTTCATCTACAAGACTACTATTTTGCAACTATATTAAATCAGTTCCAACATTGGATGCTGCCAGACTCTGACTCAGTATAATAGAACAAACCCAAATCCCAAAAGGTAACTTAAGAGACTTCTTAATGACAGTGCATCACAACATATCTCTAGATCTCAAACACTCTCCCCCTATTTTAGCATAAATAAAAGCATGGATCCATCTTAGGAAATACCAAAAATGGAGTGGGAAAACATCACCTTTAAAACTCCCCATTTCAGCAATAGATCATATAATTCCTGATGGCAACTTCAAGCTACGGATGGGAAAGGGCATCACGTGTTTAGAAGACATACTAGACAACTTGGGAATTAAAAAATGTAAAACTCTACACCAGGGGTCTCAAACTGGCGGCCCTCCAGCTGTTGCGAAACTACAAGTCCCATGAGGCATTGCAAGGCTGACAGTTACAAGCATGACTCCCACAGGCAGAGGCATGATGGGAATTGTAGTTTCGCAACAGCTGGAGGGCCGCCAGTTTGAGACCCCTGCTCTACACAGTTACCACCACAAGAACAATATAAATACTCCCCGATAACCCATCTTCTTAAAAAAAACTCCCAACTATTCACAATATTCCCAGAAAAAGTAACCCAATATTACCACCAAATATTGCTGAAAATTACATTCTTCATCTACAGCAAACTACAAAAAGATGAATCAAAAGTGGAAGTCTTGGTTTGAATTGTATACAAGAGAAACAATTTTGTACGAAATATGATCAGCACTAAAAGAGGCACCATGACTGATTAACAATGCTTAGCAGATTGTTGTTAAGACAGGTTGTGTTACTTGTTACAGATACTGTAATTCTTTTTGATTATACTTATGTAAACCTTGATTGTTTAAACTATAGGGAAAAACTTAGCATTAAGGTCCTGCCCTGTGACCAAATAGAGAGATCGCTGGGGTCAAACTTGCTACTATGCTCCTATCTCAGGAAAATTCCCATGTTTGATAACAACAGGTAGTCAAGTAATAAATGTAAATGAAAACTAATAAGGAAGAGGAATAAGCTATGAGATGTAACACAGCCACGCTGTTGTTCTGTTATATTCTTTGTTTTCTTTGGGTTCTTGTTTTTTTCATGGAAACTATAAAATTTCAAAAAAAAGTTATTGAAAAAAAAAAAAGAAGGGGATTTACTGAAGGCAAAAAAACTGTGCACCATTATGCCACATTATTAAAATGCAGCATCTTCACAAATTCAGTCAGCAATGGTAAAGATCCCCTCTGACATGACACTTGCAGCACGGCAGGATAGAAGCTCAAACACATATTGACCCTAGCTCTTGGTCCAGAGTTGA
Source organism: Aquarana catesbeiana (assembly GCF_042186555.1). Taxonomy (NCBI): domain Eukaryota; kingdom Metazoa; phylum Chordata; class Amphibia; order Anura; family Ranidae; genus Aquarana; species Aquarana catesbeiana. The sequence goes on along the minus strand of NC_133328.1, from coordinate 333,452,667 downwards.
CACGCAGCAGTTTAATCAATACATTTTTATTATTTTACAACTGAACCATGAGAAAACAATGTATACATTGTACATCAGATTGCAAGGTGTTGTATACAATTTAGTATGTATATATATATATGCATTTTGTTTAAACTAACAGACATTTCTGAGGTAAAGCTAATACTTTAGATACAAATATATGTTAACCATGAAAGTGTGGTTCCCACTCCCCCAGAAACCCCCAATGGGACCTCTTTTGTTACCTGTGGGAGGGCTTTGTCCTATGTCTTTTGCATAACATATACTTTAGACAATGCGAGAATTATTAAACATAACCTATTGCTGAATCATGACCATCATTAAGGTAAGTCATACTATGTTATAGGAACTTTGCAACTCCAGACCACTGTTCCCACGGTAGCCATGCTCTCTTTTCTCTAGCTAGTAGACCTCCGCTGGAGGCCATTGTTATTTCATAACTGTAATGGAGGTTTACCATACTAAGTGTGTGTTCCACGGAAGGTGTCCTGTCTGTTTTCCACAGTCTTGTTATGCTCAGCCTTGCAGCCTTGCAGCAGAATGTGTGTTGTAACATGTCGTAAGGGCTGTGGTACGGAATCTATGTTGAGATTTAAGATAGACAATTCAGGTGTAGGGGGTGTAGATTGTTTTGCGATGTCCGATATAACTTGGAAAATGGTTTTCTGGTAGTTTTGGATACAGTTGCACTTCCAAGATGTGATGTGTAACAAGTCTCCTTTGGCTGAGTTGCATCTCCAGCATGTGTCTGGGGTGTTTGAGCTAAACAATGCTAGCTTTGAAGGGGTTAGCTACCACCTGAGGGACAATTTTTGGATGAGCTTCCATAAAGCAGAGCATTTAGTTGCTTTGTATATTGTTTGTAAGGCTCGTTACCATTGGCATTCTGTGTATGTTTGCCCCAGATCATTTTCCCAGTGAATGTGGGGGGATGATTTTGTGAATTGGGGTTTTTGGTGGAGGATGTAATAGAATAGAGATATCCCTTTTGTTTTGGAGGATGAAGTTGTTAGAAATTCCCACGCTTTTGGGTGTATCGTAAAAAGAGGATGTGGGATTGCTTCAAGGCAGTGTTTTATATGGATATACATGAGAAGATCCGTAAAGGGTAGTTTGAATTCACGTTGAAGATGGGGGAAAGGTTTCGGACGGGAGCCCTGGAGTAAATTTTGGATGGATTTGATTCCCTGTTGGGTCCACTGGGTCAGAGACAAATCTGGTGATAGATGGTGGAGAGATTCAATTGGGATTGGGATTAGTGGGGTGTTAGGGGTGATGGGACTATTTTGGGTAAATTTTTTCCATGCGTTAGCTGAGGTTTTCATGGTAGGGGATAGTGCCGACGGAAATTAAGATCCTAAGGGGGTGCTCATTAGCCACCATTGTAAATTTGGGCGCAGTAGTGACATACTTTCTATTTTACCACAGCTTACAAGGATATGGATGGAACCAGTCTGTTAGTTGGTCCAGTACAGATGCTAAGTAGTAGTCCTCAAAGTCTACGGTCCCTGACCCTCCCGCTGATTTTAACTTTTTTTAACTTCTGCCAGGGAAGAAGCCGGGTTTGTAAGGATCAATATCACATCATCCGCATAGAGACTAATCTTGTGGGAGGTTTTGCCTATCATTAAACATGTGATTAAAGGGTTTGATCGCACATGCTCCGCCAAAGGTTCCATTAGCAGGTTGAATAATAATGGTGACATTGGGCACCACTGACGTGTACCATTTGTTATGTTGAACGGTTGAGATAGCCTATCTGCTGAGTAAACTTGTCCTGATGGAGTGGAGTAGAGTGCCATGATGGCCCTGTATATGTGGCCTTTGAAACCAAATTTAAAGAGTACCTTCTGTAAATAGGACCAATAGACCCTGTCGAACGCCTTCTCTGCGTGTAAGGATAGCAACAGAGAAGGTGTTCTGCTGGACTCAACATGGTGTATCAAGTTGGTTATACGTCTTGTGGCATCTGGAGCATGTCACCCTTTAGTGAACCCTAACTGGTCCATGTGGATGAGGTCTGGCATTACCTCTATCAGGTGTCTGGCAATGGTTTTTTGCATACATTTTTAGATCAAGGTAGGGATATGGGACGAAAATTTTGAGGGGAGGTCGGTTCCTTCCCTGGCTTCGGAAGTGTGATCATAAGGACATTTAACGATTCCTTAGCGAACTTGGAAGAGAAGGCAGCTGTCACGTACCTGAAAGGAGAATGAAATGATGAGGTTGGCCTCTCTTGTATCTCCAGTCCAGGTCCCACTGAGAGTGGAACAGAAGGAGCCAAAGGACAGGAGGCACACGAGTGCCTGCAGATAGAAGCCCAGAATCCTGTAGCAGGAAGTTGCAGCTGGTCGCAGGACGGTGGTTGCAGAGCAGGAAGTCGCAGCTGGTCGCAGGACTGTGGTTGCAGAGCAGGAAGTCGCAGCTGGTCACAGGACTGTAGTTGCAGACACTCGGGTAGTAATTCTGGGCCAAGCAGGGCACCAGAGGAAGGTCACAGGAATAGCCGGGTTCGTCAACAGGCGGGCAGCAGGGTATCGGAACATCAGGCAGAGATGGGTCAGATGGGAAGCCGGGATCAGGAACCAGAGATCAGGTATAGCAGAGTTCAGAGCAGGGTCAACAGGTGCCAAGGTCAGCAACGGGAGATCAGACAAACAAACAAAGGTTTCAGAGTAACAGGAACACAGCTGAAGACCAGTCAGCACCGATCAGTTGATGGAGCCCCCTTTAAGTAGGCTGTCTGGCTCCAACTGGCACTAAGGCGTGCTCCTGCGTGTGTACGCCGTGCGCCGCGCATGCGCATAAGCGTGCACGTGCATCTGTGGTCCCCTGTGCGCGCATGCATGTGCACCAGTGCGCACGGGGTGATTTCCACTGGTTTCCTTACATTGCCCCCCCCTTAAGGGCAGCCTCTGGATGCCCACCAAGGATTTCTTCTCAGGATGGAGGCTTGAACCGATTGTGGAGCGTGCACATCAGAGCAAGAATTGTCTGGTACAGGGAGAGGTTCCAGCAGTCCCAAGTCTTAGATCTATCCGTCTTGTTCCGTAAGCACGTGGTGCAAAATCTCACATAGACTCTGCAGAATTGTATTAAGTCTGGCACCAGAAGGAGTGAAGGACCAGTTTTGAAGTTTTGTGTACCCCAAAATGCCCTGCCAGAGGATGATCGTGGCACATGTAGAGGACTGCCGTTCGTAGCTGTTCTGGAACAAAAATCTGTGTACCATGGAAGTAAAGACCCTCTTTAAGCTGGAGATGAAGTTTTTGGGAGGGAGGATGATTCAGGACTGCCGTCTTGATCTGAGAAACAAGATCGGTTTGTAGTAACAGAAGGTTTTTAGCGGGTAGGATGGTATCAGGTTCGGGGGATACTTCAGTATCTTGAAACATGCATGAAATGGCGTTGGGCTTCCCATTCATGGATCCAGGCCAGTAAGTGATATGAAAGCAGAATCTTGCAAAAAAGAGAGCCCATCTGGCTTGGCAAGGTCTTAGCCTTTTCGCTGTTCTTAAGTATTCCAGGTTTTTGTGATCCGTGAATACAAGAATAGGGTGTGCAGCTCCTTCTAGCAAATAACGTCATTCTTCAAGGGCAGACTTAATGGCGAGTAATTCCCGATCACCAACATCATAGTTCCTTTCAGGATTACTTAGTTTCCTGGAAAAGAAAGCGACAGGATGAAGTAGGGATTGTGTCCCTTGTTGTTGGGACAATATGGCTCCCACAGCTATTTTGGAGGCATCCACTTCAAGGACATAGGGCAGAGCAGGATCTGGGTGTTTCAGGATGGGTGCAGATGTGAAATAGCTTTTCAATTTTTCGAACACTGTCTGAGCTTCTGAGGTCCATGTGAAGGTCAATTGGTCAATTGGTCAATTGGGTAATAGGGGATACGATACTGGAAAAGTCTTTAATACATTTTCTGTAAAAATTTGTGAATCTCACAAATTGCTGTACAGATTTTTTATCAGTAGGGGATGGCCAATCGAGTACTGCAGATACCTTCTGTGGGTCCATAGCAATTCTGTCTGCAGAGATAATGAGTCCCAGGAACTGGATGGTGAGCTTTTCGAATTCACATTTCTTCGCCTTGGCATAGAGATGATGTTCCCTTAGTCTGTTTAACACTTTCTTCACGTGAATTCAATGGGACTCTAAGGAGGTGGTAAAAATTAAAATGTCATCCAAATAAACAATAGTAAATAGATCAAGAAAGTCCTGGAACACATCGTTTACAAAGTGCTGGAAGGTGGCTGGAGCATTACAGAGTCCAAAGGGCATCACCAGGTACTCAAAATGTCTGAAACAAGACCTGAATGCTGTCTTCCATTCATCCCTTTCTCTTATTCTGATCAGGTTGTATGCTCCCCTTAAGTCTAATTTTGTAAATATACGAGCTTCTCGTAACCTCTGGAATAGTTCAGGAATAAGAGGTAAGGGGTATCGATTTTTAATGTTTACTTTATTTAAGTCCCGGTAATCAATACAGGGACGGAGGGAGTGATCCTTTTTTCCACGAAGAATATTCCCGCTCCCGTGGGGGAAGAAGATGGCCGGATAAACCCTTTGTCAAGATTCTCATCAATGTATTTCCGCAATTTCTCCAGTTCTGGTTCTGAGAGTGGGTAGATCCTGCCAAAGGGAATTTCTGCATCAGGTAAGAGATTTATAGGACAATCGTACGGTCTATGAAGAGGGAGAGTGTCAGCGTTCTTTTTATTGATAACATCCAGGAAACTATGGTAAATGGGAGGCACGAGTTTAATGATTTCAGGGTCCGTGCTGATGCAGAGAAGCGGTCCTTTGGATTCGGATGGAGGAATGCAGAATTCACTACAGTATTTAGAAGGAAAAGTCACTTCTCCTGTGACTCAGTTGATGAGAGGCTTATGTGCCTTCAACCAGTGCTGCCCAAAGATGACAGGAAATAAAGGAGATTGTAATAACATCTAAACGTAGCAGCTCACGATGCCCAGAAGCTGTGAGGCACAGGATGGGTTCAGTCTCTAGAGTGTCAGGCCCTGATTTGATACCTGAAATATCTGCCAGGTGGACCGTGAAGCTGTTCTTCTTGGCACACAAGAGGAGTGTGTGCATGTTTGCAAACGCAGAGTCCACAAAACAGCTACAGGCCCCAGAGTCCACAATGGCAGAAACAGTAATGCCCCGTACACATGGTCGGACATTGATCGGACATCCCGAAAACAAAATCCTAGGATTTTTTCCGACGGATGTTGGCTCAATCTTGTTTTGCGTACACACGGCCGCACAAAGTTGTCGGAATTTCCGATCGCCAAGAACGCGGTGACGTAAACCACGTACGACGAGATTAGAAAAGGCCAGTTCAGAACCAAGCGCGGCACCCTTTGGGCTCCTTTTGCTAATCTCGTGTTAGTAAAAGTTTGGTGAGAGACGATTCGCGCTTTTTCAGACTCGTGGCTTTCAGATCATTTTCTGCTGTTCAGTTTGTGCTTGTGGGTTTGTATCTGCTCTTCAGTGCGTGCAAGCAAGCTACGCGTGACTTATTTGAGTCATTGTGTTCTTGTTCGTTTGTTACTGTTTTTCAGGTTGCTCTTCAAAGGCCTTGCTGTTCTTCAATGCGTTCTGTTACTTCGTTCTGAGCAGCCAACCGTTTTCTAGCCATGTTGCGTATACGTACTCCTCGTAGAGTTCGTGCTGTGTGGGGGCTTGGTGTTGGGGTCCTGACCTTGACACAAGTCCAGTCCATGAACAAGGTGGGGAGGAGTTCATGGACCAAGAATTGGTTGCTTCAGCGTGACCAGTTCTGTCATATGCCTTTGCTCCCTGAGATCCGTGAGAATAATCCTGATGATTTCAGGAACTTTCTCCGGATGACGGACCCCGTATTTCACCGTTTGTTGGCTTTGCTGACCCCCTATATCAGCAGGCAGGATACCTGCATGAGGCAAGCCAACACTGTGGAGCAGAGGCTCGTCGCCACCCTACGGTACTTGGCGACGGGGAGAAGTCTGCAGGACTTGAAGTTCTCGACAGGCATCTCCCCCCAGGCTCTGGGTATCATTATCCCAGAGACCTGTTCTGCCATCATCCTGGTCCTACAGAAGGAGTATATGAAGGTAAGATTTTTATCCTTTTATATCACATTTATTGTATTTAATGTTTGATAATATATTGTATTTCTTTCCTCATTCCCTAATTACCATGATTGTAATATGCTGTGAATGTCCCCTTTGTCCTCATGCATGCTGGATTTTTATCTAATTATTTTTTTTGTCCTTCATACATATTTGCCTTCACTTACCTCCCCAGCATGCTCTCATGGCCCTATATTCACCTCATGTAGTCACTTAACAATGTATTTTATCATTTAGCACTACCATAGTAGTGCTTTACCCCAAACACCCCTAAAATGTTTTTAAATGTGATTTGTAATTTAAATTCAGGCAGAGGCTTTTTTTAGGGGTCCCCAAATCATTTGGAACCCTCCCTCCCCCCAACTGCTAAGTCAGCTGATACCAATTCTCTATCTATCCTCAATCATCTATCTGGTGACTTTGCCAAACCCATACACACTATACCCATCTCCTTTGTGCTCAGATGTATGGATGAATTCCCCAAAGCATGTAGTGCAAGGGCCTGCCTGAATACTTTCAAATGGTACTGTTTAAAGTTTTTTTATCCTATTATTATCTTGATAGGTAATAGCAGAATGTCCAAATGTGCATAAATTTGTACAGTGCGTATTTATATCTTTGTATTATGACACTTCTTACCTGTCCATTGGGCTGCCAATAGTGTAACAAAGGAGGGGCTGTTCAAAGTAATACCCATTATTTAGGCATTCATCTCTAAATGAAGTGGAGAGGGTTACCTGTCCAAGAGTCCCCCCCCCCTATAATGTTAGAAATGGCCCAGGAGAGGGGGGAGGGGGAATATGATAGGTGTACCTTATACTTTGGTCTTTAAAAATTCCCATTAATAAATGTTATCTTGATGTTGGCCAAGAATGTTTGTGTCTAATCTGTTTTCCATGTTTTAATGTGCAAAAAGACTAATTTTTTATTGTTTTCCTCAACAGTTTACTTCCACGCCACAGGAATGGCAGACTGTGGCCTCCCACTTTGCCCAGCGGTGGGACTTTCCTAACTGCGGAGGGGCAATTGATGGGAAACACGTCCACATCATCCCACCACCCAACTTGGGGTCGTACTATTATAATTATAAGGGGTTCAATAGTATTGTGATGTTGGCGGTGGTGTCGGCTAATTATGAGTTCCTGTATGTGGACGTGGGGAAGAATGGCCGGATGTCCGATGGTGGAGTCATCACCCAGACGGAGTTCTACAGGCATCTCCAGAATGGCAGCTTGGACTTGCCACCTCCAGAAGACAATGTGGAAGGGCTCCCATTCGTCTTCATTGCGGATGAAGCTTTTGCGCTGGGGGACCATCTTATGTGGCCATTCCCGATGAGGACCCTCACCCCGGACTAGAGGGTTTTTAATTACTGGCTGGCCAGAGCCAGAAGAGTGGTGGAGAACACGTTTGGAATCATGGCCAGCCGGTTCCGCCTATTTCTTACACCCATACACATGGTGGAGTATAAACTGAATCATATTATCCTGGCGTGCTGTGTTCTACACAACTTTTTACGGCAACATTCGGCCAACTATGCTGGCTCAGTTGGGCCTGAAGCCAGAATTCAAAATGAACCAACCCTGACGGCGCTTGAAAGTGGCCGTCCTGGCTTGCCCTCCCTGAGTGCCCGTGATGTCCAGCTAAGATACCTTGAATTCTTTGCGGGTAGGGGGGCTATCAATATGCCAGACAATGTGTGAAACCTTTATCAAATAAAAAAAAATTAAGCAAATCTTTGGTGACATTTACTGCTTGTGTTTGTTTTAGCTGACCCTGACAGAAATGTGGTGAGTCCTGAAAATGGTGTGATTGTGTAACCTTACAAAGCACTGTTGGGTGTTATTTACTAAAGGCAAAGACACTTTGCACTACAAGTGCACTCGAAACTGCACTTGTAGTGCAAAGTGGATTTGCCCTTATGAAATAACACCCATTGTCACAAAAAGCAGCAATTAGAGCACCACAAAAGTGTTGGAGACAATTATCCACACATTCTTGATTAACAATCTTTTTAATACCTGCACAACCACATGTGCATTTTGACAAGGTTTTTAAAAGGTTTTAAAAGGTTTTTGACTATTCATTTCCCATCCACACCTCAACAGTTCCTGTTTGATGCGAGACAGGTCTTTGCAGCATTTCTTTTTCCTTATATCTGACCCTATGGATTACTTTCTTTTTATATTGATTTTATTGGTTAATTTAGATGTTTATATGTTTGCCTCTAGCTGGATTGGCCCCAATGCGATGTGCCCACCAGCCTGGTAACTTGGTTGTCTGAGGTTGTAGTGCCTCATATGGTTCTACATTATCCTTTCCACCTACGTTTTCCATAACTGATATCCTGCATTAACTACAGCTCATGCGTAATATACTACTCCAATTTACAGTTGGTGAGTGCCAGCCTTTGCTGCTGTCAGTGTGCAGTACTTTAATTTATCTAACCTTCATAGCTTTAAGCACCTCCATGGGTGGTGGTTTTCATGGTCTCTTTTTCCCCCTTTCCCTCCCCAACCCCCCCTTCCCCCTCCCCCCTCCCCCCCTTCCCCTCCTCCCTCTTCTTTCCCTTCCTTCCCTCTTCTTCTCCCTTCCTGCCCTTTCCCTCCCTCTCCTCGCTCTATCTTCCTGTTTTTTCTTGGCCCCTCCCCTTCCTTGTTTCCTTTTTCCTCTCTCCCCCCCTTTTTTCCCCCCTTTTTTCCCCCCTATTTTCCTTTTCCCCCCCTGTCCGTCCCCCTCGTTTCCTTTTTCTTCTCTTCCTTTGCCTTTCCTCTCCATTTTCTGGCTTCACTATTAATTGGTTCTCCCCCCCCCCCCCCTATTGTTGCCCTGTATGCTCCTTCCTTCTACACCACTACCTGGGGTCTACCGTATTTCTATGGGAATGGCACACCCCCTCACTATATCCTTATCATTGTGACGTTGACAATCTGTTTAATTCAATCTCTATTTACTAGAGTCTGTCTGTTATCCCCTGTGTCCGCCGCGGAGGGATTTGTATTGGGTCCTGCATACCCACGGAAACCGCCTGAGCGGGTGAGCTTGTCCTTATCTGTACCCTATTTGTATTATGTGCTTTGTTATCTTTGTAAATGGTTTTGCTGCAATAGTTTAATGTGTATATTTGTATATGTTAAAGCTACTCTATATTATGTTTTAGATGTGTTTCTCCTGAAGAAGCGGTGTTAACCGCGAAACCGGTCGAGATTTAAAGCTTTACATACACTCCTTACCTACCATTTTGTGGAATCCACTTGCTTAGTCAGTGTAGTATATCCCTCTTGTTTTTATGACTGTTTGTAGTGATTTTGTTTGTCATTGTATTTTTTACTATTAAAAATTGATTTCTTATAATGTTTTAAACTCATCTTTATATCTATCACTGTACTTTTTTACCGAGTACCGGAATAGTCCCACCCCTCTTCTCTACTTTTGGGGGGTTTAGACGGGAATTGACAGTAGCAGCAACTGTCATTACGTCTTCACCCCCTCATTTCCCCTTGATCACAGTATTCTGGGATGATGGCACGTATACCCAGTACACTTTACATTGTAACCAAGGCCTTATTAGTTTTGTAAGGTTTTTAAAACAAACCAACATGTTTGTTGTATAACAATTTTTGGGGTGGCATTAGAAAAAGTAGAAATGTCCATTTAAGATAAAACAGGCATGTTTAAAACCAACAAGAAAGACACAAATCTTGAACTTACAAAGTTCACTTTTGGTAGAACTTGAAGGCAATATCAGACATGAGTATTTAGGAACTGTGTTTGATATTGCGTTCAGATGGGGTGAAGTCACCCCAGGAAAAGCCAAATTTTGAAGATGCACACCAATTTACGAATGTCAACATGTGCTAGCTGCCATCACGGGGGATCAAGGGACGTGTTTTGGGGGAGCAACCCCTTCCTCTCAGCTACTTTATTATTGATGAAGGGGTTGCATCCCCAAAACGCGTCCATTGATCTCCCGTAATGGCAGATAGCACATGTTGACACACTGTGTGCATCTTCAAAATTTTGCTTTTCTACAATTCGACAAAAAATTTAAAAATTGTAGCACACCATAAAAGAAAGGGCTTTGGAGGGGTTTTAAACTCTCCCCAAAACATCAATGATGTTCTTATTTTTTTGAATAACATCATTGATGTTTTTCTTGATGTTTTCCAATGCAACATTACACCCCATGATCTCCCCAATCAGGATCTGTGCACTTTCCGAGGTGAAATGCCCTGGATCCACAACATCACAATCACCTAAAAAGATAGAAACCAAAAAAAAACATGTATTATAAATATGCCGGCATCCATCTCTTACCTGAGCCTGTGGTCGCAGACACTCACCTGTTGTGGTGACTAGTTCCACCACGTCTTCCTCTTCCTGCTCTTCTTGTCTTTGGGGGATTTCCCCTTCTTCCAGAGGTGGGGGGTCTCTGGTCTCCTCGGATGAGGGGTGTCCTCCGAGTCTTTTCTCCCCTATGTAAAAAAAATGGTATACTTAGCATACAGATATTTGATGGCAGAACTATAAATATGAAATATTGCTTGGAAATGGGGTAAAATTTTTTTGGTGGGCAGAGTTCCAAGATGTAGAATTTTCAGTGTCCTTTGTCAAGCTTCAATACTTTACCTGTCTTGTACAAGCTTCACAGATGGAGACACCCCTATAGTATACACTGGAGCACCTGTATGGGACCCCCTAATAAAAAGGGTGTTCTTGTGTCCCACACTAATTCCCCGTACACACAGTCGGACTTTGTTCGGACATTCCGACAACAAAATCCTAGGATTTTTTCTGACGGATGTTGGCTCAAACTTGTCTTGCATACACACGGTCACACAAAGTTGTCGGAAAATCCGATCATTCTAAACGCAGTGACGTAAAACACGTACGTCGGGACTATAAACGGGGCAGTGGCCAATAGCTTTCAAATCTTTGAATTTGTTAAAGACGTTAAAATAATCCATACAAGGATATACATATAAATAAACACAAACAATAAATGTTTACAGCAATGTTGACTCAAAAATTAATAATAGTGCCTATACAGGTGAATAAAGGCAGGTTGTTTAGTACTTTCTGGACGTAACCTCTACAGTTTCGTGGTCAAGCCGCTTCTTCGGGAGGCGTCTAGTACATTTTCTACAAGATGACAAAAAAACAGTCAACAACAATATAATAAATAGCCTATAGACACTGCAAACAAGTGTATACATCAGTGATATTGGAGAAGGTACTTTGAAGTTAATACACTCACCACCTTTGGCCCACAAGGGGCTGGAGCGACACTGAGACACCCACTAGGGGCGTTCCCCCGGGGGTGAGCAAGGGGGGCACTTAGGTATAACTATGGGAAAAGACCATAAATGGGAATAAATAAATGTACGTAAAGGGCCAGAAGGTGAAAAATGGGCCACCCAGGTGTATGGGGAATGGAGAAAAAAGGGGGGGGAATGAAAGACGAAGGCACGAAGAGAGAGAGTGGAAAAAAGGGGGGGGGAACACGGAGGGGAAGGGAGGTGAAGAGAGGCAAGAGAAGAAGGAAAAGGAAAGAGAAGGGAGGGATGGCAAAGGAGGAAATAAGGAAAGGAAGGGAGAAGGATGGGGAGAGAGGGGGAAGGGAGGGGAGGAGGAGCAAGGGGAGAGGGGGGGGAGGGGAAAGAGGGAAGAGGAAAAAAGATCCAGGGGGGGGAAGGGGGAAAAGAGGGAGAGGGAAAGAAGGAAGAGGGAAAGGGGGGGTTTTGGAGGAAAGGGAGGGAGGGGGGAAAAGAAGGGGGACAGGGAGGGGGGGCGGGGAAAAGGAGGGAAGGAAGGCAATGGGTAATACAGCAGGGAAAGTGGAAAGGGGGGGAGAAAGGGAAGGAAAGAAACAACCCCATCACCATGCTAAGGAGCAAATTGTTATAGGTGTAAAACAGGCAGGGGGGGGTCAAAAAACAGTTTACCCACCGTTGCTGTAATGTGAAAACTAAAGACCAGATAAAGGCTATCCACATCCAGGCTTAGTAATGGGAGAGGCAGCGACCGCTGGGCTTAGGTACTTTATGCCATTTAAGAAGAGCCTTTAGGGGTAAATAAGTAGCGTAATGTTAGTATAATACTGCTGAAGAATTGCCTTCAGCAGTACCATGGGTGCAGACATTCACTCCAAGACCATTAGTAAAGGAGGGAGAGGGGGGAAAAATTTGCACAAGGTAGGAACCAGCATCAATATGATGTAGTTCCTCAAAGTGGTAGGTTGACTTACTGGCTCGTAAAGAGGTTGCGGGTCTCCTGGATGTGTGCCTCAAAAAACAGGTGGCATCTGCCACCTTTACGTGCCCCCTACCCGGAAGTTCGGCGGCGCTCGACCAATCAGCTGCCGCCGTTTCCGGGTCCGTCTCCCCCTACTGCGCATGCGTGAGGAGAAAACCAGCGCAGGCGCGTAGCTCCATCATTAGTGACGCTGGCTGCGTCACTTAAGAGAGGCAAAGTAGGGGTTGGCGAGAGCCCCGCCCCTTGCCGGGGAGACGCAAGCCCGCCGTAGGGGGAGAGTTAACTCCTCACGTCGCTTCAACAACAAGGAAAGCGAATACAAATAAAAAAGTAAACAATGATGATATAGACAGCATTGAGGATGACTGACAAATGTGCACCAGGGAATTGGTGCAATCATAATGTCAGATCAGGAAAGAATCATGACATTTAATCAGCTTAGCAGTGATTACCACCTGTAAGCCTGAGAAAATGCTGATAGTATGCCAAGTAATGTGTAAATTGATGATAATTAGGATATAACATCAGAGGGAAATACAAAATAAGAAACATTCGTTCACATATGTGGTCATGGGCCATTGCCCGGCCACTGCAATTTACAGGAAAAGGAAGTAAACTGTATATAAGGTGATATCCAAATTTCAGTACAAAGATACAAATACACATAAGTAATGAAGGAAAGAGAGTTTGGCAGACACTGGCGGGAACATCTCAAAATTAATTATTCCAGAAAATATTTGTAAGTATGTGCCTCATTAATACCCGGTGGGGTCAAGGCATTGAGTCGCTCGATCCAGAGCGACTCTCGTTTCAAAATTTGCCGGTCCCAGTTGCCCCCTCTGGGGTCCTCCGGGACAACTTCTAATACAAAAAATCTGATGTAATCAGGATTAAAGCGGTGGTGGATGCCAATATGGCGACCCACCGTGGTGAGTTTGCCATTGGTAAAGGCATATAGGTGGTCCCCCAATCTCTGCCGCAGCTCCCTAATAGTTTTACCTACATAGAAAGCGCTACATGTGCAAGTCATAAGGTAAATAACACCTCGTGTACCGCAATGGGCTGAATGCCTGGGAGAAAACACCTCCCCATTGGGAAGTGTAATTTGTTGTCCTTCTTGAATCCAAGGGCAATGTGGACAATTGCCACATTTAAAAGTGCCCCGGGTTCTCTTTGACCAGATGAGGAAATTCGATAGTGACTATGAGTAAGTCTGTCCCGCAAGGAAGTGGCCCTTCTAAAAACTAGGTCGGGGGTAGATTTTATGTATTTTTTAAGCGTGTGGTGATCAGTCAAAATGTGCCAATGATTTGATAGTATATTCCGTAATTGGTGGTGGTGGATGGAAAATTTAGTGATGATTTTGGTCATATGAGGTTTTTTAGGGCGTGTGGGGCGGAAAAATAATGAGTGTCGGTCCAGGGCTGAAGCCCTGTTAAAGGCTTTCCTTAGTGTGGTACGACAGTAGCCTCTAGCCAAGAGGCATGTCCATAGGGCATTGGCTTGTCTGTAGAAATCCCCGTCCTCTGTGCAGTTCCTCCTTAATCTCAAGTACTGACCATCCTTCTCGCTTCCTTTCCTTATTTCCTCCTTTGCCATCCCTCCCTTCTCTTTCCTTTTCCTTCTTCTCTTGCCTCTCTTCACCTCCCTTCCCCTCCGTGTTTTTCCCCCTCCCCCCCCCTTTTTTCCACTCTCTCTCTCCGTGCCTTCGTCTTTCATTCCCCCCCTTTTTTTCTCCATTCCCTATACACCTGGGTGGCCCATTTTTCACCTTCTGGCCCTTTATGTACATTTATTTATTCCCATTTATGGTCTTTTCCCATAGTTATACCTAAGTGCCCCCCTTGCTCGCCCCCGGGGGAACGCCCCTAGTGGGTGTCTCAGTGTCGCTCCAGCCCCTTGTGGGCCAAAGGTGGTGAGTGTATTAACTTCAAAGTACCTTCTCCAATATCACTGATGTATACACTTGTTTGCAGTGTCTATAGGCTATTTATTATATTGTTGTTGACTGATTTTTTGTCATCTTGTAGAAAATGTACTAGACGCCTCCCGAAGAAGAGGCTTGACCGCGAAACTGTAGGGGTTACGTCCAGAAAGTACTAAACAACCTGCCTTTATTCACCTGTATAGGCACTATTATTAATTTTTGAGTCAACATTGCTGTAAACATTTATTGTTTGTGTTTATTTGTATGTATATCCTTGTATGGATTATTTTAACGTCTTTAATAAATTCAAAGATTTTATACAAATTGGTTTATATCCCTTTGGTACCGCAATAGTCCTAAGATTTTTAGAAAAAGGTTGGACCGGATTGGAGAGGTCCTATTAGGATTGTTCTTCCCCTCTTTTTCAACCATACTGTTACAAAAAGAATAGGAACACAGCACAACTACTTACTTTTTTGCAGCACTCTCTTTCGGTACTGCTCATGCTCTCTTAATTTCAGGTCCAACCACCGCTTCCTGAGCTGATCTTTCGATCGTCGTACCCCGAAATTCCGGTGCAGACTCTTGACCACTTTCACCATGATCTTGGCCTTTCGGACATTGGGGTTGGGGTAAGGTCTATACTTCCCGTCATAGTCAGACCTCTTCATTATGTCGACCATCTCCAACATCTCCCCAAAGGACATATTCTAGGCCTTAAATCGTCTCCTTCTGGATCCAGACGTTTCAGGCTCCGGGCTTTCCTCCCCTTCCTCCTCGTTGCTATAATTAGCATGCACCTGCTGTGTCTCCGCCATGTGCTCTTCCCCCACTGCGCCGAATGAAAAGAGGCGGGGAATAGACTAGAAAGAACGTCAGGGGCAGGCGGAGTTACACGCATGCGCAGTGTGTATAAAGCGTTACACGCGTGCGTAGTACGTACGATCTGTGAGCGGAGGAAGGAGTATATATATGTATATATATATATATATATATATATATATATATCGTGATATCGAAGGTAAGATCTAAACTTGGGCCTATACTGCTTCTAGATTGAGGCCTATATTGTAAAAAGATTAGGAGAGTTTTGCCTGACATTAGGGATTATCTTGTGTTGTGTCTTGCAGATAAAATGGATGGCTTCAATGACCACAACTTCCTCCCCCTGTTCATAGACAAGTACAGGGAGCTGCCCTGTCTGTGGCAGGTGAAACATCCACATTATAATCATAAACAGAAGAGGCAGGCAGCGCTGGAGAAACTGCTGGAGTTGGTGACGCCAGTGGTCCCCACGGCAACCATCCCCTATTTAAAAACCAAAATTGGTGGCCTGAGGAGCACTTATCTAAGGGTGCGCAAGAAGGTCACAGATTCCCAGGGATCAGGAGCTGGAGCAGATGACATTTATGTCCCCAGACTGTGGTACTATGAGAGACTGGGAGTTCTGTCAGACCAGACTGAAGTCAGGGAATCCCTCTCCACTCTTCCTTCCACACTTCCTTCCACCCTATCTTCCACCCCAGCTAATGCTTCCAATATCCAACCTGGGACTTCCAGCCAGGAAGAAGTGGAGGAGCCCAGATGGAGTCAGGTATAGCATTCTTCAACAGATTTCTGGTCAATAAACAAATGATCTTTACTAGATGTCATTATTGATCACTAATTGCTGATTTAATAAAGCGTTTTACATATCAATAGACAGTAGTGGGCAAAAATAATTGGGACAAGAATGAAAAATGCTGGGCTCAGAATGATCATCAGTTATATTTGTTAACATTCAATTTGCAACAGTCATGAGCTGAAAATTGTGTGTGATTGATGAATAAAAAACTCAAACTATGTCCCTTTTTCATACACAGGAAGACCTCAGCCAGGTGGAGGCTGTGGAATGTGGCAGCAGGGAGGAGGCGGGGCTAAGTTGCAGCCAGGAGGAGGCGGGGCTAAGTGGCAGCCAGGAGAAGCCTGGGACCAGTCACAGCCTGACCGAATCGCAAGTTCCTCCCCTCTGCCTTCCATACAAAAGACCGAGGAAGGCGACTCACATGCAGGATTCAGCATGCAGGCTCATTCAGGAGGCTTCTGCGTCCCTCAGAGCCTTACCCACTCCTGAAGAGGCCTTTGCCTGCATGGCTGCCATCAAACTGAAGTGCATGTAGGAGGGTCAATGCCTCATGTGTGAGAAACTGTTTTATAAAGTCCTAACTAAGTGGGTGAGTGGCAAAATCACACCCAAGACCAACATGATTGAGTTGGACCATCCTCCTCCTCCTGCCACAACTCCACCACCAGAGCCACAGCGTGGAAGGAAGCATGGAAGGAAGACCAGAGAGTGATGACCCTGGGATCAGTCTGGTCTGACAAAAGATGCAGGCTCTTGTATGACCACAGCCTGGGGACACAGATGTCATCTGCTGCTTTCATGATCTCTGTGACTTCTGGACCAGATTGTACTCCCTTAGATATGGCCTCCTTAGGCCACCAATTTTGCAGTAAAATAATTGATGTGTGCCCTGGGGGTCCAAGGCTTCACCAATTTTTGCTGTTTCTCCAGTGCTGCCTCCCTCTTTGTTTGGTTGTGAGCCCTTAATAAAGGCATTTTTGTTTCAATTATACTCGCCTATGTGTGTTTTCCTTAAAAAAAAGACAGTTTCTTGGTGAGGAGGCAGGTACATTTCAAAAATACAATGTGAAATTAACAAGGGACACCAACACCAAGCAATCTCCTTGAGATTAAATAATACAAGATATCAATGGTGTTGTGGTAACTTGACACACAAAACACACACAAAAAAATTCTTTATTAAAAAGCAAACAACATTTAAAAAAACAGCCTTGAAAAAAATTTTTTTACAATTAAAAAAAAACAAAAAAAATTGGTCAGATGTGACAAATCAAAATATATTAAGGGAATCACAATAAATAATAAAGAAAGACGTTTGTGAGAAGTCTGTGTGAATATGAGCAGCAAAACTACTTCATTCTTCTCACATTATAAAGAAGAAGAGAGTGCACTGTATTAAACCATTTTTTACATTGCAGCGTGATGAAAGTGCTGTATCCATTGCAAACGCTAATTTTACCAGACCGAGCTGTTCCGTCTCGGAATTTCGTGTGAGCATGTGTGTCACTTTGTGTGTCGGAACTGGCCACACACGGTCGGAATTGACGCGATCGGATTTTGTTGTCGGAAAATTTCATAGCCTGCTCTCAAATTTTGTGTGTTGGAAAATCCGATGGAAAATGTCCGATGGAGCCCACACATGGTCGGAATATCCGACAACACACTCCGATCGGACATTTTCCATCGGCAAATCCGACCATGTGTATGGGGCATAAGAGTCTTTCCGGTTAACTGGAGGGAAACTGGCAGCAGGGTGTGGTATTGACTGGAACTTAGTGCCGCAACTGTAGCAGATGGAAGGAGGGGTCTCCTACGATGTCTTCTGGAACAAGTCTGTAGGAAGTGCCCCTGCTGGTCACAATAAAGACAGAGATTATTGCGGCGACGTCGAGACCGCTCTTGTTCGGTCAGAGGAGGCCTAGGAAAGCTGGCATGTGGAACCTTCCTGATGTCAGAAACATTTCTTGGCATGGTTTAGAAGGAAGCAGGTGATGAGTCCATTGAGCAGGTAGGTATTTTTCAAACTGTCTTTCATGTAGGCGATGGTCAATTTGTATACTAAGGTGGATTAAGTCATTTCGAGAGGTAGGTATTTCCACTCTGGCGAGTTCATCCTTGATGGTTTCTGACAGGCCAAAGACGGAATTGGAAATGTAAGGCTGACTCATTCCACACGGTATCAATGCTCCATAAATGAAAGTCCGAAACATAGTCCTCCATAGGCCTAGAACCTTGTTGTAAATGATTCAGTGAAGTCTCTGCCATCTGGTGACGAAAAGGGTCGGCATAAAATTGAGCCATGGCAGCGAAAAAGGAACTGACCGCAGCCAGGACAGGGTCATGTTGTTTCCTAAGCTGAAATGCCCAGGGCTGGGGTTCCTCCAGCAACAAGGAGATGAGAAATCCCACGTTCACTTCCTTAGTAGAGAATGTATGGGGTAGCAAAGAAATATATAGTTCACAGGCATTCTGAAAAGTCTGGTACTTTTTACGGTCCCCAGAAAACCATTCGGGCAAGGGTACCCTGGGTTCTGGAAGGTGAGATAGTTCATCTTGGGTAAAAGTCATAGTTTGAGCAGAGGAACCCTTGATTCTTGGATACTTGGAAGTCGGGGTAAAGCTGGATGTATACTGAAGTTGGTTCTGGATGCGGGCAAAGTCCATATGCAACCCTTTGCTATTCTGCGGATCATGTCAATAATGATATCTCTGGGAGATGCAACAGGTAGGATGGTTTGTATGAGGTCTTTGGAGTACTTAGGTAGGTCTGCCGGCTGGATAGATTCAGGGACCACCCGCAACTTAACGTTATTATGTCTTGAGTGATTTTCTAAATCGGCCAGCTTGGCCCGGACCAAATTCTTGCTCTTCTTTTACTTCCTCATAGGTATCAATTAGGTCATTTACAGTTTTTGTGCATTCTGTCATTCCTGTTTCAACGGTAGTGACTCTATGTCCCATAGAACGCATGTCTGTGGAGATTTTGTGAAACAGGGATGAGAGGTCTGTCATCAGTGATGATTGCAATGACATAAACATATCTTTTAAGGTTGTGTCCATTACCGGCTGATCTTTGTTGGGAAAAGATGCCATGGAGGTATGCAAGGCCTGGTTGGATTGTAGTGGATTAAAGGCCTGGGCCTCGATTGGAGCCTGAGGCGGCCGCGGAAGCAGTGCATCCATCTGAATCTGGGCCTTGGCAGGGTTGCTTGTGAGGGGATCTGTACCCAGGTCTTGTGTGGGGGATATAAGTAACACTGAGATGCCTATTTCTCCCTGGATGTCATCGGGGATTTCTGTGTATGCCTCTCACCGCATGGTCGGGCTGGTTGTCAGCTTCTTGGGCTTGTAATATCCCATCCATTTACAGGACATTGTCGGTGAGGATGTGCTGCTGCCCTGTGGTGAGGATGGCAATTGACTTCTGCCTCTAACGGGCCTGAGACGATCCAGTGTTCTCCCTCACTGACATGCTGTGGAGCTAAGCATCCATCTTCAGCGCCGGCTAGCCACGCCCCCCACACTTTTAAGCTTTTTATTTACAGTACTGCCTTCACTTCCTACAATGTTTGCTTGACCATAGCAGGGATGACATTATGACAACCAAAAATGTGTTAATAATAACAATTTTCAGTAATAAAAAAAATATTTTAAACAGATAACAAAAAATGCTGTTGGCAGGTGGGAACATGGGTGGGTTTTGGACCCCATTTTTTTTTGCTTTCAGCACTATTTAAAGGTCATGTTCTTGTTTTTTCTTTCATATTTCGGCTATGCCTGGTGTGGTAGAGGTGGAGGTGAGACAGAACACATGCAGAGATCAAGACTGATTTTAGAGCCCTTGATCAATAGAGTTCATTATAAAGGTGTCAACATGCAGGGAGTTACACAAGAGTAAGTACACAGGGCAGAAATCCTAGCGATGTGAGAGATAAGATAGCAAGAAAACAGGACAACAATTGGGTGAAACTAGGGATAAGTACAGAGGCACTGAGGGTTAAATAGAAATAGGGAAAAGCAGGGTTTAGGTTCAGGGTCATAGAGTGACAATACACCAAGGGACAGATAGTAATATGAAACAGCAGGAGTTAAGTCCAGGGCTACAAGGCAACACTCTGGGCACAGTGAGGGACAAGCAGATGTACAGTAAAGCAAGGACAGAGTCCAGGCTCATAGCGCAAAGGTCCAGCTGGAGTCCAGGGTCACAGGGCGACAGTCTGGGTACAATAAGGGAGAAGCAAAAAGTACAGTGCATCAAGAATGAAGTTCAGGGTCACAGGACAACAATCTGAGCACAACAAGGGGCAAGCAGCAACAAGGTCCAACAAGGATGGAGTCCAGGGTAACAGGGCAGAGGTCCAGGGAGAGCAAGAGACAAGTAGAAACAAAGTACAGCAAGAACAGAGGGCAGATTAACAGGACAGATGTCCAGGCATCACATGTAGGTAGTGTGCAAGAGGTGGGTTAC
This sequence comes from Aquarana catesbeiana, assembly GCF_042186555.1. NCBI lineage: Eukaryota > Metazoa > Chordata > Amphibia > Anura > Ranidae > Aquarana > Aquarana catesbeiana. The sequence goes on along the minus strand of NC_133328.1, from coordinate 333,432,250 downwards.
ATGTAGGGAGCAGGAAAAACTATGGGACCATTAGGAGACAGAATAACCTGTGACACTTGGCCTATCACTCATTGAATCCATGAATGAAGAAGTCCAGATCTGGTTTACTTTTCACATTATAGACATTCTTATCTATACTCTCACATTCAAGGTGGATATACAAGGAGATACTAGTAGCCATCACCTCTGTGAGACAAATGTCTGAGCTGGCTGACTTATGTTGCAAGGAACTCTGTTGATATCAATTTTTCATAGGGTCATGGTGGTATTAAAGCATACTTTTTGTAAGGGTAGTTCCTAGGTTGCATTCCCAAAATATAAAAATCAAACATAAAATTAAATAAATTACTACATGCTAATACTGTTATAATGAAAACTCAGCATGCAGAGCCTCTGCCTCTCAGTTTAGGCCTTGCAAACCTTGATTTATAATAAAGGGGATTACTTAAATGTAATGGAACACATGACAAAGCTGTTCTGCTGAAGTATTTGCAGTGCAGCACACAAAGGGCAGCAACATTTCAAAGGAAAAAAAGTCATTTAAAACTACTCATGGCTATTGCATTGCCGGTCCGACAATACATATAAAAGTTCATTGATAAAAACGGCATGGGAATTCCCCACAGGTGAACCCCGGCCAAAATTTTTTTAAAAAATGACGTTGGGGTCCCCCTAAATTCCATACCAGACCCTTCAGGTCTGGTATGGATTTTAAGGGGAACCCTGGCCAAAATGAAAAAAAAAACGGCGTGGAGTCCCCCTAAAAATCCATAGCAGACCCTTATCCGAGCACGCAACCTGGCAGGCCGCAGGAAAATAGGGGGGGACGAGAGAGCGACCCCCTTCCTGAACCATACCAGGCCACATGCCCTCAACATTGGGAGGGTGCTTTGGGGTAGCCCCCCAAAACTCCTTGTCCCCATGTTGATGAGGACAAGGGCCTCATCCCCACAACCCTGGCTGGTGGTTGTGGGGGTCTGCGGGCAGGGGGGCTTATCGGAATCTGGAAGCCCCCTTTAACAAGGGGACCCCCAGATCCCAGCCCCCCATGTGAAATGGTAAGGGAGTACAAAAGTACCCCTACCATTTCACTAAAAAACTGTCAAAAATGTTAAAAATGACAAGAGACAGTTTTTGACAATTCCTTTATTTAAATGCTTCTTCTTTCTTCTATCTTCCTTCATCATCTTCTTCTTCTTCTGGTTCTCCTGGCTCTTCTGGTTCTTCCTCCGGTGTTCTCGTCCAGCATCTCCTCTGCAGCGTCTTCTATCTTCTTCTCCGGCCACTCCGCACCCATGGCATGGGGGGAGGCTCCCGTTCTTCTCTTCATCTTCTTCTCTTCTTCTCTTCTTCATCTTCTTCTCCGGGCCGCTCCGCATCAATGCTGGCATGGAGGGAGGCTCCCGCTGTGTGACGCGTCTCCTCTTCTGACGGTTCTTAAATAATGGGGGGCGGGGCCACCCGGTGACCCCGTCCCCCCTGACGCACAGTGACTTGACGGGACTTCCCTGTGATGTCACGGGGAATGCCACAGGGAAGTCCCATCATGTCCCGTGCGTCAGACGGGGCGGGGTCACCGGGTGGCCCCGCCCCCCGTTATTTAAGAACTGTCAGAAGAGGAGACGCGTCACACAGCGGGAGCCTCCCTCCATGCCAGCATGGATGCGGAGCGGCCCTGAGAAGAAGATGAAGAAGAGAAGAAGATGAAGAAGAGAAGAAGATAGAAGACGCCGTGGAGGAGATGCTGGACGAGAACACCGGAGGAAGAACCAGAAGAGCCAGAAGAACCAGAAGAAGAAGAAGAAGATAAAGGAAAATAGAAGAAAGAAGTAAGAAGAAGCATTTAAATAAAGGAATTGTCAAAAACTGTCTCTTGTCATTTTTAAAATTTTTGACAGTTTTTTAGTGAAATGGTAGGGGTACTACCCCCTTACCATTTCACACAGGGGGGGCGGGATCTGGGGGTCCCCTTGTTAAAGGGGGCTTCCAGATTCCGATAAGCCCCCCACCCGCAGACCCCCACAACCGCCGGCCAGGGTTGTGGGGATGAGGCCCTTGTCCTCATCAACATGGGGACAAGGTGTTTTGGGGGGCTACCCCAAAGCACCCTCCCAATGTTGAGGGCATGTGGCCTGGTATGGTTCAGGTGGGGCGCTCTGTCATCCCCCCTATTTTTCTGCGGCCTGCCAGGTTGCGTGCTCGGATAAGGGTCTGGTATGGATTTTTGGGGGGACCCCACGCCGTTTTTTTTTTAATTTTGGCGTGGGGTTCCCCTTAAAATCCATACCAGACCTGAAGGGTCTGGTATGGAATTTAGGGGGACCCCCATGTCATTTTTTTTTTTTATTTTGGCCGGGGTTCCCCTTAATATCCATACCAGACCTGAAGGGCCTGGTATGGAATTTAGGGGGACCCCCAAGTCATTTTTTTTTAAACTTTGGTTCGGGGTTCCCCTGTGGGGAATTCACATGCCGTTTTTATCAATGAACTTTTATGTGTATTGTCGGACCGGCAATGCAATAGCCGCGAGTAGTTTAAATGGCTTTTTTCCTTTCAAATGTCATTTTGCTGTCAGACTGTTCTAAACACGGGAAACATGCACCCCTTTACAGGCATACTATAGACACCCCCCAGCTATAAAATTTAAAGGGATATTACACTTTTATTGTTTGACTTTAAGCATTATTAAAATCACTGCTCCTGAAAAAACGGCCGTTTTTAAAACTTTTTTTTGCATTGATTCATGTCCCCTGGGGCAGGACCCTGGTCCCCAAAAACTTTTTATGACAATAACTTGCATATAAGCCTTTAAAATTTGCACTTTTGATTATTCATGTTCGTGTCCCATGGACTTTAACGGTGTTCGCGTGTTCGAATGAACTTTTTTCCTGTTCGCATGTTCTGGTGCGAACCGAACAGGGGGTTGTTCGGCTCATCCCTAAGTAGAAGGGAAGCTAGCCTTTTCTCAATAGATTGCACCTCCATTGTAGTAAATACAGCCATCATTAGGAAATACAGCAAGGAGTTGGGTCTCATCACTTCCTCAGAGTTTTGGGCCCACTCCTAAATGGTGGCAGTAGATCCCATAAGACTTTCACTTTGTATCAGAGAAGCATGAAACATCCCCCTTGAACCCAGCCTTAAAAAATCTCTTCCTCCTCACTCCCAGCATTCCAACATTCCCCTTCTTCCTACCTGGCAGCATCCCGACACGTCTCATGGCGCTTTACATGATGGTGGAAGGCAAGGACGGTGTTTTGTGCAAAATAATGGTACTGGCCTTAAACATTCTGATCGAAACAATTGTAGCTTATAGGGATGGGCCAAACTACCCCCTGTTCACACCAGGACTTTCTAACATCGCGAAAGTTCGGAACCGAATAACAAAACCTCATTGAAGTCTATGGGACCCGAACTAGAAAAATCAAAAGTGCCCATTTTGAAGGTGTATATTATTATTATTATTATTATTATTGTTATTATTATTATAATACATGATTTATATAGTGCAAACAGTTTACGCAGTGCTTTACAACTTGAGGGTAGACAGTACAAATACACTACACTTTAACAAAGTAGAAATCAGAGGGCCCTGCTCCTTAGAGCTTACAATCTAAGAGGAAAGGTCAATAGATACAAGAGGTAATAACTGTGGGGATGTGCTAATGGAGAAAATAAATGTACAGTTGTTAGCTGGGGTCCAGATAGGCTTCTCTGAGGAGATGAGTTTTCAGGGATCGTCTGAAAGTGGACAAAGTAAGAGAAAGTTGGACAGATTGAGGTAGAGCATTCCAGAGGATGGGAGAGACTCTGGAGAAGTCCTGAAGGTGAGCATTGGATGAGGTGACAAGGACGTTAGAGAGCAAGAGGTCTTGGGAGGTGCGAAGAGAACAATTAGGTTGGTATTTTGAGACTAGGTTAGTGATGTAGCTGGGGACCAGGTTGCGGATGGCTTTGTAAGTTATTGTTAGTATCTTGAATTTAATTTGTTGGTTGAGTGGCAGCCAATGGAGGGATTGGCATAGTAGTATAGCAGATGCTGAGCGGTTTGTGGGGTGGATGAGCCTGGCAGCAGCATTCATGATGGACTGAAGTGGGGATAGCCTATTTAGAGGTAAGCCAATGAGGAGGGAGTTGCATGATTCAAGGCGAGAGGAGATGACCAGGGAGTGGATTAGAAGATTTGTTGTTACATTGGTTAGGAAGGGGCGTGTCTTGGAGATGTTGTGGAGGTGGAGGTGGCAAGTTTTGGATAGCAGTAGGACGTGGGGCTGAAAGGTAATTTTGGAGTCCGGGATTACAACTAGGACCTTGGCGTGGGGGGACAAGTTGATAGTTGAGCCATTGATATTGACAGAAAAATCAGGGAAAGTGGCACCTGGGGGAGGAAATATCATGAGCTTGGTTTTGGATAGGTTGAGTTTGAGAAAGTGATGTGACATCCAGGCTGATATGTCTGGTAGTAAGTTGGTGATGCGTGAGGAGACAAATGGAGAGAGTTGTGGGGTGGAGAGATAGATTTGGGTGTCGTCAGCATAGAAATGATATTGAAAGCCATTGGAGGCAATTAACTGACCCAGGGAGGTGGTGTAGATTGGGAAAAGAAGAGGTCCAAGAACAGAACCTTGGGGGACCCCGATGGAGAAAGGAAGAGGAGAGGAGGAAGTAAAGTTCTAAGTGACACTGAAGGAGCAGTCAGATAGGTGGAATGAGAACCAGCGAAGAGTACAGTCACAGAGACTAAAGGAGTAGAGTTTTTTTTTGAGGAGGGGGTGTTCCACTGTGTCAAAGGCAGCAGAGTGGTCCAGGAGAAGTAGTACAGAATAGTGTCCGTTTGGTTAGTAGGTCATTTGTGAGTTTAGGGATATCAGTTTCCGTGGAGTGTTGAGGGCGAAATCCGGACTGAAGGGGATCAAGAAGTTTGTTCATGGTCAGATGGTCGCTCAGTCAGTTGTAGACCAGTCTTTCAAGAAGTTTGGAGGAGAAGGCGAGTAAAGAGATGGGGCGTAGGTTGAGGTAAGATTTGTGGGGTCCAGTGAGGGTTTTTTAAGTATGGGGGTGACTAGCGCATGTTTTAGAGAGTTTGGGAAGATGCCACTAGAGAGGGAGAGGTTGAAGATTTGAATTAGAGAGTGTAAAATCAAGTCAGCGGGTGAGCGTAGCATTTGCGAGGGAGCAGGATCCAGGGGGCAGGTGGTTAGATGAGTGTTAGATAAAAGTTTAGCAACCTCGTTAATAGTAGTAGGGTTAACTGAGGGAAATAACCATTGTATCTGTGGACATCGGGTGTTGATTGGGGAAGTTTATGTGCATTGGAGATCTCCTCATGAATTGTTTCAATCTTATTTTTGAAGTGATTGGTGATCTCCTGGGCAGTGAGTGAATTAGAATCTGGAGGCAGTGGAGGACAGGGAAGAGTGAAAGGTAGAGAAGAGCCGACGTAGGCTGGATAAGAAGGTGTTAATGAGTGTGATAAAATAGGTGTGTTTGGCAGTGTGGAGGCAGGAATAGTATTTTAGGAGGGCAGATTTATATTGTTTGAAATCTTCCTGGAACTTAGTCTTATGCCACAGACGCTCAAGAGCACGGCTATTGTCTGTTTGCCAGGGTTGTGGCGGTTGGGGGCCTGATTCTGCATTTAGTGAGAGGGTTAAGCTTGTTTAGGGAGGAAGACAGTGAGCTGTTGTAGATGAATGTGGCTAGGTTGGGGAAGGACAGGGGTGAGATTATGTCATAGAGGTGATCAGTAGCAGAGTAGAGAAGAGAAGAGTTAAAGTGGCGAAGGTTTCTACAGGTAACTGTTAGGCAGTTGGAGGGAGAGGAGGTGGAAGACAGGGAGAGAGCAAAACTAATAAGGTGGTGATCAGAGAGTGGGAGAGGATTGTTGGAGAGGTTGCATGGAGTGCACAGATAGGAGAAGACAAGGTCAAGGGTGTTGTCGTTGGAGTGAGTAGGAGCCTGTATCCATTGCTTCAGGTCAAGAGATGAGGTTAGACTGAGAAGTTTAGCAGTAATAGTAGTGTTAATGTTAACAGGGATGTTGAAGTCACCGAGAATAGTTGTGGGGATTTCAGAAGAGAGAAAGTAGGGTAGCCAGGCAGAGAAGTCATCAAGGAAGGTTGATACTGGTCCAGGGGGCAGGTAGATGACAGCAATTCTTATAGAAATAGGAGACAATAGACAAATGCAATATGCCTCAAAAGAGGAGAGCATCAGAGAGGGAGGTGGGTGAAGTACCTGATAGGTGCTGCATGGGGCTAGAAGGATTCCCACTCCACCTCCCTTCTGTCCACTTGGTCTGGGTGAGTGAGTCTAGAGAAGGCCACCATGGGAGAGGGAAGCAGGAGAAGTAGTATCTGATTCATGAAGCCAGGCTTCGGTAATGGCAAATTGGTTAAAGGAATTTTTGATAAACAGGTCATGAAGGGTGGTGAGTTTGTTGCAGACAGAGCATGCATTCCAGAGGGTACAGGAGAAGGGGAGGCTGGTTTTGGGAAGAAGAGAAATAGAGACTAATTTCTGTGGGTTGTGGCTGCTGCCAGAGGGTGTAGGGAGATGGGAGCGTCGGGCAAAGCCAGATGATGGAGGCCCAGGGTTTAGGCATATGTCACCAGAGGTTAGGTGAAGCAGGAGGGTGAGGGAGGTAATGTGGGAGTGTGACTTATATGAAGGGGCATGCCTCAGAGTACTGGAGGTTTTATCAGTATATGGATGTAGAATGAGCAAGAGTTGGTAGGAGCAGTAAAAGGAAGAAAATAGAAGGCAGGGTGATATGTATAAGCAGTGGAGTGGAGAAGATGCAGTGCTGGCCACTCTGGTGCGCATTGGTGTGCACGCGCCCGTGCACTCTGGTGCATGGGTACCTGCTGTTACCTATTTAAACTGAAGGTTGACTCCAGTCCGGTGTTGTCTGATCTGCAGCTTCCTGTGTTCTGTGCTCATATTTACCTGCCTTATACGTTTGATCTCCTGACGACCTGGCTTTCCCTTTGGATTCTCCTTGTCTTCTGCCTGCACCTGACCTCAGCCTGCCTTTGACTCTGAACCCGTCTGCTCCTCTGACCTGTTGCTCTGCTCCTGCTCCAGCATCACCAGCCTGTGCTTCTGCTTGCCTGTCTGCTGTTCTGTTGGTGTCATCTCCCCTGCACCTGGGATCCAAGAGCCGCCCTTCCTGCAACTGACCCGCCAGGCTCTCATACCACTCTGTACTCCCGTGCCCCCTGTTTGCTCTACCAGGGGCCGTGAGTCAGATACGTAAGGGAGACCTTCCTCTGCTCCATTGGGCTCATCAGCCAGGTACGTGAAAATCTGACATGGATGTGTTCTAAGACTTTCCCCTTGTAACGGTGGTCAAGGAGGGTTGCCAACCAATATTGATCCTTCTCCTTTACGTATTCTTGGGTCCTTTCATAGGCTTTGAAGAATGGGGGAGCCTGTGCACCGCAAATTTTGGAGGCATGAGAAATAGACTCCTTGGGGTCACTGAGGAATACAGTGGGGATGTGAGTGGGCGTGAGTCAATTCTCACCTCCCCCACTGCAATGGCGTCTGGGCATGCCGTTGGTGAGGACCCACCCTGGACCGGGGGTTTATCAGTCTGGGCTAGCCAGCAGACCACTCTACATGTTCCTATCACCAGGAAGGGATCTCATTTATGCAGTACCTATTCTATTCTATACTCAGGTAATTAGGGGTCATTTTATGGCTCTGTTTACACATATTGGTAATTGTTCCTTGAGCACTATTATTGGAGTGATTTTTAGCACTTTAATTGGCTTGCACCATTGTTGTTTCGATTCACACATCCATTATTTTTACACACATGTTAGTGCAATAGTACATGCAATTTTGATTTGCCTTGGGGTCGTCATGTCACTAATGTCCGCACTTCCCCAAAATCCAATTTCTGATCCTGGAGTTCTCCCCCCTTCACGGGGTGGAGACTTGAATAAAAGGTTGGTTCAGCTTGAATTGAGATGGCTCTTCAACCTATCCTCAACCTCTCCCCCTGGTTTGAATAAGGCCACCAACTTCATGCTATTTTTGGAAGGTTTTAAGTCAGGGGGTCCCGAAAAATCATTATAGTATAGTGTGATCACTATATGAATATTTTGCCATCACAAACCAAGATACCTTTCTTCTTTTCTTTTCCTTTTCAACTTTGTGTATTCCTCTGTTTCTCTTATGGGCTATGTTCTGTGTTTTTCATGGTGCCTGTGAAATAGCACTTACATGCAGATGTTCTGCAATTTAAGCTGCTTATACAGTATATGTTGTAATTTTCTCTTTTTTTGATTATTTTCAACTAGTTGTATTTATAACAGTATGTTTGTTCTTTACTGTATTGATGACTTGCGACATTCATTCTTAGACAGGTAAAATTTGTTGGTGTTCTCCCACACAATTCCTCTTTTTTTTTTTGGGGGGGGGGACCCAGTGCGCGCAGGCCCCTCACCGACCCTCTTGAATTGATGAGGAGCTTTTCTTTTCCACTTGGAGATATTTTGGCAGTATTGGCATAGGTGACACAACTGAATTAGTCTCACTGTTTTCCCACCTCCTTACGTGTGCTGGTGGATGCTAGCTTGTGATGACATCCCTCCATGCCTGGTGTGGTCACGCCATGTGCTTTGGATCCAAAGGACCAGCTTGGAACGTACTTCAGTGATTGGAGCGTGACGTTGCCCCACCCTCCCTGATTCAGTAGCACAGCCTTGAGCACCTATGGGGCCCATATGGGTGTACTCTATATCCAATTGTCACATAACATCACGACATTTGGAGGCGTCTGGAAAACCGGCTTGGAACATACGCTACCCAGGGAATATCATTAGAGACCACTTGGCGCCCCACCCCTCTCTTGGTATTGGGGATATAAAAAGAAGCCGGCTGTATGGCCACTATTCCTCCACTTGCTCCCCAGACAGGGATATAGAAGACCGCTGTGGGTCTCTCCAATCCACTTACAGCATTCAGCTTCTGCGGGTAAGTTCCCTCTGTTTCTACAGCATTAGTAACTTCTCCCATTCCTCATGCCTAAGCATAAGCATTTTATATACTACCTGGGAATTTGTTATTTGAGCTCTTCCTTCTAGATATTTAGTTATCCTATATTTTTTTTGTTTAGACACTGGATGCTCAGTTTGACCACCCTGTTCTGGGTGCTCTTAGGAGACCTTGTGGTCTTTGTTCCAGCTCCTCCACTCTTTTTTGGGAATCCTACTTCCCTGCTCCTATAGTGGATGTCACATGTTTTTAATCCTTGTGGCTTTTGCATGGTTTCTTCCTCACCTTATAAGGACATGTAAGTGTATTGCATCTGAATGCATTAGAAGTTTTTTCTCCATTCGGATCAGCTGATTCTCTTGTCTAGTTCCATGTATACTTTATGTATTTGTCTATGTTTATATCCATTTTTCTATTTTATAGTACATATACTTACCTCATCACTACTAACCCCATGAAGAAGGAATTGATATTATGAAACGCGTCAGTGTTTGATGCATGTTATGGTTATGCCTCACTCACCATGAGGCCAACTACATTTATGCAATCCTATGTATCCATGTTTTGTTTCTTATTGATGTTTTAGTTGCCATGCCTGCCTTGCTATGGTTTTGTCTTTTTTAACACTATTGTATCAATAAAATTAGCATTACTACTTTTTTAAATATATTATTCTCCTATGATTTTGTAAATTGTGGGCCCATATAATCCCATTCTTGGGGGCCTTTTCTTTGTCTATATGCAAATAACTGGCAATAAAAGGGATATGAGGATCTGGGTACTGCCCTGGGGGACATGTATCAATGCAAATTAAAAAAAAAAATGTTTTTCAGGAGTAGTGATTTAAATGATGCTCACAGTGCAGCAATACAAATTAAGAATTCCTTTAAATATAGTGCCTGGGGGGTCCCCGTAGTCTGCCTGCAAAGTGGCACATCTATAGCACATATAGAACATGCTGCAGCAAAAATGACATTTCTAAAAAAAAAAAAAAATGACTCGGTTGCAATTGCCAGCACCTGGCTATTGAAAAAAATGTATGGCATGGATTTTAAGAGAAAACCCATGCCAAAATTAGAAAACAAACACATGGGGTCCCCACAAAATCCATATCAGATCCTTATCCAGGCATGCAGCCTGGCAGGTCAGGAAAGGGGGCTAGCAAGCACCCCCCTAAACCATACCAGGCCACATGCCCTCAACATGGGGGGCCCTCCTACCCCAAAGCACCTTGTCCCCACGTTGATGGGGACAAGGTCCTCATCCCCACAACTGTGGCCAGTGGTTGTGGGGGTCTGCGGGCGGGTGGCTTATGGGAATATGGAAGCCCCCTTTAACAAGGAGGCCCCCGGATCCCTGCACCCCCCCCACATATGAATGAGTATTGGGTACTTACCCATTCACAAAAAAAGTGTAAAAAAGTAATAAAAACACACACATAGTTTTTGACAATTTCTTTTTTGACAATTAAAAATAAAAAAATCCCCTGATGTAAATCTATCATCAATCATGCCACACACCGCACCCATAAAAATAGAAAAATAAAAAACGCTCCCGCCAACCTGAAGGCTGGCTGCCTATTGCAGGCTCCGCCGTTTAACATTTCTTATATAGGTAAGGGGCAGAGCAAATTTGGGTGGTGGACGAACGGGCCAAACAGCCTTTGTTCAGCCAGAGCTCATGCTCGGGTCGAACCATTCACCCAACACTAGCAAATACCTGTTGCCAAAATGAAAGTGTAACCTTTTATCTGCATATAACCTCAGTTAAAAAAAACAAAAAAAAAACTTTACATTTAAGAAAAAAAAATACATTGTGTATTTATATTGAATTTCTAATTAACCCTTGGTTAACCCTAATCAGGTCCTAATTAACTCCTTTTCCCTCTTCTCCCCTTAGTTATAATTTTTCTACTTTTTTATTTAATTACTTTTTTTTTTTTTACAGTGAACGTTTTTTTAACTTTTATTTGCTTTGCGTGTTACCTTTTTTCCAATGTTGCATAACAAGAAAATGCACACAAAAAAATAACCTTTTTCATTTGCAAATAACTTTGTATGCTTTGTACCAGAAACATAATTTTTAGTGTAATTTTATATAGGGTAAATAGGGTAAAATTAATAGTAAAACTATTTTTAATGCTTTCACTGATCAAATTATTGACAGAATGCATTTTCTTCATTGTTTTATTTATTTTTGGCATTGATTCCATAGAAAATATAATAAGTGAATTTTCACTCTGCAAAGGAATTTCTAACTAAGCTTATTGAAAGATATGAAATTGTACTGACTTTAATCATCAAATCATGCACAAGCAAAAATGTCCCTACACCTGATTGGGTATTCTTTGGGTATTGGGTATTCTTTGCATTTTTTTGCCACATTTACACTTAATATTATTGTAATTATTAGACAAATAGACAAATATTGCCATTTACTACACAGAATAAAAATTTCCTTGCAAAGTAAACATGCAATATGAACGTCTGTAAATCTAAAGCAATATTGCCAACAGAAAGCCTAGTCTCTGTCCCTATCCACATAGCCAATTACTCGTATATTCCATGCAGGGCTGTGTTCTGCCTGCACAGAGATGCATACAGTAGGTGTTGTGTGCATCCCCGTTCCTACAGCCTCATAGATGTGTCTATTGGCTGTGTGACATTAATGCGAGTGTGGGTGTATGGCCTCAACTGTAACTAAGGTGAGTTCGGGACACAAAGCAAGGCACCATCCTGTGGGTCAGAACATTTCATGTAAGTGTTTCCAGTCATTTTATTTTCTGAAAATACCTTTCCTCCTGTGATTTGAATGTCCAGAAAAGCATTCTGGACCTGTGCATATAGTGATCTAAAACACTGTGCTCTGTAGTGATTCTTGGGAAATTAGGATATATACAGAGCCTAAAACAAACAGAGAACATTTCAATTACTTAACTAGATAGACCTAGAAAAATAGAAGATGTCTGTAAGAATTTATGGAAACCATGACATGTGCAATCCATCTGTAATGCATGCTTCATCGGTTGATAGTTACAAACCAAATTAAGAATCAGAGAGAGGGAAGCCCACTAGGGTTGCCACCTCATCCCTTTAAACCCGAACACATGAATTACACAAGTTCTGAGGTTAATTGAATGCAGATAAGGCACCAAGTGAGTTTAATTACCATCTTAATTGGCCACAGAACCTGTGTAATTAATATATGTTTTGGTTTTAAAGGAATGAGGTGGCAACCGTACTGCACACTGCAACGAGATACGAATAAAAATTTATTTATTGTAATGTAAACAGACAGTGGTGGCCCTTCCATAGGGGGTGCCCGGATGCCCTCCCCCCCTCCCCAGGCAGTCACAAAAAAAACAAAAACAACAAAACATTTTTTAAACATGGCCCTTAAAAAAAAAAAAAAGACCTTAAGTGCACTGTGTTCGAGCACCGGTCATAGTGCACTATAGGAAGCACCACATCAATGCAATCACGAGATTGCAGATGGGGAGCTTCATTGGCGGTGTTTGGAGCTGCTTTGTGGCACAATCCATCGTGCCGAACAGCTTCCACCCGGTGCCCATAGTGAATCACTATGGTCGGGTGCTTTGTTCTCAGTGTGGGAACAAAGTCACTTCGGGCGGGCTACAAAAAGATGGCAGCTGTGAGGACTAATCCCCTTGTGTTCAGTGGAGAGGGGAGGTCCCTCCCCTCTCCACTGAACACACAGAGAAAGCCAGGAACTAGCTGCTGCTGAAGGGGAGAGACAGACGAGGCATGAAGGAGGGCTGTGCTGATGGGGGCACAGATGTAAGGCATACTCTGCTCTGCTGACGGGGACACGGATGTAAGGAGGGACTCCACTGACGGGGACACAGATGTAAGAAGGGGCTCCGCTGATGGGGACACAGATGTAGAGAGGGGCTCCGCTGATGGGGACACAGGTGTAGAGAGGGGCTCAGCTGACAGGGACACAGATGTAAGGAGGGGCTCCGCTGATGGGGACACAGATGTAAGGAGTGACTCTACTGATGGGACAAAGATGAAAGGAGGGACTCCGCTGATGGGGACACAGATGTAAGGAGGAACTCCGCTGATGGGGCACCTGATGTAAGGAGGGACTCTGCTGGGGGCACCTAATGTATGGACTAAATGAAAAGAGCATTATTTGATAGTGATTCTTACCATATTTGATTAACAGACATCCAATAAGTGAACTTAAGCTGGGTACACACACTCAGTTTTTTTTTTGTTTGTTTGTAACCAAGAGGACTAAATGTAAAAAAAAAAACTGTCAGATTGCTGTACCAACACCGGATTACCCCACACCAGAACAAGCAGATTAGCGCTCACACCCATTGACTGCGAGCGCTGATTGGATGTATGTTTGGCTGATTTGGCACGTGTGTACAAGACTTTAGTGTGATGCTAACAGAACAGTGTGAATTAATAAAGTAAAAAAAAAAGGATCGTATGAAGAAAATTTTCAGGAGCAATTGCAGAGGATTGTGCTTCAATGCAATGTGATTTACTTGTATGGATGCATGTTTTTTGACTGAATAAAGTTGTAAAAAATGAAAAAAGTGGAATAAATGATGGTGCAAAATCCTTACATCATTAAGTGGACCTAACTTACTAAAGGATACTGGAAGTAGAATACTTATTGTAATTCATAAAGATTAGCACATGCAGATTTTGTGAAAGTGTCCCTCATGCATTCTAAAAGTGGTAATGAATGAACCAAATTCATATACCTGCCTATAACTTGTACTTGAATTGCCACTTTTAGAATACATGAGAGACACTTTCGCAAAATCTGTCTAATGCCGCATCTTTCTGATGTCCATCAGAAAAAACTTGGATGGTTTTTCAGACGAAATTCCACTCAAGCTTGCCTTGCATACACACGGTCACACAAAAGTTCCCTGAACTTTCGACCATCAAGAACGCAGTGACTTACAACACTACGACGAGCCGAGAAAATGAATTTCAATGCTTCCGAGAATGCTTTAAATTGTGTCCGAGCATGCGGGTGACCCCCCCCTCTGACGTCATGGGGAATGCCACAGGGAAGTCCCCATCAAGTCTCCGTGCATTAGAGGGGGCGGAGTCATCGGGTGGCCCTGCCCTCAGTTATTTAAGAACCGTCAGAAGACGAGAAGCGTCACACAGTGGGAGCCTCCCATCATGGATGCGGAGCGGCCCGAGAAGAAGACACTGGAGGAAGAACCAGAAGAACCAGAAGAAGAAGATGGAGGAAGAACCCAAAGGAAGATAGAAGAAAGAAGATGGAAAAAAGAAGACTTTAAATAAAGGAATTGTCAAAAACTGTCTCTTGTAATTTTTAACATTTTTGACAGTTTTTTTGTGAAATGGTAGAGGTACTTTTGTACCCCCTTATCATTTCACACGGGGGACGGGATCTGGGGGTCACCTTGTTAAAGGGGGCTTCCAGATTCTGATAAGCCCCCCGCCCGCAGACCCCCACAACCACCGGGCAAGGGTTGTGGGGATGAGGCCCTTGTCCCCATCAACATGGGGACAAGGTGCTTTGGGGGGCTACCTCAAAGCACCCTCCCAATGTTGAGGGCATGTGGCCTGGTACGGTTCAGGAGGGGGGGGCGCTCTCTCTCGTCCCCCCTCTTTTCCTGCGGCCTGCCAGGTTGCGTGCTCGGATAAGGGTCCGGTATGGATTTTTGGGGGAACCCCGCATCATTTTTTTAAATTTTGGCACGGGGTTCCCCTTAAAATCCATACCAAGGGGGGTGCGTGCGCTGCGCGAAGCTGGACGGAAGCGACTGAGCGGAGCTCCGTGCACAGTGGGATCCTGATCGCCTTCCCCAGGGCTAAAACCCAGAGATTCAGACCCAAAAACCTCCTGCACCCCCGGGGGAAAGATCGGTGCATGCCGTCCACTAAGTCTCGTCGTGGGAAACCAGCGCAAAAGTCTCTAACCAACTACCTCCTCAGAGTCCGGGAGATGGAGGGGAAAGACCAGGATGGCACCGAGTCACAGCGTGCACAGGCCTCAACGCACTACACAGCGGCTTCTCCTGCACACTCATCTGGGGACGGTGAGTACTCAGCGCAGCTTACCAAAGCAGACCTGGAAGACAGCTTAGCTGCTATGTACTCTAAAATAGCTGAAAAATTTCAGACTGAGCTTTTCAAGTCCACTAATACTCTGCAGCAGGAGATTGCAGTGCTGGGGGGCAGGACGGATCTATTAGAGACCAAACATGATGAACTGCAACTTGCATATACAGACCTCCGCAGGGATCATGAGGCTCTTACTGAATCAGTTGCACAACTACAATCCCATTTAGAGGACTTAGATAACAGAAACCGTAGGAACAATTTGAGGATCAGAGGGGTTCCAGAGACGGTCACAGAATTAACCCCTGCAGCCCAAAAGTTATTCCAGTCTCTACTGCCTGCCTCCCCGGTATCTGATTTTACTTGTGACCGCATTCACAGGGCCCTGCGCCCTAAACCTCCAGAAGATAAGCCTCCTGGAGACATGATATTGTGACTTTTTGATTAAGGAGGAGATTCTTAGGGCTTCCCGCAATACCCCTAATATTGCGCTGGATGGCACGAAGATTCAAATATTCCTGGATATATCGCCTGCCACTCTGGAAAAACGCAGAAAGTTTAAAGAGATCACCGTCCCCCTTCAAGAGGCTAATATCAGGTACAGATGGGGTTTCCCATTCAAACTTCAAGTCCCGCATTGAGGAACCACATATACAGTCGTCCCCATTCAGGAGGGGAAAGAACTCCTAGTCAAACTAGGTCTTATGGCAAAAGAGGATCTACCCAGGATGCCCTCCACCCCACGTCCTTCAGCCATATGGTCGACCCCTTCGCCGCAAAGAGATCGCAGGAGACAAAGACGAGACCTCAGGGAACAGTTGAATTAGCCCTCGGCTACTCCCCGCTCTTCTTGGACACCGCCTACGCTAAGGATTTGGTTCATCGTTAACTATTGCAGTTTGAAGGACCTTCTATGACGGCTCAGGAGTGAACCGGACTTTTGCAGGGGTAGATCTGCAGCTTATCTCTTCTCCGAACTGGTCCCTTTATCCCCCTGCAGCTGTCCTTTGTCCTAGTATTTTTATTTATTTATTTTTTTTATTTGCATCAAAGGTTCTCCTGTAAGCACCCTTCAGCAACATGTAATCTTCCCGCCGTGCCGGCGCACAGCGGTTCCTGTTTGGTTGTCCCCCCACTCTTGTTGTAACCTCCAGGAAGAAAGAAGAGGATTTGAAGACAGACTCTTTTTTTGATTTTCCTCATACAATTACTAGGAGGTCATTTTTTATTTTTTATTTCTTTCCTCAGGCCACTAAGAGTGTTGGGCACTTGTGCCCCTTTACCCAGGAAGGTTTATTCCTGGTGAAATTTAATTTTACCCTTCAGTCGGGCTGGTTTTTCCCACCCCGACCCCAGTGTTTATTTTTGCCCTTCTCAGGTTTTTGGTTAATGTTCTTATTGGTTACGGGACTCTGTTATTTACTGTGATAACTGAAACTGGTGCTAGTAATATAGTCATAATTGCTGGTTGGGATGATTACACTTTCTTGAACTCTGTTGCATCTATACGGCCTTCATGGTATCTTATTGCAGCTAGCAGGGTAAACGTGATGGCACGCACCTCGGGACCCACCCCCAAAGGCAATTACATATTTGACCAAGTTTATTTAGAATGGGTGTCAGAATAATTTCTCATAATGTCAGAGGGTTTAACTCCCCTCATAAAAGGAAAAGGCCTTCACTTTGTATAAACGCCTAAAAGCTGACATTATCCTCCTGCAGGGGACCCTTTTTGCTGAGGCCAATCACCCCACCTACTTTGACAAGTCTTATGGTCTTGGTCATTTCACCACCTTTGGGTCCAGGTCTCGAGGAGTGGCGATCTTTGTTAGAAAAAATATTATGTTTGATATTGAAAGCATATACAAGGACCCTGCTAGCAGATTTATCATTCTTAAGGGCTCCATTCAGGGGAAGAAGATTACGATCGCTAATGTATATGCCCCTAACGAATCCCAAGCTTCTTTTTTTAGCACTTTTTTCCAGATTCTGGATAGATTCTCCTCCCCACACACGGTGCTCGGAGGGGACTTTAACTTGGTGGCCCACTCCTCCCTGGATAGAAGCGGAGGAGGGGAGTTACCAATGCTTTCCCTAAAACGGTTAAAACTTTACTTCACGCCCACAATCTGGGAGACGCATGGAGGGCTCACAACATGGGTGCTAGAGAGTATACTTTCTACTCCCACCCCCATGATAGCTATTCCAGGTTGGATTACATATTTTGCACACCCATTCTTTTAGCAAACTCTACTGACGCAACCACACATACCTGCCCCTGGTCTGACCACCAGGTGGTCTCTCTTTGTGTTTCTCACATAGGCTTTAAACCTTCCACAGCGGGCTGGAGACTTAATGAGTCTCTTCTCACGGACCCTATCCTGACCTCCCAAATCTCCAAATTTATGGAAGAATATTTTATCACTAACAGCATAGATGAAACCTCCCCATCCATCTTGTGGGAAGTAACATAAGGTGGTGATTCGTGGCCACCTAATTCAATTAGCAGCCAAAAGGAGAAATCAGCGGATATAACTAGACTTACAGCGGACCTAGATAAACTGTACCACCTACACTCCCAAAGTCACTCCCCAGAGTTATTCCACCAAATTAATTCAAAGAGATTAGAACTAGATATAATTCTTACCGACCATACCGAAAAATCTCTGAGATGGTCGAAAGCTAAATTCCTTCTGCATAGCAACTCAGCCTCGGCTATGTTCGCAAGGAAGCTTAATCAATCGATTCAACCCCCCCACGTTTATAAACTCAGAACCCCTAATGGTAGTCTGATTTCCCACCCGGCTGAAGTCCTAAAGGATTTTTCAAAATTTTACTCTGACCTACTTTCACCACCCACTTCTCCCACAGATGCGGACCTTAAATCATGGCTTGATGACTTGCCCCTCCTGGCCCTCTCGAGAGAACAACTAGAGGAAATGAATGCCCCATGCTCTGATTCCGAACTAGTTAATATTATTAAATCCTTAAAACCTTCAGAAACTCCTGGCCCAGACGGTTATTCAGCCCCATATTATAAAAAATTTCAAGGCATTTTAATCCCATATCTAAAATCTCTTTTCAATTATATCCTAAAAGGCAATCTTTTCCCTGACGATATGCTTCTGGCCAATATGTCCCTGATCCCTAAACCAAACAAGGATCACTCCCTACCCCAAAATTACAGAACAATCTCGGTCATTAATACTGATCTAAAGATCTTTGGCCGCTTACTTGCAGACAGACTTTCTAAAATTATCACAACCCTAATTTCCCCAGACCAAACGGGCTTTATCCTGACTAGACAAATCACAGATAACATTAGACTGGCTTCTAACATTATACAAGACACAGATTTACACTCCAAGAAAGTATTTCTACTAAGCCTTGATATCCATAAGGCGTTCGATAGTGTGCTCTGGCCTTACTTGGAGTGGACGCTGGGAAAATTTGGCTTTGCAGGGGCCTTTGTTCATGGGTTCAGAGCATTGTATCACCACCCACGCACCCGTATTAGACTTCCCGGTTGCAACTTACCATTGAGCCCCTTGCGCGCTGCATTAGCATTGACCCCAACATCAGAGGGTATAGAAAGGGTGAACAGGAATTCAAATTCAGTTTGTATGCGGATGATGTTCTCTTGTTCCTGTCTGACCCAATAGCATCCCTGCCAAACCTCACCAATACCTTACACATATTCCACGAAATCTCAGGTTTAGGGGTTAACCTCTCAAAATGTGCCGCCTTACCAATACATTTTCCTCCAGACATCACCTCATCGCTCCATTCTCACTTTGGATTCTCAATAGAGTGCCAATCCTTACCTTACCTAGGCATAAAATTAGCCCCCAAGTTTCTTAAAATGTACAACGCTAATTACCCCCTGCATTCACCCACATTAAACAATTACTACATTCTTGGAACTCATACCATATTACATTTCTAGGAAGGATTCAGGTGGCGAAAATGTCCATTCTCCCTAAACTTTTTTTTTTTTAAGGCCCTCCCACATTACGTCTCCCGGCTGACGATTGATAAAATACAGAGAGAGGTGAATAAGTTCGTTTGGCAAAACAAAAAACCCAGATTAGGCAGAAAAATGATTTACAGGCCCAGAGATAGAGGTGGTTTAGGCCTACCAAACCTCTGGCTATATTTTCTTGCTGCTAGATTGCTGCAGATGGCACAATGGCACACTCCCTCACATAGTGTCCCCTGGATAAGATTTGAGAGAGCCTCCATAACACCATTTCTACTGCAAGGCCTACTGTGGACCACCTAAGTTAGCTCTAGGGAGATCTCTAGTTTAAATGTCGTCGTAGGGCAATCCCTTCACCTTTGGGCCCTGTATAAGAAGAGACTCGCATTGCTCCCCTCTAATCCGAGATTAGCTACCTATCTTGGGGACACTTTATGCAAACCCGCTTTTCCATCCCCTGGTGCATTTGCTCTGTGGATATCTAAAGACCTGGTCACACTTGATTACCTTAAAAAGAATGGGGTGTTCCGCTCCTTTTTGGAATTACAAAATTCTTACTTCCTACCCAAGACTGAATTCCACAGATATCTTCAAATAAGACATTTCTTTAGCTCCCATTACCCCCCAAGGGAGCCGGATGAGAGTGTAGTGTTTGAAAATCTGTGTGGTCCCCTGTCCAGAGACAAGGGAACAATATCTCTAGTATATAACTACCTGGGGGGACTTGGCCTCGCAGAAAAATCCACAGCCATGCTCGGCTGGGAGGCGGAGACCGGACAGGTGTCCTCACCAGAGGAATGGGGAGTCAGGATCTCTAATATGCATAAATGCACGAGATCTGTGGCGATTAAAGAAACAGTGGTGAGGGGCGTGTCCAAGATGGCGCTGGGAGCGGACGTGTAGTACCAGAGCTCCCACTCCGGACTTATATCCTTCTAAAATCCTGGTGTGGATTTTGCACCTACCTCCCTCCCAAATACACTGAGAACCCCCCTGTGACTCAGGGAATGAGCAGATATGAAAAGGGGGCACAGAAACCGCGAGTCCCTGAGAATACACGAACGCCGCCGAAGTTCGGGCCTTCTCTTCCTAAGGCTCGCCACATGGAGACGCAGACATCTACTCCGCCGCATGGCGCGATCCAGGCTGGATCCCAGGCGTTTGAGGCCCTGATGCATGCTATCTCCAAATGCCAGGCCACTCTCACCATCAAGATCGTCCATGTCCAGGAGGAGACTGCCCTCATTCGCCGAGACATGGATCGTTTCAGGGAGTGAGTGGGGGAGGTGGAACGGCGGATCTCCTCCACAGAGGATGTGCAGAGGGAACACCATGAGGACATACAGATTCTGAAAACAAGGGTGAGAGCACTTGAATTCAGGGCCGAGGACGCCGAGAACCAGAATCGGAGGAATAATCTCCGGGTTCTCGGCCACCCTGAGGGTGCAGAGGGGACAGATCCGGTCAGATTTATGGAAAAACTGCTGCCAACTCTTCTCCCGAAAGCACAATTCTCCCCGCACTTCTCTATCGAACGCGCCCATCGAATGCCTGCCAGCAGAGGCCCACAGGGAGTGCCGCCGCGCACCTTCATTTTCAAACTCCTACATTATAGAGACAGGGACACCGTGCTCCGCTCTGCTCGATTGCAAGGAGAACTCCACTATGAAAACACGAAAATTCTCATCTTTCCAGACTACTCTGTAGAGACACAGAGACAGCGGAAGTCTTTTGATCACGTCCGTGCCATGCTGAGAGAGAAAGGGATCAAGTACAGCATGCTCTTCCCAGCCAAACTGAGGGTACAGGATGGCGAAAAAGTGCAATTCTTCACCTCTCCCAGAGAAGTGGCTGCATGGGCTGACACTATTCGAAGGTGACTTTCCCCTGAGAAATTGTGAGTACACTGCTGGAGAATATGCAGGGTATTTGTTCGTAGAGGGGATGGATTGATCCTGGGCGCCTATGTGGACCCCCCTATTACAGCATCCAGGGTAACCAAGGGTTATTTGTTCAGCACTCCCTTTGGGGTTATGACTTGGGACCTAGCCCACATTCCCCCCCCCTCAAGTACATCTCTAGAGGTACTCAGATATTTTCAAGTTCCAGCGTGGAGTGAGAAGAGATAGTCGATGTGAAACTCCAAATTTTTCCTCCTATATAGATCCCTTTCATTAGGGCTGTCTACTGCTGGAGAAAAGATGGGAACCTTTATTAATGCTGGGATGTCACTATAGAAGCAGATATGGTGATTCATCCTCCTTGGGACACGATAGGGCCCGAACAGCTACCTCCCTTTTGTTTCCCTCCTCCCCCCTTCTTCCCCTGCTGTTTTTTCCGGCAAGCCTCGATCCCGGCTGGGGTTGGGGATACTCAGCAACTACCGTAAGCTTTGTGCCCCCGGGGCTCCGGGTGATCTACACCACCTCTGCCTTACCGGAACTTAAAGTACACTTGATTTTCTTTTTTGTTTTTTTGACTCTCAGAGGTTGGTTGCCTCTAGTTCACTGCCTCCATGTTTGGGGGTTGGGTGGGATGGGGGGGGATTGGGGATGTTTTTGGCTCCCAGTTTTTTGTTTTATATTATTTGACAGTTCTGTGTTTGCTCTTTATACTGGATCTTATGTCAGGCTCTGGTTCACTTCGGGCGTGCCTTTTGATAGCCTGCGGTGCACCAGGATTTGCATGTAATGTGTATCCTGTTTTTTTAATAATTGAAATGTATACATGACTAACCTTGATATCCTCTCCTGGAACACACGGGGATTAAACTCTCCACTGAAGCGCTCCTTAGTGTTTCAATTTATTAAAAAGCATAATCCCCATATTTGTGTGTTACAGGAGACACATCTGATTGGTAGCAAAACCCTTAGTCTAAAGAGACCTTGGGTAGGTCACCACTATCACTCTACCTACTCCAACTTTGCCAGAGGGGTTAGCATTTTGGTCCTAAAAACTCTCCCTTTTAAACTCCTTGATTTAATTTTGGATCCTGATGGGAGATATGTACTAAAACATGCTCTGATATATGACTTGCCATGGGTGCTGGTGGGTGTGTATCTGCCCCCCCCAGCCTCCTATAGGATCCTCAATTTAATCTCAGGTGGGCTGGCTCCTTCCCCCCCGGATAATGTTGTGTTGATGGGAGACTTTAACCTGGTTCCGGACTCGGGGTTGGACAGGAGCTCAGTGGGAGGTACTACTCGCCATGATCTGGCGGACTGGGCTGACACATATGGTCTGGTGGATGTATGGAGATGGAAAAACCCTCAAACCAAGGCTTTTACATGCCACTCAGCCATGCATAGATCATTCTCTTGTATAGACCTGGCCTATGTGGCGGCCCCTGTCCTTCCCAGAGTTCGGAACATCAGCATACTTCCACGGGGGATCTCGGACAATGCCCCGCTGTTGCTATCCCTGGAATTGACGACAACTCCTTCGGATAGACTCTGGAGGTTGTCCAGATTCTGGACATCCGATGCAGATGTGGACTCTCAGTTTCGGGAATCAGTGCAGCAATTCTGGCAAGACAACCCGGGTACTGCCCCTGATAACATTGTTTGGGAGGCCTTTAAGGCCTCATCAAGGGGATATTACCAATGTATTATTGCTAAAGTAAGGAGATTACGTAGGGCAGAACTTACTAGACTTGAGGCTGAGGCAATTAGACAAGAGGCTTTATATGTCCGGTCTGGAGACCAATGAGATTACACAACACTCCAATCCCTTATCCAGACCTCCCTGACACAAAAAAAAGCTATTATACCAATCCCAACGCATATTTGAGCAGGGAGAGAAGACAGGTCGTCTTTTGGCCTGGCTGTCCAGGGAACAATCCGGGGTGACGGCAATAGCGCAGATTAGGGACCAAGATGGGACACTTCATTCCTCCCCAGCGGAAATTAACAGATGCTTTACCAATTACTGTCAGCAATTATATAGCACACGAGTAATATATGACTAACAAGCTCTTACTGAATACTTGGGGGAAATTGACATCCCAGTCCTTACACCCACCGCAGCAAACACTCTAGACGCTCCCATTCAATTAGAGGAGATACAAAAAGCCCTCAAAATGATGCAGACAGGAAAGACACCGGGTCCAGACGGCTTCCTAGTAGAGTTCTATAAGATATACATGGAAGAACTAGCCCCTAGATTGCAGAAGGTCTTTGGCTCAGCTTTAAAAACTGGGGCCCTCCCGGCCTCAATGAGTGAAGCGGTTATAGTACTTATCCCGAAGCCGGGGAAGGACCCTACCCTCTGCGCATCTTACCGCCCTATTTCTCTCCTAAATGTTGACGCAAAGGTTCTAGCCAAAATCCTTGCCAACCGTTTAAGTAAAGTTATCACAGCCCTGACTCATCCGGACCAAACGGGGTTCATGCCCGGAAGAGGTACAGACATAAATATCCATAGGTTGCACACTCATATTGTGGTGGCTGACCTGGGGAGCCCTGGGCTGGTGGCCTCACTCGACGCAGAGAAGGCTTTAGACTCGGTCGAGTGGGGCTACCTGTGGAGAGTCCTTTCTAGATTTGGCTTTGGTCCAGTCTTTCTTTCCTGGATTCAGATGTTGTATGCACACCCAAG
Organism: Aquarana catesbeiana; assembly: GCF_042186555.1. Classification (NCBI taxonomy): domain Eukaryota; kingdom Metazoa; phylum Chordata; class Amphibia; order Anura; family Ranidae; genus Aquarana; species Aquarana catesbeiana. The sequence goes on along the minus strand of NC_133328.1, from coordinate 333,408,586 downwards.
AGCTCACATACGCACGGGGGGTAATCTGTCGGAGCCCTTTCTCTTAGAGCCCTTGAGCCGCTGGCGGCTCATATTAGAAGTGACCGAGCTATTAGAGGTATTAAAGTAGGCCCGCTAGAGGAGAAATTGTCCCTCTATGCTGATGACTCTCTCCTTTATTTAGCTGATGCCTCCAGGTCCCTGAGGGCTGCCTTGTCTCAGTTTGATACCTTCAGCCATTTTTCAGGAGTCCGTATCAACTGGGACAAATTGGTCCTCTTTCCACTTTACCCATCTCTGCCTCGCATCAATACTCTAACCCCTCTTCGATGGGTTGAAGAGTTCACATATTTAGGCGTCAAAGTGGCCTTGTCCTTAGATAGATACCTGGACCGCAATATTCTTCCAGTGTTGGACAAACTTACCAAACAGTGCACCACTTGGCGCAAGCTCCCGCTTACGCCGGTGGGCAGAGGGAATCTAATTAAAATGGTGTATTTGCCCAAATTGTTATATTTCTTCCGCCACACTCCTATCCATGTACCCCGGGCCTTATTCCGGAGGCTGGACGGCATTGTGAGTGAATTTGTCTGGGCAGGTAAGCCTCCTAGAGTGGCCAGACGGACCCTTTATCTTCCCCTGTCTGGGGGTGGCCTGGCCCTTCCGAACTTCCTTATATATTATTGGGCGGCGGTTTTGGTTACCGTTCGCTGGTGGTTTTCCCAGCCTAGACAAAACCCAGCAGTTACCCTGGAAGCTGCAAGCCTTGGTTCATATGCGGCCCTATCTAATCTGGTCTTCAGGGGGTGTAAGGCACATCCGGCTGTTACGATACCTATGAAGACCATGATACGGGTTTGGCAATGTTCCAGGGCGGCTCATCGTGACCCCAAGGAGGTCTCCCCTCATACACCCCTATGGGGCAATCCCCTTCTTCCCCATTTGAATACAATACCAGACCCGGTGGCATGGGCAACGAGGGGTTTTGTTACCCTCAAGCAAGTAATACCAAATGGCAAGATCCTAACATTTCTAGAACTAAAACAAGCATTTAAACTTCCTCGCTCCTTCCAATTTCGTTATTGGCAGCTCCGACATGCCCTTTCCTCCCAATTCCCTAGCCCAATCACTTTGAATTCTGATTCTATTGAGAGACTTCTTACATCGGAGTTACTGCTCAAACCACTTTCCACCCTCTACATGTATCTCACAGTGGCCCATGACACGGACACCTCACATATGCTCGCTAAATGGAGGGTAGATATTCCCAATCTAGACGAAGACATATGGGAAGAATGTGTTTCTACATTTATTCCTTCTATGATAGCTTCTAGAGATCGTTTTGTGCAATTAAAATTTCTACATAGGGCATAATATACCCCACAAAGGTTGGCCAATATATACCCCTCTCTCAGCCCACTGTGTACGAGATGCTCCACTGAGCGAGGCTCCTTCTTCCATATGGTCTGGACCTGTCATAAGATCCAGCCATACTGGAGAGGGGTAGCGGAGATACTAACAGAAGTTTGTGGCACCACGCTGACACTGGACCCTCTTGTCTTTTTGCTCAGCTATCTTGGGGATGTAGAAGGTGATCGCTATACCAAATTATGCTTGACTTTTGCCCTCTATTATGCTAGAAGAGAAATCCTGTTGAGATGGAAGGGTACAGAGCTCCCTACAGTTGCCTCATGGCGAAGTGCAATTAATAAAGTCCTTCCATTATACAAGATTACATATGAAAGTAGGAACTGCCCGGGGAAATTAGAAAAAATATGGGCACAATGGTCTGATGGCTAAACTAGTGAATTCCTATCATATGCAATTGTTACTGTACTGCATATATAAGCTAATGGAGAGCTGGGAGTAGTTGTGGGAAGTCCTCTGGCCTATCCCCCCCCCCTCACCCCCCCTCACCCCCCTTCACCCCACCTTTTTCCTCCCCCTCCCTCCCCTCTTCATCCCCTTCCTTCCCTCCTCCCCGTTCTCTCCCTCCCCTCCTCCCCTCCCCCCCACCTGAAATAATCTACTTCCCTTTATATTTCTACTAGGAGAACACTAGGAACAACCTAGGACTACCTTTGTTTGTATAAATTGCACACACCCCTCTTTTTGTACTGAACCATTTGATATTTGTAGTAAAATAGACATATCCTTTACTACAGACTGCTTTTCACTTTTGGGAACCCTGACTCCCCGAATGCCTGGCAGTAGATAGATTCCACTGAGATATGATCTGATGACAAATACTGTACTGTTTATGTTTACTGTTTTGTATCTTATGATTTTTTAAAATAAATAAAAACTCTTACTGTCAAAAAAAAAGAAACAGTGGTGAAACTCCATACCAGATGGTACTACACTCCTTCCAAACTCCACAGATTTTTCCCAACCGTGTCTGAGGGCTGCTTTAGAGGGTGCCCCGATAAGGGGACTCATTTACATATATTCTGGAGCTGTAAGGTACTTTCTAATATCTGGCAGAAGGTATCCTCCAAAGTGACTGAGATCACTGGGGTATCAACAACGATGACATATCAAATGGGCCTGTTCTTTGCAGATATTCCGGGTTCTTCTCCCCCCGGAACAAAAGCTGGCCCATACGTTATGCTCAGCAGTCCACTGGACTATTGCTCTATTTTGGCGTGCCCCCAGGGTACCGTGGGAGCAAGTCCTCAGACGTATGGCAGCTATACAACTGATGGAAAAAGTATACCACACCATTATGGACACGTTGCCAGCTTATGATTCCAAATGGAAGTCGTGGTCCCCGTAGCTCCCCCGGGTTCACTGGTATGGCTACAAATATGATTTATTTATGAATTTATAGCTAGATAATGCTTAGCTTCCAGACGAATCTCCCATAACCAATTCACGGTTATTCCTTTTATTTTTTTTTAGTTAGATTCATGGACTTTTCAATGTTTAACCCAAAGTTTTCAGCAGTGAAGTTAGTCTGTAATTAAGAAGACCGCCTCTCGGCATTTCTCAGAAAGTGGTTCCTTCCACCAAGAGGTCTTTTGTAACGTTTCAACATAGTAGTCTGAACTAACAAAAAGGAAACTTGACAGTTTTTTTTTTTGTTATATTATTATTTTCTTTTTCTTTTGAATGTGTTTTTAATAGGAGTATATGCTTAATTTCTCATAATTGCATCAGTTTCCTATGTAAGACCCTCCCACCATACTATGATTGTATTATTGTAACTATAGCTAATTGTAACTGCTATGTTTTCTTTTGTGCTTTCAATAAAATCGTTTGTATTAAAAAAATAAAATCCATACCAGACCTGAAGGGTCTGGTATAGATTATGAGGGGGACCCCACGCCATTTTTTTTTTTAATTTTGGCCAGGATTCCCCTTAATATCCATACCAGACCTGAAGGGCCTGGAATGGAATTTAGGGGGACCCCCCACTACATTTTTTTTTTAATTTTGGTTCGGGGTTCCCCTGTGGGGAATTCCCATGCCGTTTTTATCAATGAACCCTTTATGTGTATTGTCAGACCGACAATTCATTAATAGCTGCGAGTAGTTTTAAATGACTTTTTTTCCTTTGAAATGTCATTTTACTGACAGACTTTTCTAAACACAGGAAACATGCGCCCCTTTACAGGCATACTATAGACACCCCCCCAGGTACAAAATTTAAAGGAATATTACACTTTTATTGTTTCACTTTAAGCATTATTAAAATCACTGCTCCCGAAAAAACGGCCATTTTTAAAACTTTTTTTGCATTTATCCATGTCCCCTGGGGCAGGACCCAGGTCCCCAAACACTTTTTATGACAATAACTTGCATATAAGCCTTTAAAATTAGCACTTTTGATTATTCATGTTGGAGTCCTATAGACTTTAACGGTGTTTGCGTGTTTGCGTGTTTCGAACAAATATTTTGCCTGTTCGCATGTTCTGGTGCTAACCGAACAAGGGGGTGTTCGGCTCATCCCTAGTTATAATCCATAAAGACCATGTGTATACAGACACGTAAATGTGAACATGTACGAGTATATACTGTACATGCTTAGTCCCTTCATGCCTAAGCCTTTTTCTGACACTTGTTGCTTACAAGTTAAAATCAGTATTTTTTGCTAGAAAGCTACTCAGAACCTTAGCAGGGACCCTAAAGAATAAAATGGCGGTCATTACAATATTTTATGTCACATTGTATTTGCGCAGCGGTTTTTCAAATGCAATTTTTTTTGGAAGAAATACACTTTCATGAAAAAAAAGAAAAAGAAAAATAATAAAGTAAATTTAGCCGAATTTTTTCTTTAATATGAAAGATGATGTTACACTGAGTAAATAGATACTTAACATGTCATGCATTAAAATTGCGCACACTCGTGAAATGGCGATAATGTCATTATAAGAAAGCTGACCATCAGCTCGAAAAAACATCACCAAAACAACCCTTTCAAGCCGCAGGGATTCAAATTACTTTTCATCCTCTTCTGGCTGCCAGTGTTGAAATTTATACTTATATACTTGTATACAATCACTGCACTCTAAAATAAAACCTTACATTTTTTAAACTCTTTTGTTCATAGAGAATCTTAACATACACATATTTACTGCACTTTATTTGCACATATATAAAGCACAATATTTTTGATATTTATTGTACACTGCAGACAAAAATATATACACTGATTGTAAGTATACACTTCAGTTCATTAAAATTACTTCCTTTCCCCTGACTCCTTCTCCCTTTCCCTAACACAATTTAAAAAAATGTAAACATAAAGTATCTTTTTTAAATAATATATTTTTTAATAATATTACTTTTTGCTACCAGCATCTTCACCTAGGGGAGGATGATATCTGATGTATGATATTTGCACACATCTGCATACACTGTGGGGGTCATTTACTATAGTGCCAATATATGATCCTGCAGTCCCAGAAAATAGTGCCCAATTAAGGCCAATTAGGACTTCAACTTTCAGAAACTGGGGGCACATGCAAATGGAAAGCATTGCTGTATTGCCGGTTAACATGTCTGTCAGATCGCCTATGCGGGAATAGTGGAAGTCAATGGGGCTCAAAACTGCAAAATCCAAAGTTCTCACTGAAGGGTTGTATGCAAGTTCTTTGTCATAAAAAGGTGTATGGGGACCCGGGCCCTGCCCCAGGGGACATGTATCAATGGAAGTTTTTTATTTTAAATTATCGTTTTTTCAGGAGTAGTGATTTTAGTAATGCTTAAAAGGAAACAATAAAAATGAAAAATTCCTTTAAATATCATGCCTGGGGGTCCCCTTAGTCTTCCTGTAAAGTAGCACATCTGGCTGATGTGTGGAACATTGCTGCAGCAAAATTACATTTCTAAAGAAAAAAATGTCATTCAAAACTGCTTGCGGCTGTAATGTATTGTTGTGTTCCGGCAATATAGATTGAAAATCAAGGAAAAAAATGGCTTGCAGTTTCCCCCCAGTCCATACCAGGCCCTTTGAGTCTGGTATGGACATTAAGGGGAACTCCACGCCAAAATCTAAAAAAAGAATAGCGTGGGCTCCCCCTCAAAATCCATACCAGACCTTTATCCGAGCAAGCAGCCATGGCAGGCCAGGAAAGGGGGGAGCGAGTGAGTGAGCACTCCCCGTCCTTAATGACATGAGGCCGCTTGCCTTCAACATGGGGAGGGTGTTTTGGGGTGCCCCCCAAAGCACCTTGTCTCCATGTTGATGGGGACAAGGGCCTATTCCCCACAACCCTTGCCCAATGGTTGTGGGGGTCTGCGGGCAGGGGGTTTATTGGAATCTGGAAGCCCCCTTTAATAGGGGGACCCCCAGATCCAGCCCCCCATGTGAATGGGTATCGGGTACATCGTGCCCCTACTCATACACCAAAAAAAAGCAGTGAAATTTAACAAAAGACAATAGCCGTTTTTTGACAATTCCTTTATTAAAAACGTCTTCTTCTTTCCCCTCACTTATCCTTCCATCGTCCTCCAGTCTTCCTTCGGTCTTCTCCTTCTTCCTCCAGCTTCTTCTTTCCCTGCTTCTTCCTCCATCTTTCTCTGGCTACTTCTTCCCACACTTTGTCCTCTGTTCTTCTTTCTCCACCGCTGCCGCTGCCCCCTGCTGTAGGTTCAAAAAGCGAACCTCCCCCAATGCTGCGATGGGGCAGATGATGTCATTCCGAGACCCCGCCCCTTGTGACTTCACCGCCTGTGGCACAATGGGTCAGTGATGTCACAAGGGGGTGGGATCTCCACCTGACGTCATATGGTGGCCACGCCCCATAGTTATATATGAACTGTGCACTATGGAAGTGGACAGATCAGCTTGCCACAGTGTCAGAGGATGGTCGATATTTTCAAGTTTAGCTGGTGGCGGTGGAGAAAGACCAGAGGACGAAGCAGGGAAAGAAGAAGCCGGAGGAAGATGGAGAAGACCGGAGGAAGATGGAGGAAGAAGCAGCTGGAGAAAGAAGGAGAAGACAGAAGGAAGACCGGAGGAAGATGGAGGAAGAAGTGGGGGAAAGAAGGAGACATTTTTAATAAAGGAATTGTCAAAAATCGGCTATTGTCTTTTGTCACATTTCACTACTTTTTCTAGTAAATGGGTAGGGGTACAAATATACCAGATACCCATTCACTTGTTAAAGAGGGCTCCCAGATTCTGATAAGCCCCCCACCCTTGCCCGGTGGTTGTGGGGATGAGGCCCTTGTCCCCATCAACATGGGGACAAGGTGCTTTGGGGGGACCCCAAAGCACCCTCCCCATGTTGAGGGCAAACAGCCTGGTATGGTTCAGGAGGGGGGGTGTTCACTCGTTATTTTAAAAAAGGGAGCAGGCTCTCCATGTGATGTCAACGGATGGTCTGTGTAAGAGACGCCAGACAGTGGGTGACAACACAACAGAGGAAGACGGCGAGGAAGAACACAGCAGTGAGGAAAAACACAGCAGCTTGAGCATGGATGAGCACGGATGGAGCACGAATGAGGCAGGGATGAATGGAGCATGGATGAGCCAGGGATGGATGAAGCATGGATTGGCATGGATGGATCATGGATGAGCCAGGGATAGGTGGAGCACAGATGAGCCAGGGATGGATGGAGCACAGATGAGCCAGTAATAGATGGAGAATGGATGAGCACGGATGGATGGAGTACAGATGAGCCAGGGATGGATGGAGCATGGATGAGCATGGATAGATGGAGCACAGATGAGCCAGGGATGGATGGAGCACAGATGAGCCAGGGATGGATGGAGCATGGGTGAGCCAGGGATGGATGGAGCAGGGATGAGCATGGATTGAGCATGGATGAGCGCAGATGGAGCAAGGATTGAGCATGGATGGATGGAGCACGGATGAGCCAGGGATGGATGGAGCACGGATTAAGCATGGATGAGCATGGATGGGCCAGGGATGGATGACCACGGATGAGCCAGGGATGGATAGATCATGGATGAGCCAGGGATGGATGGAGCATGGATGAGCCAAGGATGGATGAAGTATAGATGGACACATATGGAGCGTGGATGGGCATATATGAGCATGTATGTGCACATATGGAGCATGGATGGGCACATATGAGGCATGTATGTGCACATATGGAGCATGGATGGGCACATATGAGCACATATGGAACATGGATATGCGAGGGATGGATGAATGGATGTAGCATGGATGGGCACAGATCAGCACTGTGGGCACTCCAGAGACAACCCACAGGGCTGCTGCACCTGGCTCCCTCCTCTTCTCACACACTGTCCCGAGGAGGGAGCCAGGTGCAGCAGGAGAGGGGAGGAGCTGCACCGGACAAGCTCCGGTTTGTTGACAAGTGATTGCTCCCTCATTGGACGGAGTGATCACATAGTAAAGGGCCACTGTCATTGGCCCTTTACACTGTTACGTGATGCGCTGGGTCCGGAAGACCCGACGGTCACGGACTTTCCCGAGTGTGTACCCCAGAATACTCTCAGAATAATGCTTATTCTCAGAATACTGTCCGTACTCTCAGAATAAGCCGACCGTGTTGTAGCCATCTTTTGGCTATGGCCCAGTTGACATGTGGTTAAGGCCTTTACTGGCTAGCCACCCAGTGGAGTACTTTGATGCATGCGATGAAGCATTGTTCTGCATAAATAGCATGGTCTTTTTGAAAGATTCAGACTTTTTCTTGTACCACTGCTTGAAGAAAGTGTCTTCTAAAAACTGGCTGTAGGTTTGGAAATTGAATTTGAGTCCATCTTCAACCCAAAAAGGTCCAACTAGCTCATCTGGCATCTGAGTCGAAGTGAAGTTCTATGCCCGTTACTGATCCAGCCACAGGCCCATCCACCTGGTCCGTCAAGAGTCACTCTCATCTCATCAGTCCATAAAACCTTTAAAAAATCTGTCTTCTGATGTTTCTTGGCCCAGTCTTGACGTTTCAACTTATGTGTCTTGTTCAGTGGAGGTCGGGTTTCAGCCTACCTTACCTTGGCCATGTCTCTGAGCATTGCACACATTGTACTTCTGGGCACTCCAGAAAGGTTGCAGTTCTGGAATATGACAGCACTGGAGGATTATGGGTACCTGGTAGCTTCACATTTGATTCTTCTTCTCGAATCTTTGGCAGTTAATTTTTATTCTCAACACGTTTCTTGTGACCCTGTTGACTATTTGCAACAAAACGTTTGATGGTTCTGTGATCACGCTCCAATATCCTAGCAATTTCAAGAGTGCTGCATCCCTCTGAAAGACTTTTTAAAATTTTTGATTTTAAAGTCAGTTCAATCTCTTTTTTGGCCCATTTTGCCTTAAGAAAAGAAGCTGCCTAAGAATTATGTACACCTTGATATAGGGTGTTGATCTCCTTAGGTCACACCCTCCCTCATTACACAAAATACACATCACCTGATGTGCTTAAAACCATAAAACCATAATAAGCATTCAATACAAAGGTTTATACAGCTTGGAGTTGGACTATATACATAAAAATGATGATTTGGTCAAAAAAACTCACTTGCCTAATAATTGTGTTGTGCACACAGTGTATATGATGGGCATCTATAGGACTTGGCAGAGCTGCATGGTGCATCTGCATATGCACTAAATCCCTCACACCCTCACTGCATGTGTTCAGGTCTCTGCCAGCATATGGGACCCAGAAAATAAGCAAGTCTGTCTGTGCTTGTTCCTTAGGATTTCTTATAGACCCAGCAGAGACCCTTGGTTTGTCTGTATGCACAGTATATACGTCTAAGATGGTGGTGTCAGAGCAGAGGAAGAAAAAATGATCTTTGGGCTGAAAGGAGGACAACTCTGAATACCATGGACTAGTGTGGGTTTTTTTATTTACATTCAGGAAAAATGTAAAGCCTAAGTTTAGTCAAAAATAATCATTTAAAAAAACAGCTAAAGGAACATTACTTATTTTTACTGCTATGTGTCCCCTGTGCTGCTGGCTCCTGCTTTATTTGAAATCTTTTGCTCATCCGATCCCCCCTTTGATGCCACAATCTTCTGATGTGGCGAGGGTTGACAAAGCATTCACAAAGAGTGACAATTAGTGTATGTCCACACTTTCTGTCCACTCTTCCCCATTCAAAGATGCTGTACTATAGCTTCCATGAATGGAAGAGGTTGATCTTTCATTCATAAGCCCATCCTCCATTCATAAATAATTTTTCATAATGGAAGCTATAGTACAGCTTCTATGAATAGAGGAGGTTGGTAGAAAGAATGGGCATAATTAGCCTTTTAATGAGTGCACTTGACTGGTCCCTCAATTCAATGAAACCCCACTGCACTGGAAGATTACGGATGCAGGGGTAGGGAGAATCAGAGGATGGAAGATTTCAACTAAAGGAGCTATCAGCTATGTGCTGATTTTTTTTTAGTTGTTGACTAAACTTAAGCTTTAAGAAACTAACATTTTAGGTATAAATAAAAATTGTTTTCCACCAACATCAAAACTGTGTAAAGACCTTTTTTATATACAGTAATGAACTGCGTGCATACAGACTACTACTCAAAAACCTATTGTGTATCTTCTGTTTAAAATATTTCATTTACATTAATATTCGTTTTAGCTGGATCGCATCAGCTTACAGTATCTCACAAAAGTGAGTACACCCCTCACATTTTAGTAAATATTTTAGTATATCTTTTCATGTAACAACACTGAAGAAATGACACTTTGCTAAAATGTAAAGTAGTGAGTGTACCGCTTGTATAACAGTGTAAATTTGCTGTCCCCTCAAAATAACTCAACACACAGCCATTAATGTCTAAACCGCTGGCAACAAAAGTGAGTACACCCCTAAGTGAAAATGTCCAAATCGGGCCCATTTAGCCATTTTCCATCCCCGGTGTCATGTGACACATTAGAGTTACAAGGTCTCAGGTGTGAATGGGGAGTAGGTGTGTTAAATTTGGTGTTATCGCTCTCACTCTCTCTTACTGGTCAAGTTCACCATGGCACCTCATGGAAAGAACTCTCTGAGGATCTGAAAAAAAGAATTGTTGCTCTACATAAAGATGGTCTAGGCTATAAGAAGATTGCCAAGACCCTGAAACTGAGCTGCAACACAGTGGCCAAGACCATACAGCGGTTTAACAGGCCAGGTTCCACTCAGAACAGGCCTCGCCATTGTCGACCAAAGCAGCTCAGTGCATGTGCTCAGCGTCATATCCAGAGGTTGTCTTTGGGAAATAGATGTATGAGTGCTGCCAGCATTGCTGCAGAGGTTGAAGGGGTGGGGGGTCAGCCTGTCTGTGCTCAGACCATACGCTGCACAGTGCATCAAATTAGTCTGCATGGCTGTCATCCCAGAAGTAAGCCTCTTCTAAAGATGATGCACAAAAAAGCCTGCAGTTTGCTGAAGACAAGTAGACTAAGAATATGGATTACTGAAACCATGTCCTGTGGTATGATGAGACCAAGATAAACGTATTTGATTCAAATGGTGTTGAGCGTGTGTGGCAGCAAGCAGGTGAGGAGTACAAAGACAAATGTGTCTTGCCTACAGTCAAGAATGGTGGTGGGAGTGTCATGGTCTGGGGCTGCATAAGTGCTACCGGCACTTGGGAGCTACAGTTCATTGAGGGAACCCTGAATTCCAACATTACTGTTACATACTGAAGCAGAGCACGATCCCCTCCCTTCGGAGACTGGGCCGCAGGGCAGTATTCCAACATGATAATGACCACAAACACACCTCCAAGATGACCACTGCTTTGCTAAAGAAGCTGAGGGTAAAGGTGATGGACTGGCCAAGCGTGTCTCCAGACCTAAACTCTATTGAGCATCTGTGGGGCATCCTCAAACGGAAGGTGGAGGAGCGCAAAGTAACTAACATCCACCAGCTCCGTGATGTCATCATGGAGGAGTGGAAGAGGACTCCAGTGGCATCCTGTGATGCTCTGGTGAACCCCATGCCCAAGAGGGTTAAGGCAGTGCTGAAAAATAATGGTGGCCACACAAAATATTGACACTTTGGGCCCAATTTGGACATTTTCACTTAGGGCTGTACTCACTTTTGTTGCCAGCAGTTTAGACATTAATGGCTGTGTGTTGAGTTATTTTGAGGGGACAGCAAATTTACACTGTTATACACGCTGTACACTCACTACTTTACATTGTAGCAAAGTGTCATTTCTTCAGTGTTGTCATGAAAAGATAGAATAAAATATTTACAAAAATGTGAGGGGTGTACTCACTTTTGTGAGATACTGTATATCATTTCTTTGAACTGACAGGGCTATACAAGATTAACAAACAAAAAACTCACACCTGTGTTAGTGGAACACACTTGAAGTTGCAATAAACATTTTATAAAGGTACTATATGTACACCATTGGGCTGTGTATGTGATTACTTGTCAATATTGGGCTGATTTAATAAAACAGTGAAAAGAGCAGCATAGGTGAGAAATATATTCTAAACTAAATAATCTAATTAGAGTTGATAAACTAACTTGACATTACAAACTAAAATGCAATTGGTGCTATAAATTATTGTACTTCAAAGGATAGGATGGTGTGTTCAAATCCAGTATTTCATCAACATCCCAAGTATCCATAGCAATAAAAGAACAGAAAAAACCCCATGGGACTTTTTAGGCAGAATTAGACATACAAGTATATAAAAAACAAGTATGACATATTTTGGAACAAACATTGCATAAATACATTGCTGTACAATGTAAGAATACAGATACCCTGCTAGATCTGAGGAACACTGAAAGAGAACTGCCAGCGAGGATACAGCTTGGTCAGTGTTGGTGATCAAAGATACATCCCAATGTGTTTCAAAAACAAGGTTTTCCTTCTTCAGAACTATCCAATACCTAAAATAGGCCAGTGAGGAGCATCTATAATGTACATACAAAGGGAAATGTGCATTAGAGCATGGAAAAAGTGTTAGTGGTGGTTGCCTAGAAAATCAAAAAGGAGGAGAAAAAAAGGGAAAAAGTGGAAATGTGGGGAAGGGGAAGAAAATGGGGGGTTTGGGGGGCAGGAGGCGGAGCCTAGCAGAGCAGACATGCATTGTTAGAGCTCCACACCGCTGAGGAGAGAAGAGAAGGACAAAGCGGAGCCTGCAGGCTCAAAAGGTATCCATTTGAACCTTTTTGCCCCAGGGAACAAACTGTGAAAGTTTGGGCAGGAAATATGGTACTGGGAGGAAACCGTGGCAGAAATAAAAATCACCTCACAAAGAGCTCACAGGCACTCACTGCAGCTGAAGCAGCTCCAGTCACCTCACAATATACAGCATCAGGGCGCTCTCACAGACAGAAAATGTCACAGCAAGACTCTCCATTTGAGTCAGATACAGAACAAATCCTCTCACAAACTTCTCCACAAGCCTCCTCAGTATCCCCAGAAATATTATTACAATTTGAAAAGATGCTTCATAAGGCTTTAAAACAAACCTCAGACCAAATAACAAAAAGCCTAACCAAAGAAATAAGAGAGCTGGGAAACCGCACCGCAGCCTTAGAAATAAAAATGGATGAAATTGAAATTACAACCCAAGAAAATATAACAGAATTGGAACAATTAAAAAAAGAGAATTTAATACTTCAAACTAAGCTCGAAGATTACGAAAATAGAGCCAGACGTTCAAACTTGCGCATAAGAGGAATACCTGAAACTGTGACAGACCTGCAATCTACTATTACTGCTCTATTACAAGAACTAAAGCCAGATATCCCTATTGAACGTTTAGAACTGGACAGAGTACACAGAGCCCTCACAGCCAAAAAGAAAGATGGACCCCCACGTGATATAATCACAAAATTTCATTATTACAGAACGAAAGAACAAATACTAATTGCTGCAAGAGAAAAAAAGGAACTTAATTTTCAAGGACACAATTATCAAATTTTTGCTGACCTATCCCAACTTACTATTACTAAAAGACGATCCATGAAACCCCAACTAATGGAACTGCAACGCCACAACATTATGTATCAATGGGGCTTCCCCTTTTCAGTCAGATTTAACTACCAAGGTACAATTTACAGAAGCAGATCAGCAGATGAACTACAACAAACCCTTTTAAAATTAAATCTGACAGAACCCACAAGCAGCAACTCTCCCACACGCAGAAGAATGGCGTCATCTTCACCTTCAGGCAGCACCCAGAAAATTTCAGAACAAAATGGGAATCATCATTCTCACAAAAGAGGCCGTTATGCCACATCATCCATGGACCAAGAAGATTCAATGGACTGACATCCTAATTCCTGATATCTCTTCATTTATTATACTAAGAGATGGTTCTCTATAAAAAACCTATATTTATAACTGAATGTAACTGCATTCTGATAGTCACACACTGTGTGGGATCATGTTACATTCCAGTTATATTTCTTATTACTTCTGATTCAAGTGAAATAAGGAAATTCTTGTTCAGTTATATATTATCAGGTAATAATAGATTTATTACTTTTTAGGACAAATATGTTCAACAATCCAGAAGTAATGGAAGCTTTTTCTTTCTTTTCTTAAAACAAATATATTATTATCTAACTAGTTCCTAGAATTATGTTTTTGTTTATTCTAATCTGAAGCAATACAACCTCAATTTTATGAGTTAACATATCTAAACAGTTGCATATGAATAAAATATGTAATTGTTTACTCTTAAATGGTTAAAATCCCAAAATAATTCAAACTATCTTCATCAATACCAAAGTTATTAACAGTACCTTTCTAACTGAATTATTTAGCCTAGGGCAAGACTAACCATATACAACCACCCTGGAATAAATAATTTCAACAAAAACTATATTCTGCACTCCAATTAATGAAACATCATTTTGATGTCTTTTGACATAGCACTTCTCTCCTGTAAGCGGAAGATCCGTGTACCCCCATTAGCCCTCCTCATTCTCCCAATCATATTATGTGGGAGTGTGACGAAGGCACTTATTCCCCTGAGAGTGATATTTACTCTCTTTCACGGGTAAATTGTGATTACTTGCAAAAAATAATTTATACAATGTATCATTTAATCTCATATGTTTTTTGTTTACTCTTTACTCCAGAATTCACTGGTTTCTTTTCTATCTATTCATCTCTTCAGTCCACACAGGTTGATCTGCGCAGTCAGCTCTGCATAACAAAAAGTAAGTCAAAACTATTTGATCTATTGCCATGGCACCACTGAATATACTTTCCCTGAATGTTCAGGGAATAAATGTCCCTCAAAAAAGGACCAAAGCCTTCCATAACAAGAAGGCTCACATAGTATGCCTCAAAGAAACACACTTCACCAAAGATTCTACTCCAAAATATATTTCTCCTTTTTATCAACAAATTTACACGGCTTCTGCCTGTACCAAGCAAAGGGGAACTCTAATTGCATTTCACCGATCCACACCATTCACCTTATCATCAGAAATTAAAGACCCAGAAGGTAGATACCTGATACTCATGGGTTATATAATGGATACAGCAATCACTGTGATTTCCTACTACGCTCCTAACAAACAACCTACACCATTCCTCTCACATATATTACAAGTGATTAATACACACAAAATAGGAACAGTGATAATGTGTGGGGATTCGAACCAGGTCCTCCTCCCATTTCTAGATAAATCACCTTTTACACCATCCAAAATAACCTCTAGATTACCTTTTTCTCAACTTCTTTCCAAATACAATCTGGTAGATTCATGGAGAGAAAGTAACCCAATGAAAAATAAATTCACTTATTTCTCGCACCCTCATCAAACCTTCACCAGAATAGATCATATTTTTCTAACAATAGGAATGATACCAGAAATTATTGCATCAGATATAATTCCGATTCCGTGGTCTGACCATAATGCAGTATACACTACTATAGCCTCAGCCATACCAAAAGCGCATGACCCAACGTGGTACTTACCGGACATAATGCTCAAACACCCACTACATCAGATGGCCATTGAACAAGCTTTAAAGGAATACATATCAATTAATAATACAACAGACATCTCCCCAATAACACTGTGGGAAGCTCATAAGCCTGTCTTGCGTGGTACAATACAAAGACAAATGGCACTATTTAAACGGGAACGCAAAAATCTAGCAAAAAAACTAGAACTCAATTTTAATGCAGCCTACATATCATTTCAAGATAATCCATCTCAGAGTACAAAATCTCATCTGGAAAAATCTAGATTGGAATACGATCTATTTCTCACTGAGTCAGTTGATAAATCCCTCAAACGCTCCAAACACAATTTCTACATGAATACAAACAAACCTGGTACATATTTGGCTCGGGCATTAAATTCAACTAACAAATCTTTCAAACCAATACGTTTGAAATTATCAAAAAATGTTTACACTTGTAATCCAGTTAAAATAGTCCATAAATTTCACTCACATCTCGCAACTTTATACAAGACAAACAATGAATTTAATCCTACAGAAGCTGAATCCTTCTTCTCAAAAATAAACTTACCTGAGTTATCTCAGAATCAAAAAAGCAGTTTGGATGAGCCTATAACTATAGATGAAGTTGCTAACGCCATAAAAGACCTAAAAATTAACAAAAGACCAGGCCCAGACGGCTACTCGGCTTTATACTATAAAACATTCTCAGAAATACTCTCTCCCATTCTCACTGAAACTTTTAACAAACTTCTAGATGGACATTCTTTTCGGCAAGAAACACTAATGGCAATTGTTTGTATGATCCCAAAACCCCTTTCTGATGATACTTCCTGTGTGAATTATCGGCCTATCTCTCTGTTAAACCTCGATATTAAATTATTAGCAAAAATAATAGCAAAACGCCTCAATAGCATTATAGGAAAATTAATACATAGAGATCAAGTAGGCTTCATGCCAAATAGACAGGCAGGCGATAATATACGCAGGGCAGTGTTATTGGCACATATTGCTAAAAAACGGAAAATCCCTTTATGTTTTCTATCTCTCGATATTAAGAGGGCATTTGACACAGTATCCTGGCAATATATGCAATATTCATTACAAAAATGGGGTTTTGGACCCCACTTTTTAACATGGATCAAAGCATTATATAATAAACCCAAAGCCTATATAAAATATGCTGGATACAAATCTGAAGCCTTTAATATCGAAAGAGGTACCCGACAGGGTTGCCCATTATCTCCCTTATTATTTGCCCTTATACTCGAACCCATGGCCCAATACATCAGAACAAACCAAACTATAACTGGCATTGAAGTAGGAGGTATTACACACAAATTATGTATATTTGCAGACGATATATTACTTTTTCTATCATCACCACAGGTCTCTGGTCCTAACTTAATACCAGCTCTTGATGGATTTGCAGCCCTATCCGGCCTTATGATTAATCCTAAGAAATGCCTAGTGCTTAATATTTCACTCACAAACATGGAATTGATCCCGGCTAAGGCTGCACTCCCATTCACATGGGCAGAAAAATCAATCCCATATCTTGGAATTCATTTAACAGCATCTCATTCTGACTTATTCTCAACCAATTATCCTCCTGTATTAAGACAGATCACAAATCTAATAAAACAATGGTCGCAACTTCCTTTATCCTGGATAGGGAAAATTAATGCAATCAAAATGACTATTCTACCCAAATTGCTTTATCTATTCAGAGTCCTCCCTATTCCAATTCCTTCCTATTTTTTGAGAATAGTACAAAAAAGAGCAACTTCGTTTATATGGGGCTCTTCTAAACCACGTATACCTATACACACACTACATCTTCCCAAAAATAAAGGAGGCCTGGGATACCCTAATTTTACTAACTACTACAGAGCAGCACATTTGGCCAGTCTGTCCAAATACCATGCAAAACAGGAAATCCCATTATGGGTATTTATAGAGGCTTCAGAAAATGACCCTCTATTAATATCAAATTTATTATGGCTTGATCCTAAAGACCGCTTTAAAATTCATAATCCCATAACTAAACACTTCTTATCTCTCTGGGATAAACTAAAAACCAAATATCAGTTACAATCTCCACACAATCCTCTCCTTTCTTTTATCAGAAATCCGGCCTTTTATCCGGCATGGATCTACCCAAATTCTTTTAAAGCTTGGACAACATCAGGCATTCAGACACTAAATGACTTCATAGCATCTAAATCATTCCTTTCATTCCCATCGCTTAGAGAAAAATATGATCTACCAAACTCTGAGATATTTAGATATCTCCAAATCAAAAATTTCTATACACCATTCCTAAAGGGGGATACACCATTATCCCAATTATCCATTTTTGAATCAATCTGTACAAAAGATCCACTTGCTAAAGGTACAATTTCATCACTTTATAATCAATTATATGGAGTAGCAAATCTTAATAGACCCTCTTACGTTCAGAGGTGGGAGGAGGACCTGGGACGAACTTTAGAAGACACGGACTGGTCTAACATATGGCTCACATCTAAGTCATCTTCACCCAACATCTTAGCACTGGAGACAAATTATAAAGTCCTAACTCGCTGGTACCTTGTACCCGCTAGAGTGGCAAAATATTCACCTAATACCTCAGCTCTTTGTTTTCGAGGATGCCCAGAAATAGGCACATATTTACACATATGGTGGACGTGCCCAGTAATCCAAACCTTCTGGAAGGAAGTTTTCGTGATTGCATCTAAAATATTTAAAAAGATAATACAACCAGATCCATATTTAACTTTACTTAATCTAAAACCGGAATGGTTAACACTCTCTCAATTCAAACTTATGATCCAACTAATAACGGCTGCAAAACAAACAGTGGCCAAGGCATGGAAATCTCCTACATTGGTACTAGCAGAAACAATTCACAGAATGAATAATACAATGTCCCATGCTAAGATGGTAGCCATCGATCAAAATCAAATTCCAAAATTTGAAAAACTTTGGCAGCCTTGGATAAAACAACAGTTCCTGTCAAATTTCAATGACTCTGTCCTGTTGCCATGGTAACAGATTAAATGACTTACAGAGACACCCATTCTAAGGCTTCAAAGAAAACTAAAAAGAATAATAAACTGACGAGCGGGACAACCTTGTGGACCATACCTCTACCTTTCAACCCTTTTTCTTCTTTCTCTTTCCTTTTCTCCACCTTACGATTAAAGCTCATTATCAGAATTTATTTGACCTATATACACTCTACTTGTAAACAATATGTATAGTAGGTATAAATCATTTAAATACCTACAAAAGTAACTAAGGAAATGATATATATCTTTAATTTAGGTTTACGTGAACCCAATGTTTAATATTTGAAATTTCATGATATTTACCTATATAAACCCTACTGTAAAACAATGAGCTTACTTTATAGATCCTTGTAAACTTACTTTATGTATCTTTATAACATTGTATACTCAATAAACTTCTTTTGACAAGGAAAATGGGGGGTTCTGCTTAAAAAGTCCCATGGGGTTTTTTCTGTTCTTTTAGGATCTATTCACACCAATGCGATTTTTTAATGCTTTTTTGCAGAAACGCAGGACATGTGTTTTAACATAGGTTTCTATGGAACACGTTCACATCAATGCATTTTTGTGTCTCTGCATTCTTGGAAAGGGTCAGGGACTTTTTTAAATGCAAAATTCTGCTTTTTTGGTTCAATAGACTTCAATGGAGATGCTGCAGAAAAGCATGTAGTGGGTTTTTAGCATGTTTTTGATGCTTTTTGCATTATTTCATCTGCCCAACAACAAATCGGACAAATGGATCAAAAGGGAAAGAAAAAGTGATTTTAACGGTGCATTAGCAAATAATGATGAGAAAAATATGTCTTAAATAAATTTTAATAAGTATAAAGTAAAAAAACATAAGCAGGAGCTATTTGTCTGTAAGTATATGATGTTTCACAAAATGCGTGGTCATACAGACAAGTGTACAGTTAAAGAGAGAGTTTCAGATTCATATATTATCCCGCCATGTTTTGCCTGGTAGCTTCATCAACGGATATACGAATTGATCAAAAAGTTCATGAAACTATACAGAAACAGAAAAACAAATAAAGTGAGTAACAAAATACACATATAAAAAATAATAATGGGTATCATCATTAAGAATGAGTGTAAGTCAAAATAATGTCAGGTAGGTCTTAAGGTAAGCTTACCACGCCGTATAGTCCACCAAATGTAACCACTGTCACAACTTGGAACAGACAAAGTCTCACAGAGGAGGAAGTCCTGCGTGGTCACAGAGGACACAAAAGTGACCAGGCTAAATAAACAAAAAATGATGTATGAATAGAACAACAAAAATATGGGGAAGATAATTGCTGTAAAAAACAGCTATGAGGAAATTACTTACTTTAAAAACTATATATTCAGAGCATGGAGTGGAGGGCAACTTAGGTTACAAAATGAGTGATGAGCTGTTAAGATGTCACTCTGAATAAGGGGTATGATCACATGGAAAAAGGGAAATAAGAATATAATAATAATAAAAACAAAATGAAAAGTGGTAATAAGAGGATAATAAATTATGCTATCTGAATTTCAATGAGAAAGTAATGGTAAGTATTACAGAAGATAATTTAGTTTAAGATGTAACTAACAATATTAAACATGTAACCTATATAGAGGTGCATGGGACTATGTCTCAGAATAATAAATAAAGTTAGAAGCACAGGGCAGTTATATGGTCAGTTGTAGAAGGTGGGGAATGAGGGTAGCTAAAAGAAATAGACCTGAGTGATGGCAAGGATAATTAATGATAGGTACAAAGTGCTAGAGAAACAAACTGAACGATGCATTGGAATATGGATCATTGAGACAGATAGATGGAAGCAGGGATATAGAATAAACCTTACCATCAGTATTTTTGCACAGTATACAAGTGACCCTCTGGCTCTGGTGATGTTATAGCCAGAATGTCTCCTCCATCGAGTAGGCGTCTGACGTCACCGACTCAATGCAGATGTGAGGGCGCCAGTGTGCATGCTCAGAAGTCCTGCCTATCCTGCCTACTACAATACCCACAATGCCGCACGGTCACAGAAGGGAGGGGTCCAGACATGGGTGCGAACATTAATAGAGACGTTGTGGCCGGTGAGGGGCCCTCCCACTGCATCCCACAGCAAATGAGCGAGCAGGGGAGGGGAGTGTGGTAAACAGAAGATGGAAACCAGTGATAATAGGGATACACTCATGGCATAACTATAACTATGAGGCATAGGGACCCAGAACATGGAAGTGGCGCTGAACGGGCATCGACTGGGAATGAATCCCTCGATGCCCTGGACATCCATATAACCACAGTGGATCCATTCAATAGGGGAATGTAGTCCGAGATGGCAGTGGCAAAAGAGGGGACCTGGCGAGGCAGAAACCCCAAATAGATGCGTGCTGCTAAGGAAAGTAATAGCCACCACTAGGGATGAGCCGAACACCCCCCTGTTCAGTTCGCACCGGAACATGAGAACAGGCAAAAAATGTGTTAGAACATGCGAACATCGTTAATGGGACACGAACATGAATAATCAAAAGTGCTAATTTTAAAGGCTTATATGCAAGTTATTGTCATAAAAAGTGTTTGGGGACCCAGGTCCTGCCCCAGGAGACATGGATCAATGCAAAAAAAAAGTTTTAAAAACGGACCTTTTTTCGGGAGCAGTGATTTTAACAATGCTTAAAGTAAAATAATAAAGTGTAATATTCCTTTAAATTTCATACCTGGGGGTGTCTATAGTATGCCTGTAAAGGGGCGCATGTTTCCCGTGTTTAGAACAGACTGACAGCAAAATTACATCTCAAAGGAAAAAAAGTCATTTAAAACTACTCGCGGCTATTACTGAATTGCCGGTCCGACAATACACATAAAAGTTCATTGATAAAAACGGCATGGGAATTCCCCACAGGGGAACCCCAAACCAAAATGTAATAAAAAATGGCGTGGGGGGTCCCCCTAAATTCCATACCAGGCCCTTGGTCTGGTCTGGTATGGATATTAAGGGGAACCCTGGCCAAAATTTAAAAATAAAATGGT
This sequence comes from Aquarana catesbeiana, assembly GCF_042186555.1. Taxonomy (NCBI): domain Eukaryota; kingdom Metazoa; phylum Chordata; class Amphibia; order Anura; family Ranidae; genus Aquarana; species Aquarana catesbeiana. Next base: position 333,387,194 of record NC_133328.1, on the reverse strand, counting down.
GTGGGTTCCCCCTCAAAATCTATACCAGACCCTTCAGGTCTGGTATGGATTTTAAGGGGAACCCCGAGCCAAAATAAAAAAAATGGCGTGGGGTCCCCCCAAAAATCCATAACAGATCCTTATCTGAGCACGCAACCTGGCAGGCCACAGGAAAAGAGGGGGGACAAGAGAGCACCCCCCCTCCTGAACTGTACCAGGCCACATGCCCTCAACATTGGGAGGGTGCTTTGGGGTAGCCCCCTAAAACACCCTGTCCCCATGTTGATGGGGACAAGGGCCTCATCCCCACAACCCTTGCCCGGTGGTTGTGGGGGTCTGCGGGCGGGGGGCTTATCAGAATCTGGAAGCCCCCTTTAACAAAGGGACCCCCAGATCCCGGCCCTCCCCCTGTGTGAAATGGTAAGGGGGTACTACCATTTCACAAAAAAAGTGTCAAAAATGTTAAAAATGACAAGAGACAGTTTTTGACAATTCCTTTATTTAAATGTTTCTTCTTTCTTCTATCTTCTTTCTTCTATCTTCTATCTTCTTTCTTCTATCTTCTATCTTCACTCTTCCTTTGGTTTCTTCCTCCATCTTCTTCTTCTTCTGGTTCTTCTGGTTCTTCCTCCGGTGTTCTCGTGCGGCATCTTCCTCTGCAGCGTTTTCTTCCCTTCTTCTTCTCGGGTCGCTCCACATGTACCATGATGGGAGGCTCCCGCGGTGTGACGCTCCTCGTCTTCTGACGATTCTTAACTAACGGAGGGCGAGGCCACCCGGTGACCCCGCCCTCTCTGACATCACGGGGAATGACACAGGGAAGTCCCCATCAAGTCCCAGTGCATGCGCAGTAGGAAATGGGCAGTGAAGCCCTAAGTCTCCACTGCCTGTTTCCCTTAATTAGGATGGTGGTGCCAGGACCCGAGAGCTGAGGGACGGGTCGGCCTCGGGCAGCCGACATCACGGGCACCCAGGACAGGTAAGTGTGCTTATTTAAAGTCAGCGGCTACAGTGTTTGTAGCCGCTGACTTTTAATTTTTTTTCCTGACCGGAACCCCGCTTTAAATTGCATTTTTGTTTCTTTGTAAATGTCACCTTTGCTATTTTACATTGAGACACTTACCAGGCAGGCTTAAGGACTCCCCCATGCATGTGATTTAAAGAAATTGAGCATTTTAAAGTTTTATCTCAAACATTATTAAAATTCCTGCTTGCTACAAATGGTATTTTTTTTTTTGCAGTAGTACATGCATCCTCTACCCTTCCCCCAAGCCCAGTGTCCAGCCCCATTGCCCTTTGTTTAACCACTTGCTTACTGGGCACTTAAACCAACCTCCTGTCCAGACCAATTTTCAGCTTTTAGCGCTGTCGCACTTTGGATGACAATTGCGCGGTCATACAACACTGTACCCAAATTAAATTTGTGGGCACTGTGGGCACTGGCAGGTGGCAATGACAGATGGCACTTTTTGGCACAGATGAGGCATATGTGCCTCTTTCCTCTTCAGGACCGATGTCCCTTGGACATAAGCCGGTGATCGGCTTGTTTTTCCTCCTCACGCTGTCAGCGTGAGGAGAAAACGAAACCGATCACTGAGGTTTTGTTTACATCATGTGATCAGCTGTCATTGGCTGACAGCTGATCACATGGTAAGGGGCCGGGACTGGCCCCTTACTCGGATCTGTGATCATCCGAGTCTCCGTGACTCGGTGATCACAGTGCACAGGGGAGGACGTCCCATGACGGCCTCCCGGAAATTGTGGTCAATGGCCCGGACCTCAAGTGGTTAATAATGTCATGCCTATTGGCCTAGAACATGGTAAGAAATTATTTTAAAGATTTGATTGCTATTAACTTCAATAGGATTCAGAAAAATATTCAGAACATCAATACAGTTCGACGAACCTCCTGTAAACGAAACCCAGGTACCTTTGGCTCCTCTCTAGTATGACTCATCCATTAAAAATTGTTGAACTGGGTTGTGATCATATACCATTCTTATCTTCTTTTTTTTTTTCCAATCAATATTTATCGAGTTTTAAGAAAAGGCATACAGCAATTGGCATAGTTGCGGATGCAGCCGCTGCAATAACAATGATCAGAGAACAGCATTCCGCTGACGTATTTGAAAAGTGAAGTATGACACACACAATGGTACTAGTGTCATACATCTGGTAATCCTGTTACAAGGCATTGAACAGGCTGAGTATAGCAAGTAAACCAATATAAAATAAACTAAAGTGAGATATGAAGAGAAGTCCCTTATTCTAAGGCCCATAGTGTAGTATACATATCAGACTATTTGTAAATGGGGGTCTTTGGGCCTAAGGTAAAACACTCATGGCTCCTTTATAGGTTTAGATTGAACACGTAGGAGGGGAGATGTAAGGAGGATAAAGTTAAAAAAAATGGGGGACAGAGGTACTAGTGAGGAAATAGGGGTTGATATGGGGAAGTGGGTGTTATAAGTGGCTTTTGAAGGTAAGGGTAAGAAAGGGGCATAGTAATTCCCGTATTCTCTCTCGCCCAAGGTGTGAGTGGACAGCTATGCTAGGTGCCTCTTGTAATCATCTGTCGTGATGAAATGTGTCCAACAGGACCATGTGTCCAAGAAACCATTCTTATCTTCTGTTGCAACTTTAAATCTCAAACAGCTGTTTGTGATTCCATAAAAAATAAAATGTGGAGTATCACAGAGCATTCAGAATACTTTAGAAATAAAAACAGCATGCAGTTTACTATAATCTCTGCAAACTATTTTCTCTGGACTTTTTTCCTTACAAATTTTTCTTTCGTAAAAGTGGCAATATGATTATGTTACATAAAGAAACAAGAAAAGATCTGGAACAGCTTGCTATATGCAGTATTTCTGCCAAACCCCTGTACCTTCCAAACCTTAAAACAGTAAAATTAATAAAACACATCGGTATGCAAATGTGGTAATATTACTCAAATACAACATTTAAACAATTTTAAATGCTTATAAAACAAGGTGGTTAAATGAGGTGAAACTGAACAGAAGGCTTACATTTCCTTCAAGCACGGTAGTCTAAATATATCAGATGTAACTGTCAAAACGGACAAAATGAGAAAGAACAATTCCAGTGTGGATGATTTCAAAATAGGCCTTACTTTTTATGAACTTCTATTTAAATAACAGAAAAAGGAATTCTTAACTTACTACTTTAGCCCGAATAACAAAATAAAAAGAAAGTAGAAGCTTTTAAATGTGTAAAGTAATAATGTGATTTATCACTACAAGTTTGATTGAGATGCTATACTGTATGCAACACTGCAGTCTATTTTAAGTGTGTCTTGAATAAAATTTAGCAATGATTTGAAGAATGTGTGGATGTATCATTGTAGGATGATTGCACAATTGTGTTTGTGCAAGTTAGGTGGGTTGGAGTAATTACAGATCTCTGTTTAATAAGTCAGAGCACATACCCTCAGTTTAGAAATGTAACTAGAAAAATAATTCCTTTGCAGAACAAAGTCACGATTCAGACAAAAAGATGTCCAAGTTTTAAATTTTCTTGCATTTACATGAATTCTGAATACATTTGGAGAATTATGGTGTTGGTACAAAAACAAATATACATACTCACCTGCATTCTACAGAATCCATGTGACTCTGCAGAATCCATGTGACTCTGCAGCTGTCCCACATCAGCACTAAGACTGAAAGCTAACAGATTACTGATACATCATCTCCTTGTCTGCTGGCAGTTCTATACAGTGACTGTAAAGCCTCTTAAATACGATCAGATTTTTGGCCAAAAAAAATGTGGACTTTTGTCCGAAGGGCGTCAGCCCAAACTTGTCTTGCCTATGGCAAGGAATTGTCGGCCAACAAACACGGACATAGTGACATACTACGTGTTTCTCAGCCCTTTAGCGCCACCCTTTGGGCTCCTTTGGGCTAATTTCATGTTAGTGGAAGTTTGGTGAGTGTTGATTTGCGCTTTTCATTTTGCACTTTTCATTTCGCACTTTTTATTTTGCATTTTTCAGTTCATTTCTGAACGGCCGTTCATCAACCAGCCATGTTGCGGAGGAGATAACATGTTATTTATTATTGGCCTTGGAGTTATTGCTTTGACATAATTTTTTGGTTGAATAATGATTTGATTTTGTATATTTTTGGATACATAGAATGCACTTTTTGGTTAAGTTCTATTGGCAGATAGCATGTCTAATTTTAGTTGTTTTCTTTTTTTAAGGCACAATAAAAAAAATGTGGAAAATAATACTTAGCCATGTGTTTTACTTCAAATGAGTTAGGTAGTAGGCAGTTACATTTAAAAAAAACTATGTAAAATTGACAAGGGATACCAACATAGTTGTATCTTTGATCTTAAAAACTACGGGATAATGGTGTTGTGGTAACTTGCCCAAATAAAAAAAAAAAAAGCAAAATAATATTATTCTTGATGTCAATAAAAAAAAAGCCTTTGAAAATGTGTTTGCAATAACTCCATCAGTATCACCAGCAAAGCAGCTTCATTATTATCCCATTAAAGAAGAAGAGAATGTGCGCTGCATTTCGAGATTTCATAATTTGCCACGTCGCGAATATTAATTCTCCATTACGAACGCTAGTTTACAAGACCGACCGCTTCAGGCTCGTCCTTGCTTCCGAGCAGGCGTGTTTGTACTTTGGACTTTTGTCCGATGGACATGTGTACACATGCTCGGAAAATCCGACAACAGACATTTGTTCACGGAAAATTTTAAAACCTTCTAGCCAACATTTGTCCATGGAAAATCCGACAACAATTGTCTGATGGAGCATACACATGGTCGGATTTTCCACCAACAGCCAGTCATCACACATTTCACGTCAGAAAATCCGATTGTGTGTACGAGGCTTTAGTCACTGCACGATGAAAGCTGGGAAGGGGCTGGCTGGCTCTGACTCTCAGACATGCTCTGAAAGATGAAGTCAGATGCAGATGTCCTGGTTTTTCTTAACTGCTTCTAATGTGCTGCCATAAGCAACCTGTTTAATTAGGGTTTTTTTGTGCTTTGATTTGTTCTATGGTCTCCCCCTTTTGTTTCTGACTAGTTCATCCCCTAGTTAGCCACTTTAAGCTTTACCATGCAGTCAGTCAGTTCTTACACATGCAGAGCAAGGAACTTTTGGGAAATATTTGTCTTTTTACCTTCAAGCAAGTCAACATAAAATCATCTGTATGTGTCAAGCTACTTTTGAGTCTTCTTGGTGAGTTGAACTGCTTGTGGGTCTTGTCAAATCAGCCTGTTTCCGTATTATCTGACTGTATTTTAGAAGTATTATTTTTTTGCATAATACATTTGAGATAGTAATTTCTGAACTGAGGGTGGGTGTTTTGACAAAGCAACTTGTTACATCCTAGGGGCACTATTCTAGTATGTAAATGTAAATTTATTGTACAAAGCTCAGCGCTTCTGATAAAAAACAAAAAAACAAATAAAAAACAAATGAAAAAAACAAGAGAAAACATAATTTGAAGTGAACACTTTATTAAAAATTACAACTTAGTCACTGACTTTTCCTTAAATAGGAATATGTTTATGATATAACATTTAAAGTTTCACTAAAGATTTTTTTTTTTTCATTTTGGATAGAATAGGGTAGGGTTATAACCCCTGCTAGTCTTTTTTTGTCATCTGTGTCCCATTGGGGAGATTTCCCTTTACTTTCTGTTGCATAGCCAAAAAATAATGTGAGAGGAATTCCCTCCAAAGTGAGGGAATCCTGGGGTGTCATCAGGGAACCAGACCTAGTATCCCCATTGGAACATTGGAAGACTTCCAATGGAGACACTAGTTCTGGTGACCCTTAATTTGAAGGGATTTGCTCTCACTTCCTGTTTTGGATATTGAAGAGGAAGTGAAGGTAAATCCTCCCATTTGGACAAAAATGGCAAAAATAAACCTTACAGGGGTTATAACCCCCTTACTCTACCCAAAATTATAAAACATGTTTTGCCTATAGTTCTACTTTAACGACTTCCAACCCGGCCTATAGCAGAATGATGCCGGGTGGTGGTTGCATTATCCTGACTGGGCATCATATGATGTCAAGCAGGATAATCTGCAAACATGCGCCCGGGGGGGCACGTAGTGTAGCGATCAGTGGTGTGTCACTCTGACACAACGCAACTCCAAGGGGGTTAAACCCAGAAACATGTAATCGTATACCTATCAAGCTCCTGCGCCTGCTGTGATACTGCCGATGTCTGCCTGCGGTTGGAGCTTGTAATGTGGCTGGGGAGGAGTCCTGTGGTGCCCGGACACCTTGAAGCTCAGCTTCATACCTGCTACCCCTCCAGCATCAATCTCTGGTCTCACCTGCCTCTGCAGCAGCTCTCCCATTTCCACTCTGGTCATACAGAGATCGTGCTTCCTGGATCTGGACCCAGCCTTTCCCCTCCCTGATGTAGCCTGGCTTTGGTTATGGTCACCGCTCTCAGCTGTTGGAAAGTGTTTTCAGGCTTCCCATTTTTGGTCTGCAGCCCCCTCTGTCCACAGCCCTCATGGAAGCAGGACAGCCATTTCTCCACCACCTTTGGCTCCATTGCTAGCGCTATCAGAGTGAGTTTGGCCATTCTGACATTTTTTCCCATTTGTACTGTGTATTGGTTACATGTTTTATCAGCAATAAACAGTTTTAAATTTCACATGGATTCTATCTCCAATTGATTCATTGGCACCTCCTGGATCTGTGCTTCCCAATTCTGTTGTTTTTGTCTGTTTCTCATTTGGTCATTTCAGTGCGGTAGCAGCGGTCCAGTGTGACTTTTATAATTGCTTTGGCTCTTTGGTTTACTTTCTGCGCTTGGCTCCTTGTTGGAATTTTCATGGTTAATTACCTACAAGAGGTAGTTTTAAGTAAAGCCTTGTACACACGATCGGATTTTCCACAAACAAAACCTCAGACTTTTGTCCGAAGGCGTGAGCTTGGATTTTGTCTTGCATGCAAATGGCAAGGAATTGTCGACCAACAATCACTAACGTACTGACGTACTACGTGGTTTTTCAGCTCTTTAGCGTCACCCTTTGGGCTCCTTCTGCTAATTTCGTGTAGTAGAAGTTTGGCGAGTGTTGATTTGCACTTTTCATTTTGTGCTTTTTATTTAGCGCTTTTCAGTTTGCGCTTTTCATTTTGTGCTTCTCAGTTCATTTCTGAATGGCCGTTCGTCAACCAGACATGTTGTGGAATCGGAGGAGATAACATATTATTTATTATTGGCCTTTTAGTTATTGCTTTGACCCAAGTATAGTCCAGGAGGACTTCTTGGACCAAAAATTGGTTGCTTTATTTATCATGACAAATTATGTCATATGCCTTTGCTGCGGGAGCTCCAGGAGAATAATCCAGAGGTTTTTCTGAATTATCTCTGGATGACGGACCCCTGCTTTCAACAACTCTTGGCATTGTTGACCCCCTATATTAAGAAGCAGGACACATGCATGAGGCTTTTATTTTATTATTATTATTATTATTATTTTATTTTGGTTAAATAATAATGATTTGATTTGTTATATGTTCTATATTTTTGGATGCATAGAATGCACTTTTTGGTTAAGTTGTTAAGTTCTATTGACAGATAGCATGTCTAATTTTATTTGTTTTCTTTTTTTAATGCATAATAAAAAAATTGTGGAGAATAATACTTGGCTATATGTTTTACTTCAAATTAGAGTTTGGGAGTAGGCAGTTACATTTAAAAAAAATACAATGTAAAATTAACACCAACATAGTTGTATCATTGAACTTAACCACTTCAGCCCCGGAAGGCTTTACCCCCTTCCTGACCAGAGCACTTTTTACAATTTGGCACTGTGTCGCTTTAACTGCTAATTGCGCGGTCATGCAATGCTGTACCCAAACGAAATTTGTGTCCTTTTCTTCCCACGAATAGAGCTTTCTTTTGATGGTATTTGATCACCTCTACCATTTTTATTTTTTGCGCTATAAATGGAAAAAGACTGAAAATTTTGAAAAAAAATGATATTTTCTACTTTTTGTTATAAAAAAATCCCTAAACTCAATTTTAGTCATACATTTAGGACAAAATGTATTCGGCCACATGTCTTTGGTAAAAAAAAGTCAATAAGTGTATATTTATTGGTTTGCTCAAAAGTTATAGCGCCTACAAACTAGGGTACATTTTCTGGAATTTACACAGCCTTTAATTTATGACTGCCTATGTCATTTCTTGAGGTGCTAAAATGGCAGGGCAGCACAAACCCCCCCAAATGACCCCATTTTGGAAAGTAGACACCCCAAGGAAATTGCTGAGAGGCATGTTGAGCCCATTGAATATTATTTTTTTTGTCCCAAGTGATTGAATAATGACAACAACAACAAAAAATTACAAAAAGTTGTCACTAAATGATATATTGCTCACACAGGCCATGGGCATATGTGGAATTGCACCCCAAAATACATTCAGCTGCTTTTCCTGAGTACGGGGATACCACATGTGTTGGACTTTTTGGGAGCCTAGCCACATACGGGGCCCCGAAAACCAATCACTGCCTTCAGGATTTCTAAGGGCGTAACTTTTTTATTTCACTCCTCACTACCTATCACAGTTTTGAAGGCCATAAAATGCCCAGATGACACAACCCCCCCCCCAAATGAACCCATTTTGGAAAGTATACACCGCAAGATATTTGCTGAGAGGCATGTTGAGTCCATGGAATATTTTATATTTTGACACAAGTTGCGGGAAAGTGACAAATTTTTTTTTTTTTGGACAAAGTTGTCACTAAATGATATATTGCTCACACAGGCCATGGGCATATGTGGCATTGCACCCAAAAATACATTTAGCTGCTTCTCCTGAGTATGGGGATACCACATGTGTGGGACTTTTTGGGAGCCTAGCTGCGTACGGGGCTCCGAAAACCAATCACCGCCTTCAGGATTTCTAAGGGCGTAAATTTTTGATTTCACTCTTCACTGCCTATCACAGTTTCGGAGGCCATGGAATGCCCAGATGGCACAAACCCCCCCAAATGACCCCATTTTGGAAAGTAGACACCCCAAGCTATTTGCTGAGAGGCATGGTGAGTATTTTTCAGCTCTCATTTGTTTTTGAAAATGAAGAAAGACAAGAAAAAAAATTTTTGCTTGGGCTGTCTACTTTCTAAAATAGGGTCATTTGGGGGGGGGGGGTTTGTTCCACCTGGGCATTCCATGGCCTCCGAAACTGTGATAGGCAGTGAAGAGTGAAATAAAAAATTTACAACCTTAGAAAGCCTGAATGCGGTGCTTGGTTTTCGGGGTCCCAAAAAGTCTCACACTTGTGGTATCCCCATACTCAGGACAAGCAACAGAATTTATTTTGGGGTGTAATGTCACATATTCCCATTGCATGTTTGATCGATATATCATTTAGTGACAACTTTGTGCAAAAAAAAAAAAAAATTTCTTTTTCCCGCAACTTGTGTCACAATATAAAATATTCCATGGACTCGACATGCCTCTCAGCAAATAGCTTGGGGTGTCTACTTTGCAAAATGGGGTCATTTGGGGGGGTTTTGAACTGTCCTGGCATTTTATGCACAACATTTAGAAGCTTATGTCACACATCACCCACTCTTCTAACCACTTGAAGACAAAGCCCTTTCTGCCAATTTTTGTTTACATGAAAAAATTATTTTTTTGCAAGAAAATTACTTTGAACCCCCAAACATTATATATTTTTTTAAAGCAAATGCCCTACAGATTAAAATGGTGGGTGTCTCATTTTTTTTTTTACACAGTATCTGTGCAGCGATTTTTCAAACGCATTTTTGGGGAAAAAAACACACTTTTTTAAATTTTAATGCACCAAAACGCACTATATTGCCCAAATGTTTGATGAAATAAAAAAGATGATCTTAGGCTGAGTACATGGATACCAAACATGACATGCTTTAAAATTGACAAACGTGCAGTGGCGACAAACTGAATACATTTTTAAAAGCCTTTAAAAGCCTTTACAGGTTACCAATTTAGATTTACAGAGGAGGTCTACTGCTAAAATTACTGCCCTCGATCTGACCTTCGCGGTGATACCTCACATGCATGGTGCAATTGCTATTTGACGCCAGACCGACGCTTGCATTCGCCCTTGCGCGAGAGCAGGGGGGGACAGGGGTGCTTTTTTTTTTTTTTTTTTGCTTTTTTATCTTATTTTTAAACTGTTCCTTTCATTTTTTTCCTTGTCAAAAGAAGTTTATTGAGTATACAATGTTATAAAGATACATAAAGATACATAAAGTAAGTTTACAAGGATCTATAAAGTAAACTCATTGTTTTACAGTAGGGTTTATATAGGTAAATATCATGAAATTTCAAATATTAAACATTGGGTTCACGTAAACCTAAATTAAAGATATATATCATTTCCTTAGTTACTTTTGTAGGTATTTAAATGATTTATACCTACTATACATATTGTTTACAAGTAGAGTGTATATAGGTCAAATAAATTCTGATAATGAGCTTTAATCGTAAGGTGGAGAAAAGGAAAGAGAAAGAAGAAAAAGGGTTGAAAGGTAGAGGTATGGTCCACAAGGTTGTCCCGCTCGTCAGTTTATTATTCTTTTTAGTTCTCTTTGAAGCCTTAGAATGGGTGTCTCTGTAAGTCATTTAATCTGTTACCATGGCAACAGGACAGAGTCATTGAAATTTGACAGGAACTGTTGTCTTATCCAAGGATGCTAAAGTTTTTCAAATTTTGGAATTTGATTTTGATCGATGGCTACCATCTTAGCATGGGACATTGTATTATTCATTCTGTGAATTGTTTCTGCTAGTACCAATGTAGGAGATTTCCATGCCTTGGCCACTGTTTGTTTTGCAGCCGTTATTAGTTGGATCATAAGTTTGAATTGAGAGAGTGTTAACCATTCCGGTTTTAGATTAAGTAAAGTTAAATATGGATCTGGTTGTATTATTTTTTAAAATATTTTAGATGCAATCACGAAGACTTCCTTCCAGAAGGTTTGGATTACTGGGCACGTCCACCATATGTGTAAATATGTGCCTATTTCTGGGCATCCTCGAAAACAAAGAGTTGAGGTATTAGGTGAATATTTTGCCACTCTAGCGGGTACAAGGTACCAGCAAGTTAGGACTTTATAATTTGTCTCCAGTGCTAAGATGTTGGGTGAAGATGACTTAGATGTGAGCCATATGTTAGACCAGTCCGTGTCTTCTAAAGTTCGTCCCAGGTCCTCCTCCCACCTCTGAATGTAAGAGGGTCTATTAAGATTTGCTACTCCATATAATTGATTATAAAGTGATGAAATTGTACCTTTAGCAAATGGATCTTTTGTACAGATTGATTCAAAAATGGATAGTTGGGATAATGGTGTATCCCCCTTTAGGAATGGTGTATAGAAATTTTTGATTTGGAGATATCTAAATATCTCAGAGTTTGGTAGATCATATTTTTCTCTAAGCGATGGGAATGAAAGGAATGATTTAGATGCTATGAAGTCATTTAGTGTCTGAATGCCTGATGTTGTCCAAGCTTTAAAAGAATTTGGGTAGATCCATGCCAGATAAAAGGCCGGATTTCTGATAAAAGAAAGGAGAGGATTGTGTGAAGATTGTAACATATATTTGTTTTTTAGTTTATCCCAGAGAGATAAGAAGTGTTTAGTTATGGGATTATGAATTTTAAAGCGGTCTTTAGGATCAAGCCATAATAAATTTGATATTAATAGAGGGTCATTTTCTGAAGCCTCTATAAATACCCATAATGGGATTTCCTGTTTTGCATGGTATTTGGACAGACTGGCCAAATGTGCTGCTCTGTAGTAGTTAGTAAAATTAGGGTATCCCAGGCCTCCTTTATTTTTGGGAAGATGTAGTGTGTGTATAGGTATACGTGGTTTAGAAGAGCCCCATATAAACGAAGTTGCTCTTTTTTGTACTATTCTCAAAAAATAGGAAGGAATTGGAATAGGGAGGACTCTGAATAGATAAAGCAATTTGGGTAGAATAGTCATTTTGATTGCATTAATCTTCCCTATCCAGGATAAAGGAAGTTGCGACCATTGTTTTATTAGATTTGTGATCTGTCTTAATACAGGAGGATAATTGGTTGAGAATAAGTCAGAATGAGATGCTGTTAAATGAATTCCAAGATATGGGATTGATTTTTCTGCCCATGTGAATGGGAGTGCAGCCCTAGCCGGGATCAATTCCATGTTTGTGAGTGAAATATTAAGCACTAGGCATTTCTTAGGATTAATCATAAGGCCGGATAGGGCTGCAAATCCATCAAGAGCTGGTATTAAGTTAGGACCAGAGACCTGTGGTGATGATAGAAAAAGTAATATATCGTCTGCAAATATACATAATTTGTGTGTAATACCTCCTACTTCAATGCCAGTTATAGTTTGGTTTGTTCTGATGTATTGGGCCATGGGTTCGAGTATAAGGGCAAATAATAAGGGAGATAATGGGCAACCCTGTCGGGTACCTCTTTCGATATTAAAGGCTTCAGATTTGTATCCAGCATATTTTATATAGGCTTTGGGTTTATTATATAATGCTTTGATCCATGTTAAAAAGTGGGGTCCAAAACCCCATTTTTGTAATGAATATTGCATATATTGCCAGGATACTGTGTCAAATGCCCTCTTAATATCGAGAGATAGAAAACATAAAGGGATTTTCCGTTTTTTAGCAATATGTGCCAATGACACTGCCCTGCGTATATTATCGCCTGCCTGTCTATTTGGTATGAAGCCTACTTGATCTCTATGTATTAATTTTCCTATAATGCTATTGAGGCGTTTTGCTATTATTTTTGCTAATAATTTAATATCGAGGTTTAACAGAGAGATAGGCCGATAATTCACACAGGAAGTATCATCAGAAAGGGGTTTTGGGATCATACAAACAATTGCCATTAGTGTTTCTTGCCGAAAAGAATGTCCATCTAGAAGTTTGTTAAAAGTTTCAGTGAGAATGGGAGAGAGTATTTCTGAGAATGTTTTATAGTATAAAGCCGAGTAGCCGTCTGGGCCTGGTCTTTTGTTAAGTTTTAGGTCTTTTATGGCGTTAGCAACTTCATCTATAGTTATAGGCTCATCCAAACTGCTTTTTTGATTCTGAGATAACTCAGGTAAGTTTATTTTTGAGAAGAAGGATTCAGCTTCTGTAGGATTAAATTCATTGTTTGTCTTGTATAAAGTTGCGAGATGTGAGTGAAATTTATGGACTATTTTAACTGGATTACAAGTGTAAACATTTTTTGATAATTTCAAACGTATTGGTTTGAAAGATTTGTTAGTTGAATTTAATGCCCGAGCCAAATATGTACCTGGTTTGTTTGTATTCATGTAGAAATTGTGTTTGGAGCGTTTGAGGGATTTATCAACTGACTCAGTGAGAAATAGATCGTATTCCAATCTAGATTTTTCCAGATGAGATTTTGTACTCTGAGATGGATTATCTTGAAATGATATGTAGGCTGCATTAAAATTGAGTTCTAGTTTTTTTGCTAGATTTTTGCGTTCCCGTTTAAATAGTGCCATTTGTCTTTGTATTGTACCACGCAAGACAGGCTTATGAGCTTCCCACAGTGTTATTGGGGAGATGTCTGTTGTATTATTAATTGATATGTATTCCTTTAAAGCTTGTTCAATGGCCATCTGATGTAGTGGGTGTTTGAGCATTATGTCCGGTAAGTACCACGTTGGGTCATGCGCTTTTGGTATGGCTGAGGCTATAGTAGTGTATACTGCATTATGGTCAGACCACGGAATCGGAATTATATCTGATGCAATAATTTCTGGTATCATTCCTATTGTTAGAAAAATATGATCTATTCTGGTGAAGGTTTGATGAGGGTGCAAGAAATAAGTGAATTTATTTTTCATTGGGTTACTTTCTCTCCATGAATCTACCAGATTGTATTTGGAAAGAAGTTGAGAAAAAGGTAATCTAGAGGATATTTTGGATGGTGTAAAAGGTGATTTATCTAGAAATGGGAGGAGGACCTGGTTCGAATCCCCACACACTATCACTGTTCCTATTTTGTGTGTATTAATCACTTGTAATACATGTGAGAGGAATGGTGTAGGTTGTTTGTTAGGAGCGTAGTAGGAAATCACCGTGATTGCTGTATCCATTATATAACCCATGAGTATCAGGTATCTACCTTCTGGGTCTTTAATTTCTAATGATAAGGTGAATGGTGTGGATCGGTGAAATGCAATTAGAGTTCCCCTTTGCTTGGTACAGGCAGAAGCCGTGTAAATTTGTTGATAAAAAGGAGAAATATATTTTGGAGTAGAATCTTTGGTGAAGTGTGTTTCTTGGAGGCATACTATGTGAGCCTTCTTGTTATGGAAAGTACGGAAGGCTTTGGTCCTTTTTTGAGGGACATTTATTCCCTGAACATTCAGGGAAAGTATATTCAGTGGTGCCATGGCAATAGATCAAATAGTTTTGACTTACTTTCTGTTATGCAGAGCTGGCTGCGCAGATCAACCTGTGTGGACTGAAGAGATGAATAGATAGAAAAGAAACCAGTGAATTCTGGAGTAAAGAGTAAACAAAAAACATATGAAATTAGATGATAAAAACATATGAAATTTGAATTATTTTGGGATTTTAACCCTTTTAGAGTAAACAATTACATATTTTATTCATATGTAACTGTTTAGATATGTTAACTCATAAAATTGAGGTTGTATTGCTTCAGATTAGAATAAACAAAAACATAATTCTAGGACCTAGTTAGGTAATAATATATTTGTTTTAAGAAAAGAAAGAAAAAGCTTCCATTACTTCTGGATTATTGAACATATTTGTCCTAAAAAGTAATAAATCTATTGTTATTACCTGATAATATATAACGGAACAAGAATTTCCTTATTTCACTTATATATTCTAAGGCTATATGAATCAGAAGTAATAAGAAATATAACTGGAATGTAACATGATCCCACACAGTGTGTGACTATCAGAATGCAGTTACATTCAGTTATAAATATAGGTTTTTTATAGAGAACCATCTCTTAGTATAATAAATGAAGAGATATCAGGAATTAGGATGTCAGTCCATTGAATCTTCTTGGTCCATGGATGATGTGGCATAATGGCCTCTTTTGTGAGAATGATGATTCCCATTTTGTTCTGAAATTTTCTGGGTGCTGCCTGAAGGTGAAGATGACGCCATTCTTCTGCGTGTGGGAGTGTTGCTGCTTGTGGGTTCTGTCAGATTTAATTTTAAAAGGGTTTGTTGTAGTTCATCTGCTGATCTGCTTCTGTAAATTGTACCTTGGTAGTTAAATCTGACTGAAAAGGGGAAGCCCCATTGATACATAATGTTGTGGCGTTGCAGTTCCATTAGTTGGGGTTTCATGGATCGTTTTTTAGTAATAGTAAGTTGGGATAGGTCAGCAAAAATTTGATAATTGTGTCCTTGAAAATTAAGTTCTTTTTTTTCTCTTGCAGCAATTAGTATTTGTTCTTTCGTTCTGTAATAATGAAATTTTGTGATTATATCACGTGGGGGTCTATCTTTCTTTTTGGCTGTGAGGGCTCTGTGTACTCTGTCCAGTTCTAAACCTTCAATAGGGATATCTGGCTTTAGTTCTTGTAATAGAGCAGTAATAGTAGATTGCAGGTCTGTCACAGTTTCGGGTATTCCCCTTATGCGCAAGTTTGAACGTCTGGCTCTATTTTCGTAATCTTCGAGCTTAGTTTGAAGTATTAAATTCTCTTCTTTTAATTGTTCCAATTCTGTTATATTTTCTTGGGTTGTAATTTCAATTTCATCCATTTTTATTTCTAAGGCTGCGGTGCGGTTTCCCAGCTCTCTTATTTCTTTGGTTAGGCTTTTCGTTATTTGGTCTGAGGTTTGTTTTAAAGCCTTATGAAGCATCTTTTCAAATTGTAATAATATTACTGGGTATACTGAGGAGGCTTGTGGAGAAGTTTGTGAGAGGATTTGTTCTGTATCTGACTCAAATGGAGAGTCTTGCTGTGACATTTTCTGTCTGTGAGAGCGCCCTGATGCTGTATATTGTGAGGTGACTGGAGCTGCTTCAGCTGCAGTGAGTGCCTGTGAGCTCTTTGTGAGGTGATTTTTATTTCTGCCACGGTTTCCTCCCAGTACCATATTTCCTGCCCAAACTTTCACAGTTTGTTCCCTGGGGCAAAAAGGTTCAAATGGATACCTTTTGAGCCTGCAGGCTCCGCTTTGTCCTTCTCTTCTCTCCTCAGCGGTGTGGAGCTCTAACAATGCATGTCTGCTCTGCTAGGCTCTGCCTCCTGCCCCTCCTTTCATTTTTTTAATCATTTTTATTGTTATCTCGGGGAATGTAAACATTCCCTATGATAGCAATAGGTAGTGACAGGTACTCTTTTTTGAAAAAATTGGGGTCTATTAGACCCTAGATCTCTCCTCTGCCCTCAAAGCATCTGACCACACCAAGATCGGTGTGATAAAATGCTTTCCCAATTTCCCAATGGCGCTGTTTACATCCGGCGAAATCTAAGTCATGAAATGCTCGTAGCTTCCGGTTTCTTAGGCCATAGAGATGTTTGGAGCCACTCTGGTCTCTGATCAGCTCTATGGTCAGCTGGCTGAATCACCGGCTGCATTCTCAGGTTCCCTGTTGGGACAGGAGAGCCAGAGAAAAACATGGAAGACGGTGGGGGGGCATTCCCTCCCACTGCTTGTAAAAGCAGTCTAGAGGCTAATTAGCTGCTAGGATTGCTTTTACATGAAAGCCAACCGCTGGATGAAAAGAATGATACCAAGATGATACCTAAACCTGCAGGCATCATTATGGTATAACCACTCAAAGTCCAGCAACATACCAGTACGTTGCTGGTCCTTGTTGGGCATATATTGTAATCTTTTTTTTTTCATGCAGCCTGTGGGCTGAACCAAAAAAAGAGATTGATCGGTGGGTATGCCCACCATTAAAATACCTCCCTTCATCCACCCACTTCTAATGATGGGCATACATGCACCGTTTATATATGCCGAAGCATGGGGGCATCCTCCTGCAAAAGGTAGGAGCAAATCGCTCCTCCGCCCCTGCTGCCCCCATGCTTTGGCATATATCACCTCCGACAGTGCTGGAGTCACGGCTTTATATATCGTGGAAGCAAACGCTGTTGCTGTCAAGATAAATAAATCCGTGCTGCAGCTGAATGGCGTACCTGAAGGCAAAAAAATGGTTAACAATAAAACACAGTAAACAGTAAAGTATAAAAATTGCATACCTGAAAAGCAAACATGATAAAACATAATAACAATAAAACATTGCAGAATAGAATACAGTAAAAAAGAGCATAACAATAGAGAGAATAGAGAGAGAGAGAGAGAACAATAAAACAACTATTTTTTTTTATTTTATATATTTGTTTGTGGTTTTTTTTTTTTACACTTTTTTTGTAACTGTAACTTTTGTAACTGTAACCGGTTCCAGGTTCGGGTCTCTCAAAATGCGATGGCATCTTGTGAGACCCTGTGAAAGTGCGCCTAGTCTGTGCAATGCTGTACCCTATGCTAATACTCAACTAGTGTATGGTAGCGTTCAAAACATTCACTAATGCAAAGACCAGGATTGTCAGGACAGGAGGGACAATAATAGCGGGTGTCACCCCTATATCCGTGCTTCCTGCAGACACAACATCTTTTTTGGGGGGGTTCTTGGGTAGGGGTACTCGGGAGGACATAAAGAAAATGCCTCTCATGCAGCCGACTGCATTTGGTTGGGGATGTGAATGGGGGACGTACGGGTGCTGCAGAAGTGATGGGTTCCCAATTAGGATTGGCGAATGCAGCAGGAAGGGCATTATGGGCACGATGGGCCTGTGTTTGTCTTCTTCTTGGTGGCAGCGGGACACTACTTGTGCTTGCCACCTCACCAGCTTGAACTGCACTTATGGGACTTGCCACGTCACCAAGTGTTACTGGAGTGCTGGTTTGACTACGACTGGGGTGTACTAGGCCGCTGGTGCTTGCCAGTTCACCAAAACGCTACCAAAAAAACTGTTAGCGATCGCAGGGATCAGGCCTGACTCTGCGAATGCTGCAGTTATGCGTTTAGTGTTTTGTAAGTGACAGTGATCGATCGATACTGCACTTGGCTGGGCTGGGCTGGGCGGAGGGGCAAAACGCAGGTGCTAGCAGGTATCTGGGCTGATCCCACTAACACTGCATTTTTGGGAACCCTAAACTGCTGGGGACGCTAGTATAGATCTGATCGGATCAGATATTGATCTGTTCAGATACTATACCACTAAGGGAGGTTTATGCCGCGTGCGTGGGTGTTAGCGCTACTGCCACTAACCTGACACTGCCTGGGGAGACGCAGACCCTATCTGACCCTAAAACCTAAGTTATATCACCGCCGGGCAATCAGGGGGCTAAACCTTTATAAGGTAATAAATGGCGGGTGCCCTGAAACTATAATAAACAAACTAACTAACCAGCGTCACCCCTAAAAGTTATACAGTGATCACTAGTGAAAGGGTTAACTAGGGGGCAATCAAGGGGTTAAAACCTTTATTAGGTAGTATATGGGGGTCCCTGACGCTATAAAACGCTGACGGCAAAACTATATATTTACCTCCCTAACTAGCGTCACCAGTGACACTAACACAGCGATCAGAAAAACGACACTTAATGACACTGGCAACGGGGGGTGATCAAGGGGTTAAAACTTTATTTGGAGGGGGTTAAGGGGGTACCCTGGACCTAAAGGGGGCTAACACTAACTGCCCTACCACACTAACTGTCACAAACTGACACCAATGCAGTAATCAGAAAACAAAAACTGCTTGGTGTCAGTGTGATGGGGGGGTGATTAGGGGATGATCAGGGGGTGATTGGGGGGTGATAGGGGGTGTACAGTATGCCTGGCATGTTCTACTATGTGTGTGTGTGTTGTGCACTCACATCGATGTCTTCTCTCCTTGGCGCGGGAACGGAAAATACCGAGCTGAGGAGCGATGACATCACTTCCTCCGCTTCTGTTTACATTACAGAAGCTGAGGAAGCATTTCATTCGCCAGGAGCGATCGCGAGGGGGGGCCACGAATGAGTGGCCTCCCCCTCACCTTTGATCGCCCCTGACGAGAATCTGACCGCTGCAGGCACCGGGGGGATCCGATCGGACCCCCCGCCTGCAGGCAGGCAAGGACGTACAGGTAAGTCCTTATGCCTGCCCGTGCCATTGTGCCAACGTACATCATCGTGCGGCGGTCGGCAAGTGGTTAAAAACAACGGGATAATGGTGTTGTGGTAACTTGCCCAAAAAAAAAAAGCATAATAATATTATTCTTGATATCACTAGAAAAAAAAAAAAAGCCTTTGAAAATTTGTTTGCAATAACTCCATCAGTATCATCAGCAAAGCAGCTTCATTATTATCCCATTAAAGAAGAAGAGAATGTGCGCTGCATTTTGAGATTTCATAATTTGCCACGTCACAAATGTTAATTCTCCATTATGAATGCTAGTTTACAAGACCGAGTGCTTCTGGCTCGTCCTTGCTTCCAAGCATGCGTGTTTGTACTTTGGACTTTTGTCCGATGGACTTGTGTACACATGCTCGGAAAATCCAGCAACAGACATTTGTCCCTGAAAAATTTTAAAACCTACTATCGAACATTTGTCCACGGAAAATCTGACAACAATTGTCCGATGGAGCATACAAATGGTCGGATTTTCCGCCAACAGCCTGTCATCACACATTTCCCATCGGAAAATCCAATTGTGTGTACGAGGCTTAAAAGGTTTATATACGGCAGGAAAGAGGCATTAACTATATCAAGAATTACAGCATCACTTTTGCTTTGTATTTTTTCTACAATAGACACACTTTTTACTGACACTAGGCTTAATGTTCACCATTACCTGGCATGGTATTACAGCCTTTCCAATATCAGCAATATAAGCAAAAGGTAGTTAAAGTTGCCATAGGTTTTCTTAGGGACACTTCCTTTATTCTGTCTGAGATGTTAACAGATGTACACAGAAGATTCCTTTTTTTATTGTTACCTTGGCAAAACTTTATGCACCCTCGTATTATTTTTTTTTTCAACACATTTTTATTGAGTATAAAAGGATGGTACAGTAAGGTTATTGTAAGGTATAACAAAGAGACAGTGCATGCATATGGCTCCCTGTACAAGAACATGCAGGGGTAAGTAATAATTGAAACAAGATATAAACAAAAGGTATAAATTAACAGATGAACAAGCATACATTGGAGATACATCAGTTTCATAAGTGAGAAGGTAAGGGGATGTCATTAAGTCTTGGGTTATCTGACCATATTGCCCACCATATTGCCCAGTTTTTCTCAAAGGTGGATAATGTGAAGGAATTGGTAGCTAGCTTACATTCAAAGGTATAGTTTTGCTGGACCATAGTTAATGCTTTTGATACCTTGAGGGATTCTTGTGATTTCCATTTTCTAAGTATAAGTGTGTGGGCTGCTAATAATATGTGTGTAACTACAGAAATAAAGCATTACTGGATCTACTGAGAGCCAACTTCCCTAAACTATGAACCTTGCTAGAAGGCATAAATTGGGATGAAATCTTAGGAACAAAGAACGCGGAGGAGAGATAGGTTTGCTTTAAGAGGATAGTAAAAAAGGGCATTAGCCAATGCATCCCATTGGGTAATAAATTTAAAAGAGCGAACAAAAGTCCTGGATGGCTTAACTCAGATGTAAAAATGCATACAAAAGCAAAGGAGAAGGCCTTCAAAAAATACAAGGTTGATGGATCATTATCAGCATTCAGACTTTATAAAGAATGCAACAAGAAATGTAAGGGTGCAATTCAGTATGCTCGGAAAATCCAGCAACAGACATTTGTCCGTGGAAAATTTTAAAACCTACTATCCAACATTTGTCCATGGAAAATCTGACAACAATTGTCCGATGGAGCATACAAATGGTCGGATTTTTCCCCAACAGCCTGTCATCACACATTTCCCATCGGAAAAGCCAATCGTGTGTACGAGGCTTAAAAGGTTTATATACGGCAGGAAAGAGGCATTAACTATATCGAGAATTACAGCATTTTTTTTGCTTTGTATTTTTTCTACAATAGACACACTTTTTACTGACACTAGGCTTAATTTTCACTATTACCTGGCATGGTATTTTAGCCTTTCCAATATCAGCAATATAAGCAAAAGGTAGTTAAAGTTGCCATAGGTTTTCATAGGGACACTTCCTTTATTCTGTCTGAGATGTTAACAGATGTACACAGAAAATTCCTTTTTTTATTGTTACCTTGGCAAAAATGTATGCACCCTCGTATTATTTTTTTTTTTTCAACACATTTTTATTGAGTATAAAAGGATGGTACAGTAAGGTTATTGTAAGGTATAACAAAGAGACAGTGCATGCATATGGCTCCCTGTACAAGAACATGCAGGGGTAAGTAATAATTGAAACAAGATATAAACAAAAGGTATAAATTAACAGATGAACAAGCATACATTGGAGGTACATCTGTTTCATAAGTG
Organism: Aquarana catesbeiana; assembly: GCF_042186555.1. NCBI lineage: Eukaryota > Metazoa > Chordata > Amphibia > Anura > Ranidae > Aquarana > Aquarana catesbeiana. The sequence goes on along the minus strand of NC_133328.1, from coordinate 333,365,700 downwards.
AGAAGGTAAGGAGATGTCATTAAGTCTTGGGTTATCTGACCATATTGCCCACCATATTGCCCAGTTTTTCTCAAAGGTGGATAATGTGAAGGAATTGGTAGCTAGCTTACATTCAAAGGTATAGTTTTGCTGGACCATAGTTAATGCTTTTGATACCTTGAGGGATTCTTGTGATTTCCATTTTCTAAGTATAAGTGTGTGGGTTGCTAACAATATGTGTGTAACTACAGAAATAAAGCATTACTGGATCTACTGAGAGCCAACTTCCCTAAACTATGAACCTTGCTAGAAGGCATAAATTGGGATGAAATCTTAGGAACAAAGAACGCGGAGGAGAGATGGGTTTGCTTCAAGAGGATAGTAAAAAAGGGCATTAGCCAATGCATCCCATTGGGTAATAAATTTAAAAGAGCGAACAAAAGTCCTGAATGGCTTAACTCCAATGTAAAAATGCATACAAAAGCAAAGGAGAAGGCCTTCAAAAAATACAAGGTTGAGGGATCATCATCAGCATTCAGACTTTATAAAGAATGCAACAAGAAATGTAAGGGTGCAATTAGGGTGGCTAAAATAGAACACGAAAGACGCATAGTGGAGGGAAGCAAAAAAAAGTAAAAAAGGGAGGACAGACCATATTGGCCCCATAAAGAATGAGGAAGGACATCTGGTTACAAAGCATGAGGAGATGGTGAAGGTATTGAATGTATTCTTCTCCTCAGTCTTTACAAGGGAATTGGGAGCTTCAATAACCAAAACTGCAGTGTTTATCCTCATGACACATTGCAGGAAGCACCTCCATGGTTAACAGAGGACAGAATTAAAATTAGACTTGGGAAACTTAACATTAATAAATCACTGGGACCATATGGCTTGCACCTGAGGGTACTTAGGGAACTCAGTCAGGTGATTGCCAGACCATTGTTCTTAATTTTTACTGAAAGTCTACTAACTGGAATGGTACCAGCTGATTGGAGAAAAGCCAGTGTAGCACCAATATTTAAAAAGGGCCCAAAAATACATCCCTGGGAATTATAGACCAGTTAGCCTAACATCAATAGTATGCAAGCTCTTGGAGGGGATAATAAGGGACTATATACAAGATTTTAGCAATGAGAACAGTATCATTAGCAGTAATCATCATGGATTAATGAAGAATTGTTCTTGCCAAACCAATCTATTAACCTTCTATGAGGAGGTGAGTTGGCATCTAGATAAAGGAAGGCCCGTAGATGTGGTGTATCTGGATTTTGCAAAAGCATTTAACACAGTTCCTCATAAACTTTTACTGTACAAAATAAGGTCCGCTGGCATGAACCATAGGGTGAGTACTTGGATTGAAAACTGGCTACAAGGGTGAGTTAAGAGGGTGGTGATAAATGGGGAGTACTCAGAATAGTCAGGGGTGAGTTTTGGGGTCCCCCAAGGTTCTGTGCTGGGACCAATCCTATTTAATTCATTCATAAATGATGGGGTAGGATGGGGTAAACAGTTCAATCTCTGTATTTGCTGATGATACTAAGCTAAGCAGGGAAATGACTTCTCAGCAGGATGTGGACTACATGGCAAATGAGGTTCAATGTAGAAAAATGTAAAATAATCCATTTGGATGGGAAAAATTATGAATACAGTCTTTACACTGGGGGAGAACCTCTGGGGAAATCTAGGATGGAAAAGGACCTGGGGGTTCTAGTAGATGATAGGCTCAGCAATGGCATGCAATGCCAAGCTGCTGCTAACAAAGCAAACAAAATATTGGCATGCATTAAAAAGGGGATCAACTCCGGAGATAAAACGATAATTCTCCCGCTCTACAAGACTCTTGTCCGGCCGCACCTAGAGTATGCTGTCCAGTTCTGGGCACCAGTCCACAGGAAGGATGTACTGGAAATGGAGCGAATACAAAGAAGAGCAACAAAGCTAATAAAGGGTCTGGAGGATATTAGTTATGAGGATAGGTTGTGAGCACTGAACTTATTCTCTCTGGAGAACAGACGCTTTAGAAGGGATATGATTTCAATTTACAAATACCGTACTGGTGACCCCACAATAGGGATAAAACTTTTTCATAGAAGGGAGTTTAACAAGACATGTGGCCACTCATTAAAATTAGAAGAATAGAGGTTTAACCTTAAAGGGGTTGTAAACCCTCGTGTTTTTTCACCTTAATGCATCCTATGCATTAAGGTGAAAAAACACCTGGCAGTGACCGCCCCCAGCCCCCCTGTTCTACTTACTTGAGCCCTGAAATTTCAACTGGGAGGGATGCGCTGTCCCTCTGCCCAAGGTTCTCGGCTCTTGATTGGCTAGATTGATATCAGTGCAGCCATTGGCTCCTGCTGATATCAATCAAATACAATGATGCCGGCACTGGGGGACAGGGCTGAGTCATACATTCAGTGGCTATGGACGCTGAATGATGGACTCGGGAGCGCACCCGCAAGGTAACCCCCCGGGAGACCGTTTCTCCTAGGGGGTTATCTGATGCGGGGAGGAGCCACGAGAGCCGCTGAGGGACCCCAGAAGATGGTGTTCAGGCCACTCTGTGCAAAACAAGCTGCACAGTGGAGGTAAGTATGACATTATTTTTTTTTAAATTATCGAAGCTTTACAATCACTTTAAACTACCTAGAGGGTTCTTTACTGTAAAAGCGGCAAGGATGTGGAATTCCCTTCCACAAGTGGTGGTCTCAGCATGGAGCATCAATAGTTTAAAAAAACTATTAGATAAGCACCTGAACAACCACAAATTACAGGGATATACAATGTAATACTGACATATAATCATACACATAGGTTGGACTTGATGGACTTGTGTCTTTTTTTAACCTCACCTACTATGTAATACTATGTAATGTGGGCGGGGGTATGAGTCTAGTCCAATATTAGGTATAGCTAAACCTGGGTTTGGTTACCGGAGAATTCCTGTGAGGGAAGATAAAACTTGGAAAACCCGGTTCCAAAAGTTTGTCAGGCTAGGACATTCCCAAAAGGTATGGAATAGGTGGCCAACCTGACCACATCCTCTCCAACATAAGGAGGGGGTGTTGGGGTATATTTTGGCTAGTCTATATGGTGTGAGATACCATCTGTTGGTTATCTTTGAGCAATAGCTCCCATTATTAACGCAATGGGTTGTTCTGTGAATTTCTCAGAAGGCGGATTGCCATTGTTTTGGGCTGAAAGAGGTGTTCAGGTCTGCTTCCCATTTAATGATCGAGTTCGTTTTCTTGAAGGCTAGTTTCCTTTGAAGGTTATCATAAAAGAGGGATATGCCTGGGTTTTTGGGAGGAGTAGGTCTTCCATGCAGATTCCTGCGTGGTTAACATGGGAATTGGACTCTTACACAGAAAGTGTACTTTACGAGAGCATGTGAAATGTGCTGCTCTGGGAAGGTTATATTCTTGGATCAGGTTTTGTAGGTTTTTAGGCTTGGAGTTATGTATGAAATCCTGTACATAATTTAACCCACACCTTTTTAACAAGCTAGTGGAGAGCTGGGGGATCATGGCCTCCATTACCTGTATGGGAAAATTATAATCCACTGCTGTGGTTGGTGTCATTTTTTTGTTTATGTAGATAGCTCCATGCCAAGAGGGAGGCATGGATTGGTGGTGAAAGAGTAGATGAATCCCAAGGTCTCCACAGGTTGTTTATAAGAAGCATTGGAAGGTCATGTGTGGGGGCCATGGCTGTTTCGAGTACTATGCACAGAATTTCATCAGAACCTCTGAACCAGTATTGAATTTGATCCAGTCTAACTGCCCAGTAATAGTTTTTTATGTAGATTATACCTGCTCTTCCAACAGACCTGTGTGGGGTTAAGTTTGAACATTGGCATCTGGCTTTTTTATCTTTCCATATACACTTCCGAAGTAGACTTGACAGGGTATTAAGGAGGTGGCTAGGAATGGGGATTGGTAGGACTCTGAATATGTACAACATTTGTGTCAGGATTGACAATTTAAGTGCTGCTATTCTGCCGGCCCATGAAAGACCATGTTAAGATATGTTTTTAAGTTGTGGTTCAATTTTTGCAATGAGTGACTTAAAATGAAAGGCTCCTAAGAATGAAGGTGAGGCTGTTAAAGGGGTCCCTAGATAAGGTATACCTTGTGTGCTCCATGAGTATGGTAGAGCGTGCTGTAGTTGCACTTTAGTGGCCCTTGGGATCCCCATGTCCAGAATGAGTGATTTTGCAAAATTAACTCTATAATATGAAATGGCACTAAAACGTGTCAATATTTGGTGGGTCTGTGGGAAGGAAGTAAGGGGGTTAGATAGCATGAGGATAATATCATCCGTGAATAGATTGATTACATGTTGCTTAGAGTTAAACCTGAAACCAGTGATTAAGGGGTGTGAGCGTATCCTCCTGGCTAAGGGTTCAATCATTAAATTAAAGATGGTAGGGGATAGTGGACAGCCCTGTCGGGTTCCATTAGATATTTGGAATGGTTTTGACAGAAACCCTGAGGTGTAGACTTGTGCCTTTGGGGTAGAGTATAACGCTAGGACAGCAGACACTATATGTCCCTGTTAAAACCTTTGACACATATTGCCAGTGGACCCTATCAAACGCCTTCTCCGCATCTATAGAGAGTAGCAGAGAAGGTGTTCAATTAGTTTCAGCCTGGTGCATTATGTTCACAATTCTTCTAGTAGCATCAGCAGATTGTTTGCCCCTCACAAAACCCATTGGGTCCAGCTGAACCAAAGAAGGTAATATATCCATTAGCCGTTTAGTTATGATTTTGGCATAAACTTTAATGTCAGTGTTTAAGAGTGAAATTGGTCTTAAATTAGCAGGTGTTACCGGGTCTTTTCCAGGCTTCGGTAGGGTGACCACTTAAGCTCTCAGCATCTCTTTTGGGAAGGAAGAAGTTAAGGCTGCTTGGGCAAAAACTTTTTGCATGTGGGGGATAGAATTTTGTTAAAGCTTTTAAAATATTCATTAGATAAACCATCAGGGCCTGGGACTTTCCATTGGGAAGTGCTATGATTATTTTTTCTAATTCTAGGGGTGTGAATGGAGCATTTAGAGTTTGGAGATGAGTGTCAGATAATGTGGGAAGGTGTATCTGTTTTAGGAAATTCTGAATGTCCTCGTCTGTAGGTTGGGGCATTTAAGGATCATTACATAAGTTATATAAGGCCCCATTGAGGATTTTTAATTTTGTGGTTAAGAGTAGGGATGAGCTGAACACCCCCCTGTTCGGTTCTCACCAGAACTTGCGAACAGGCAAAAAATTTGTTCGAACACGCGAACACCGTTAAAGTCTATGGGACACGAGCATGAATAATCAAAAGTGCTAATTTTAAAGGCTTATATACAAGTTATTGTCATAGAAAGTGTATGGGGACCTGAGTCCTGCCCCAGGGGACATGGATCAATGCAAAAAAAAGTTTTAAAAATGGACGTTTTTTCGGGAGCAGTGATTTTATTAATGCTTAAAGTGAAACAATAAAAGTGTAATATCCCTTTAAATTTCATACCTGGGGGGTGTCTATAGTATGCCTGTAAAGGGGCGCATGTTTCCCGTATTTAGAACAGTCTGACAGCAAAATGACATTTCAAAGGAAAAAGTCATTTAAAACTACTTGCGGCTATTAATGAATTGCCGGTCCGACAATATACAATATACATAAAAGTTCATTGATAAAAACGGCATGGAAATTCCCCACAGGGGAACCCCAAACCAAAATTTAAAAAAAAAATGACATGGGAGGTCCCCCTAAATTCCATACCAGGCCCTTCAGGTCTGGATATTAAGGGGAACCCCGCATCAAAATTTTTTTTAAAAATGGCGTGGGGTCCCCCAAAAAATCCATACCAGACCCTTATCCGAGCATGCAACCTGGCAGGCTGCAGGAAAATAGGGGGGGACGAGAGAGTGCCCCCCCTGAACCGTACCAGGCCACATGCCCTCAACATTGGGAGGGTGCTTTGGGTAGCCCCCCAAAACACCTTGTCCCCATGTTGATGGGGACAAGGGCCTCATCCCCACAACCCTTGCCCGGTGGTTGTGGGGGTCTGTGGGCAGGGGGCTTATCGGAATCTGGAGGCCCCTTTAACAAGGGGACCCCTAGATCCCGGCCCTCCCCCCTGTGTGAAATGGTAAGGGGGTACAAAAGTACCCCATTCCATTTCACAAAAAAAGTGTCAAAAATGTTAAAAATGACAAGAGACAGTTTTTGACAATTCCTTTATTTAAATGCTTCTTCTTTCTTCTATCTTCTTTCTTCTGTCTTCTATCTTCCTTCGGTTTCTTCCTTCATTTTCATCTTCTTCTGGTTCTTCTGGTTCTCCCTCCGGTGTTCTCGTCCGGCATCTTCCTCTGCGGCGCCGGCGTCTTCTTCCCTTCGTCTTCTGGGCCGCTCCGCATCCAGCATGATGGGATGGGAGGCTCCCGCTGTGTGACGCTTCTCCTCTTCTGACGGTTCTTAAATAACAGAGGGCAGGGCCACCCGGTGACCCCACCCCCCTCTGACGCATGGTGACTTCCCTGTCCGCCCCCTCTGATGTCGTGGGGAATGCCACAGGGAAGTCCCCGTGTGTCAGAGGGGGCGGGGTCACCATATCCTATAGACTTTAACGGTGTTCGCGTGTTCGAACAAATTTTTTGCCCGTTCACATGTTCTGGTGAGAACCGAACAGGGGTGTGTTTGGCTCATCCCTACTGTGGAGTGAAACAAGAAAATAAAATTAGGACTTTTGCACATAACATTACAAGCAGATTAGACACAAACATTCTTGGCCAACATAAGTATAACATTTATTTGAAGGAGTATTTCAAGAAAAAAATCAAAGGTCCACTTATCAGATTCCTCACCTCCTCTGATGGCCCATTTTAAAAATTTTAGGGGGGAGATGTTTTGGACAGGTAACTCTCTCCACTTCATTGAGAGCTGAACGCATAAATAATGTGTGTTACTTTGGCCAGCCCCTCCTTACTTACACTATTGGCAGCCCACTGGACAGGTACGAAGTGTCATAATTAGACATGTGCATTCGTTTTCGTCCGAATGCATTTTCGTCTGAATTTCAGGTATTTTCGTTATCGTTTAAACAAACAATAACGAAAGTGCAGAATCCGAAAAACGAAAGATCCGACATAAACAAATGCTTTATTTTCATTTTCGTTGCTACAACAGTTCGATATAGATAGGAGATTCGACATGATAATGACAATAACAATCTGTGTCCATCAAACCTGTGGTCGAATGTGCCTAACCTTAACTCTATTAGTCCAAGATTATTCTACATAGAGAGAAAAGATTTGACGTAGGGGAGAAAAGATTTGACGTAGGAGAGAAAGATTCGACGTAGGGGAGAAAAGGTAAATAAAAATAATGATGATGATGAATGTTATTGGCTGATTGTAACCAAAGAGGAGGAGCAGTAAAATAGCTAGAACTAAGTACACAGGTAGTTTGGCTTATGGTGTATGTTGAAAGTTCTAAGAAGATTCGACGGAGCAGGTAAACTATATGGTGTCGTACAGTTTAGCTGCTCAGTCGAATCTTCTTTGAACATTCGACAGACACCATAAGCCTTCAATGACAGATTCGACCTTAATTTGGATTTTCGGACTAATGCAATTTTTAACGAAAAACGAAATAAATAAAAACGAATTTCGGGAGTAACTAAATAAATTTATTTTTCGGACGAAAACTAAATTCCGAAACAAAATATTTCAGTGTGCACATGTCTAGTAATCCAAAAATATGAATACACACTGTCCAAATTGAAGCACATTTTTACATTCTGCAATTACCTATCAAGATAATAGTAGAACAAAACTTTAAACAATACCATTAGAAAGTATTCAGGCAGGCCCTTTCACTACATGCTTTGGTGAATTCATCCATAAATATGACCACAAAAGAGGTAGGTATAGTGTGTATGGGTTTGGCAAAGTCAGCAGATAGAGTATTGGTATCGGTTGACTGGGGAGGTTGGGGGGGAGGGAGGGTTCAAAATGAGTTTGGGCCACAAAAAAAAAGCCTCTGGCACTCTGCCTGAATTTAAGGACACAAAAAACATTTGTACACATTTTAGAGGGTGTTTTGGGTAAAGCACTACTATGGAGCTGCCAAAATACATTGTTAAGTGACTAGGCTAGGTGTGTATGGGCCGGGATAGCATGCTGGGGAGGTTAGTGAAGTAAAATATGCATGAAGGACAAAAAAAAGAACTTTAAAAACTCCCAGCATGCATGAGGACAAAGGGAACATTCACAGCATATTACAATCATGGTAATTAGGGAATGATGAAAGAAATACAATACATTAGCAAACATTAAATACATATAATGTGGTGTTAAAGGAGAAGACTTACCTTAATATAGTCCTTCTGCAGGACCTGAATGATGACAGAACAGGTGTCTGGAATAATGATTCCCAGAGCCTGGGGGGGGAAATGCCTGTCGAGAACTTGATGTCCTGCAGATTTCTCCCCATCACCAAGTACCGCAAGGTGGCGACGAGCCTTTGCTCGAGAGTGATGGCTTGCCGCATGCAGGTGTCCTGCTTCATAATATAAGGGGACAGCAAAGCCAATAGACGGTGAAAAATGGGGTCCGTCATCCGGAGATAATTCCTGAAATCATCAGGATTATTCCCGCAACAAAGGCATGTGCGAGAATTGGTCACGCTGGAGCAACCAATTCTTTGTCCATGTACAGTTGTTAGCGAAATTTGGTCGTACGCAAAGCACACAGCCAAATCTCCTGTTAATAACAATTTCGTCTAAATGATATAATACCATCTCACCTTTTGATCGTATCCATCCTCTGGTGTGTGCCCCATCCAGACCAACTAGACAAATAATCACATCCTCCTGCTTCGGGTTCCAAAAACCCACTGCAGCCAGCCTCTCTCAGCTGTCTGCATGAGCCACTTTATTAGCATATCAATAGCAAGTCCCAAAGCTTGAAGGTTCAGCCTCCAACAGCCAAACACCTCTTACAAAGCTTGTGACCTCACAAAAAATGGACACAGGATATGACCTCACAGGATGTAAATGACCATATAAGGATTTAACACAGGAAAATGCAACAACCAATGAACAACGACTACAGGAGTCTTATGGGTGTGTCTGAGCAGAGACAGGGTGCCTGTATGTTTTTAGAAGCCACATGGCTTTCAAACATTAATCCTGTCTCCAACCAGAACCCAAAAGACTCCCGTATTTCTGTTGATAGAAATCCCTATTATACATTGTTCCAGAGAACAATGTATACCTGGATTATTCTACTGTCTTTGTGGATGAGAGATTATCGGCAGGCGTACATTCATTGGGCCACAAATGTGTTGATCAGGCACACAGGGGCAACATGAGAGCACACTCGTTAAACCGACAATGTCTTTGCAGAGCGAACACATCCCCACCAGACGATCGTTCTGTGCATCGCACAGGGGCCCTTAGCTGGCGGACATGTCCCCACTCCACAAACACTTCTCTACATCCCCAAAGAGCTTTTCACTACCAAACGGATCTCAACCAGTGTTGATCTGCCCCAGTGAGCTATTAGAGCGGGCTGTGATTGAACACACACTGGGAGACTTATGACAATACATTAATATAAAATTTTCCACAACACAGTGTATAAGGACGCTCTGAACATAAGGACCAAGCAGACAGTAACTCTAGAGAGGCAAGGGTCCAATGATATATATCCAACACTGAGGGCTGCACTCAGAAAAGAGGAGAAAACTCTGAAACAAAATAAGACAGAAGAGGGAGGCGTTTTAGTTTAGTTTTAGGCGTTTAGTCTATGTTTTTGGTACAGCAAAGGACACAATTGTGAGAGCCTTATATGCCGGGGACCCATCCCACTGCAGGACAATTTGCATTATCAATGACTACACGCTTTTTAATTCACCAGATTTTGTAAGTGTTTTTCATCTTGTTTGGGGAAATAAACAGCTACTAATTCTGCACTTAGAGGCGCCTCTCTCTTCTGTCTTAATTCTTTGTCCATGAACTCCCCCTCCCCCTGTTCATGAACTGGGCTTGGGACAAAGTAAGAACCCCAACACCAAGCCCCTGCACAGCATGAACTCTACGATGAGTACGTACCTGCAACATGGCTTTAAAATGGTCGGCTGGTCAGAACAAACTAACTGAACGCACTGAAAATCAGAAAGGCCTGAGAAGAGCGAGCTGAAATTCAGAAATGAGCGGACAAGAATGCACTGAGAATCAAATACATAATATAAAAATACGCACTGAAAACCCAGATACGAACTGACTACATGCACTGAAAACCAGATACGAACCCACAAGCACAAACTGAAGAGCAGTAACGATCTTAAAAGCATGAGTCATCTCTCACCAAACTTCTACTAACACAAGATTAGCAGAAGGAGCCCAAAGGGTGGTGCACTGGCTATTGAACTTCTGACAACATTTGTGTGACCGTGTGTATGCAAGACAAGCTTGAGCCAACATCCGGAAATAAATCGCAGGATTTCGTTGTCGGAATGTCCAATCGTGTGTACGCGGCAATAGGCTGCACTGATAGGCACTGATAAGGTGGCACTAATGGGCACTGATAGGTGGCACTGATGGATGGCACTGATGAGATGGCACTGGTGGGCACTGATAGGCACTGGTAGGTGACACTGATAGGCAGTACTGATAGGTGGCACTGATGATGAGTCACTGATAGGTGGCACTGGTGGGCACTGATAGGCAGCACGGATATTCAATGGTAGGTGGCACTGATGGGCATTGCTTAGCAGCAGTGGGTGTCTGTGTGCAGCACCAATGTCCCTCTGACAGAAGCCGGCAATCTGCTTTTTTTTCTCCTCACGCTGTCAGCATGAGGTAAAAAAAGCTGATTACAATCTTCTGTTTTCATCATGTGATCAGCTGTCATTGGCTCACAGCTGATCACGTGGTGAGGGGCCAGGATTGGCCCCTTACTCTGATTTGTAATTAGCTGAGTATCGTGGACTCGCTGATCACAGAGAGCACCCCCAGCAGGGGATGCGCAGGTGGTGCATGCTTGGGAGGACGTACATGGATGGCAATTTAGGCCCATGCTGTTGCCGTCTTTCAGCTATAGCTCGGGCGTGAGGAGGTTAAGGGCTTTTTTTGACCATTTTTATTTAAAAGAAAGTTCCAGAAAAACACAAAAACATGAGGTTTCCCTTGCAGAGGTATTCAGCATTCCTTTTCCATAAAAAACAAACATTCAGCCCTCTGGCTTGCACTTGCAGCACTGCTGCTCTGACATTACATTCCAGGCCCTTGTCTGTCTTCTACAGACTGTTCGCTCAACAACTCTGTACACACAGCTAGCAGCCCCTTTGCTGCTCTGGCTACCACCTCTATCCTAGGTGGAGCCCTCCTGACTCCTGGGCAATGACCTCCTGTCTTCCGGGTGAAGCCCAGAACCCTAGGCAGGCCATTACTTAAAGCCCAGCACACCCCTGACCAATTAGTGTGCTGGCTGTTCACAAAATCTGGAGCCTAGTAGGGTACTGCCCTGCTACAATATATAATTCCAAATTGAATTGGGAAATCAAGCATAAGGCAATTACATGAACTCCTATTTATCCAAACAAAAACTTTAAACAACATCAGATTTAAAGCATTAGGAGGTTGTATTTATTATTTGTATTATTATTATTATTATTATTATTATTTATTTTTGGATTGTGTTTGTTTGCTCATGGGTGGGAGTTTTTGATATCTCTCAAGTAATATTTGTTTATACTAAATTTGAATAACTGTGAATGTTTGCACTCTACCTATGCTATACCATTGACTACTTTACATGAGCATAAGTTTATTCCTCATTCTAGTTTTGACATTATATTATACCTGGTTATAACTGAAAAATGATATCTATTATGCTGTCAACTATACTTCTGTTTCACCCCTTTTCATCATCTACACATACCTTTTTTACCCTAGCTAGTTTACTGACTACTCTCTGTTAATCCTCTTCTACTCTGTCCAGTCTATGGATGCTTGCCTACCTGGTAGCCTATCTTGCCATGTGGGGTTACAGTCTATCTGCCCAGACTATATACCAGTTCATAAGTCAGTCATCAAGCCCATCATAAATTTTGAAGACTGAAATCAATCGTGGCCATTTTCAAGTCTCATAGGCAAGGTGTTGTAAGATAAATGGAATGGGGTGTTGGGAACTGCCCTGGGGAAGATGTACAAATGCCTTTTTCCTTAAAGGCACATTACACCTTTTTGTAAGCAATGTTAACCTCCTCATTTTAGTAACAAAATAGTGTGGGGTCCCCTCAAGATCCATACCAGACCCTTGTTCAGGCATGTAGCCTGCCAGGCCAAGAAAGGGAGAGATGTGTGTGCCTCCATCTTGATCCGTAACAGTCACATGCAATCAACACTGGGAGGGTACCAGAAGTAGCACTGCCACTAAATAAATGATTGTCACATCCAGAAATGTCAAAAGTTATGGTGAACATTGAGTTGTTATTGTTTAGCTTTTGAAGAAAAGACTGCAATCCATCAGAGTGTCCATCCCATACAAGGAGGATTTCATCGATGTATCAATACCAGACAACCACGCTCACCATGTAGGGAAGCACATCCTTTGATTGATTTAACACCAGAGGACATGCTTTCATTGGAACAGCACCAAACAAAAGTTCTGGTACCATCACCCTGCCCAATGCAGATTTGTAATTAATTGCTGAATATCACTTTCATCTAGTCATCCACAGTCCATGATTGCTTTTCTTTAGCCCGCTGTAACCTTGTTTTTTCCTGTTTAGGTAATAATGATCACGGGATGACCACGTCCGCTAGTGAAGAAATGACCTAGGGAGGAGGAGCTACGTTCTGACGTCACCACTGCACGTCCAGTCCCGGAAGCTACGGGCTTTTTGGAAGCCGGCCGGCTCTTCCTTTCATGTTTTACTTGCTTATGTACATCCTTCGATTTGTAAGTGTCCATTTGTCCTTTTTATACTTAAATAAATGTTAAAGGATTTACGCTATGTGGAGCTTTTTGTTTTTTTGGTGAAACCACTGCCCAACTATTGATTCTTCTGTTGACCATCCCTGCTGATGCTGAGGAGTCCAGTGCTTGCCAGTGAGATCCCGGGCTGGGGTTACAGCCACTCGCCCAGTGCGGTCCCCTGTAATAAGGGACCACCGATTTCTGGTAAGCGGCAGCATTTTTCTGTGGTGGAGGATATATTTTTTCACTTGTCACTTTAGTGTGGAACTTCACAACACATCACCTTTGGATTTACATCAATATTGGATATTTTACGGTTTATATTTTTTTGCAATATGGATTCATTCCTTCCATATATGGATTGTTTTTAGTTTTCTTCACTTCACCCAGCAAATGGACATTTTTTTATTGGATTCAATATAATTTTTATTTTATTTTTATATATTTTTTATATATTTTCTCAGTATCACGTATTTGCATTCACATTTTTGATGCACTACATTTTGTTTAACATATAGTTTGATGCACTCAATTTTGCACTTTTGTTCTGTGTCTCTTTAACCTTTATTTTGTGTCACTTATCGTGATTCTTTGGCACTCATCATTGGGAGCATATGTCATTTATTATTTCACCGATTAGCGCAACTTTTTGCTTTGTTTATCTGTTTGGTGTCGTATAACACTTTTTAGTTGCAGCTCATTCTTATTCTTACCCTATGGTGCAGTATCCCTTTTTATACCTCAAGTGTTGTTAGCTGGAATCCATGGATCGAAGATCCTCAGTGGTGGTTTGGATCGTCGGGTGCTCAGTGGAGCTGTGGAGACAAGGCCCCAGTTGTAGAGTTGCTTTAGACCATCCTTCAGTGCCAGGAAGGGAATGAGCTGGTTTTGGTAGGTAACAGGAGCTTCGTCGGGAATCCCCACCTGTAGATTATATTGCATTCTCTCAGGATTACAGTAACAGGATCAAATAATTTACAAGCCTTCACAGTGACCAAACAGATGTCTCCAAAAAAGTGATATGTTCTGATAAGGTTTAGGATGTTTGTGTATGTTTCTAGTTGCCCGCAATATCTGATCCTCTACATGGAAAAAGTGTAGGCGAGCTAGTGTGTCCCTGGGGACAGTAGCTGGAAGGTTATTAGGTTTCCGAATCCTGTGCGCTCGATCAATCGTCACATAGAGTGACGAGAGGTTAGGAAGTATGGTACAGAATAGCCTTTGTAGGTAGGATGTCAGCTTCCCAGGTTTAACCGTCTCCTGGATGCCCCTGAACTCTATGTTATTTCACCGAGGACGATCTTCCGGGTCAGTGATTTTAAGATGGATTTGGTGTAAGGCATGTTCATCCTGGGTGTCTATTACAGAGTTATGTGCTTGTGCTACATTACTCATCTGTCATTCAAGGAAGTCTGTGCGTTACTCTAAGTGCTCAATTTGGCCCTGCATTCGCTGTAGAGAGATTCTCAGCTCCTTCTGCACGCCTGCTTACTGTATAATGATAGGAGCATTTCTTTCAGTGGGGAGCTGGGATTTCGGTGGTGCTTGTGAGTGGCGCTCCTGTTCAGCGACATTTTATGCTGTGCTGTGACGGATGCATGAAGAAGTCTTTCAGCCGTCTCAATCCCAGAGGTAGCAGCTTCTTCCGAAACATGTCCAGGGGAGACCCGAGATAGGATCCTCTACACAGGGAGGCAGAGCAGCTGCTGGGGGTTGCTTTGTGCCTCAGCAAGGAGCAGAGCTAAGGGACTAGGCAGCCATCTCGTCCCACGACTAGACCATGCCCCCATCTAGTGAGTAATTTATAGCCTTCTTACTGAATTTTATTGGAGCTTTTTTTGCTAAAAGAGGTATACAATATATTTTGCCTTGTATAAAAGTATAATTGAGAACTTTTTCCCAAACTTGAATAGATGAAGGGGGTGTACAGGTTTCCGCACCTTGAAGAATTGTATATACTCAAGAAAGTATGTGCCTGTGTGGAGAAGAACTTAAATATAATTTCTTGAATGTTGTAGTATCTTGAAACAAATTATTATCAAGGGGTATAGATCATAGAAAATGTGAGGGGGCGTGGTTTGGCTCCACTCTGCAATGGCTGCCAGAACAAGACTCTCCTGAACTATGGAGCTCCAAATCATCAATACAGGAACCAAACAGGCCTTTTCAACACCACAAACATGGGGGAAAACTATCACAACCCCACAGCATCCCGCAGCCTTAAAGATCCACTTTCACAATCTACAGGAAACATCCCAGCGATGTTCCGTATGGCCGCGGGAGAAGACCACGCGGCCTCTGAGATGGAGCAGGCCTGCTCTCTTACCTCTCATAAAAGAGACAAAGTAGGGAATGGCGCTGTTCTATGTGAAAAAAACCTGTGTATCTAACATGAGGTAACAAAAACTTTTTTGCTTAATGTGAAAAAACTGTGCATGTCCAGCAAGGGAAAAACCTTGCTGCCGTAAATAAATATATATATATATATATGTTCATATAAAGTGACGTGTGCTGACAAATAATATTAAAGATGGAAAGTGAAGTAACATATATCAGCAATAAAAAAACATATAAAAATATATATAAAAATCATCAACCAGTGCTAGTAAAGACCATTGATCAGCACTAGTAAAATACTCAATAAACATCTAAATGAAAAGTGATATGTATTAAAAAATTTGAATTAATATAAAGCGACTGCAGCAACCGCTGTTAATGGTAACCAATTATAAACCTAATAGTGTTATAAACTACCACAATATGTTCATTTTACAAAAAGAAATGAAAAAAACAAACAAAAATCAAAAAATAGTGTCCATGAAAAGTGACAAAGTGCTTCATCCAGTTGGTGACAGTTTTTAAAACAAAAAACGTGCTAGCAGTGGTGGCTGTGCTCCCCTCTTGTGTTTTCACTCACCAGAGCGCTTCACTTCCGCAGGGGTACAAGCGTGAAGTATAAGTAATGTAATCCCGGTCCTGGTGCTCCTCTACTGGGATATCCCCTTTGTTCACAACACCAGGGTGAAGGACCATCCACAAGTGAAAAGGGAAACAACTCTATAGCCTCCCCTCTGCAGCGTAATTTCTTGTCAGATATCCACATATATTTGTCATGCAAATGCTTTTTCGTGACAAATGCTTTTTCATGACATTTGTCATGAAAAAGCAAAGAACAGTCCACATAGCATAACTCCGTATTACTTCTTTTATTTAAAATTAAAATTAAACAAGGCACATGCGCGGTAGCTTCCAAAATGGCCGCTAGCCTCTGAAGCTCCGCTCCACCCCAGCCCCTTTCGTTCCCCTAGCGCCGACAGAGCGCTTCAAACAGTCTGATAACGACACCATCGGGTTTAAGACACCCCCAGGAACCGACTGATGCTGGTGGGGTCCGCCAGAAGGAGCCTTTCAAGCCAGATGATGGCCGCACCCGGGCCGCTCAGCTACGCCAAGATGGCCGCCGCTCCTCCGAGACACAACGCGATGGCAGCTGCTGAAGAATCTATAGCCGATCAAGACTGTGCCCCACCGTAGTCGCCAGGTACCTTGGACTCCCCACTACCTCAGGCCCATTCACCGGCATCCACAGAATCCCTCCTATCCAGCTTGCATGTGGGCCTCCCATCCACCCCCCTGATGGACCCACATACAGGCCTTCTGCTGTCTGTTAGTGAAGCCCATGAAGCCTCCCCCATCCCCACTGACTTTCCCTCCATGATGGAGGCCTTTGCCCAGCTGCTCTCAAAAAGCCTGGCACAAAACGCAGCTCAGATAACTGCATCCATACATGCTGACATGCAGCAGTTTGGGCTCAGACTTGACAATATGGAGAAAAAAGCAGATCAAGCAGGGGCACGGATTAATCAGAATACAGCAAGATTGCAAGACATGCAGGATCAACTTGAGACAGCTTTTGTTAAGATCGATGATCTGGAGAACAGATCGAGACGATATAACTTCAGAGTAAGGGGGGTACCGGAAGCAGAAAAAGAGGTTCATTCTGTCATTAAAACCCTCATTAAAGACCTTATCCCTGAGATCCCGAAGCACCGTTTAGAGTTTGACAGGGCCCATAGAGTTCTACAACCTCCCCGTAAAGATGGACTCCCGAGGGACATAATTGTGAAGCCCCATTACTACTCTGTGAAGGAGGAAGTCATGAGGAAAGCCAGAAATTTGAATGACCTTTCCGTTCTGGGCCATAAAATTCAGATCTTTGCAGATCTGTCCCCCTATACAGTTCAGAAGAGAAGGGCTCTGAAACCTTTACTGCAGCTCCTGCAAGAGAAAGAGATTCCTTACAGATGGTCTTTCCCACTGAGACTATATTTTTCATACAAGAGCAGAAACTGCAGCTT
This sequence comes from Aquarana catesbeiana, assembly GCF_042186555.1. Lineage (NCBI taxonomy): Eukaryota > Metazoa > Chordata > Amphibia > Anura > Ranidae > Aquarana > Aquarana catesbeiana. The sequence goes on along the minus strand of NC_133328.1, from coordinate 333,348,389 downwards.
CTCCATCTTCGCAGAGGGTGAACGGGCCTCATCCCTCAAGAGCCTTCAGCATCGCAGTCAAGCAGGGGCACTCCATCTTCCACTAAAAGACCCCCTCCAGCAAGCCCTCTACAGCCTTCCTGGCTAAAACAAAGCTCCAAGAGGTTGAAGGAAAATTTCCCAACGTGAATTTCTATCTATACCACATGGCTCAAGGTTTCATGAAGGGTGTTTGGTGCTTGATTTAGGTCCTGTAGTAGAACGTTTCTGGTCTCTCTTGGTCCACTCGCACCGGGACTTATTTTTGCTGGTCTAGTCCCTTTTTTTGGTCTTTATTTCTTATGTTTTTCATGAAGATGTTTGATTGGTTTGATTACAGAGCAAGGTTATGTTTAATGAGCTTTTCTTGATGGGTTCTGGGGGTGAGGGGCTCTCTATAAAGCTCCCCTGTCGGAGTCTCAGTATCCCTGGGTCCTCCCGGGGGGGGGGCCCTGGTTTTGGGACCCCCACCTTCCCCCGGGCACCGATAGGTTCAGCCTTCTGATTCCCTAAGAGGGGGATACGTATATACCCCTGAAGAAGGGTATTATCCATAGACATACTTTTAATGATTAGTTTACAAAGGGTTTTTTTTTTTGTTTTTTTTTGATAGCTCTGTCTTTTGTTTTTAATAGACCTGACTGTGGTCTTTGTTTAGATAGTTGCGAGGAACTGGGGCTGTGGTGGACCCAGTGCACCTACACTTACTCTCAGGTGTTCCTCTGGTTCCCCTGGGCTCTTAATTGGTTTCCCCATTTTAGGGAGGCCCAGGCCTTCATTTGGACTCAAATGAAGGTGTAGAACCATCTCAAGGATGATCAGAAGAAATGGACAGCACCTGAGTTAAATATATGAGTGTCACAGCAAAGGGTCTGAATACTTAGGACCATGTGATATTTCAATTTTTCTTTTTTAATAAATCTGCAAAAATGTTAACAATTCTGTGTTTTTCTGTCAATCTGGGGTGCTGTGTGTACATTAATGAGGAAAAAAAATTAACTTAAATGATTTTAGCAAATGGCTGCAATATAACAAGAGTGAAAAATTTAAGGGGGTCTGAATACTTTCCATCCCCACTGTATATAAAAAAAAAAAAAAAAAAATATATATATATATATATATATATATATATATATATATATATATATTTTTTTTTACCTTGCTCAGTGCTATATTAGTTTTTGCTAAGCAAATCTCTATCTCACATTAAGCTAGCCAGGCAGCGTAACCATTGTCACCAAGGCTGTGAACTCTTTTATATGAAAGACTATCCAGCCAGTATGTACTAAAATTCAATATATAATGAACATTTCTGATGTAATGCAATCATCAACAGCTGATGCCTCGATAATTAAATTCTATGCTGCCTGGCATCCTACTACAAAATAAGCTCACCTTACTGTAATATTATATACAAAATGTTAAGACTGGTCTCTCCTGACTTACCCTAACGGTTTATAGAAGTTTATTATCTTTTGGTTTACTAGGGTTATAGCAATTATACATACAATTTTATAGGGATAAACAGTAAATTGTTTATGTTAATGTCCATGTTTATGACTTGCAAAATGTCGATACTTACAAAGTATAGAAATGTACTAAAACAAAAAGTTATGAGAGACCTTTTAGTTACAACAGAGATAACTGGGAATTAATGGAGATAAACTGGTACCTATACCCTGTCAACAGACCCAATCCACCACACTTAGTTAATATGTACAACTCAGTATGCTAAACATGCTTTATGTTTACCTACATTTAAGTTTTGTTAGAATAGTTGTCATATTAAGACCTAAGACTCAAACAATATGAGACATAGAATGATCTCTGTTGACCTCTGTAGATTAACCATACATTTTTGTATGCACTTAGTGCCATCTTTATTATCTTTTCTGGTCTCTTCTTTAATGAACATAACATCTATTTCACCATCCACTAGGGGTCTAACGACCCGGTGAAATAACATTCCAAATGGGAGACAATCAATACCTCGCAAATACCTATCCCTCCACTAACCCCCCTTAGATTCATATCAGGGACAACTTTCTTCAAATTTGTCCTAAAGATAATTATACACAAACACCATCATATACCCTATCCATAGCCTAACTTATCAACTTTTCCAGAAGCGCAGCTCCAAACTGGCAGGATTCTGTCACCCATCACACTCAGTTAGACCTCAAACCCACTCAGAGAGAAAGTCTTTTCCTCTCTGACCCACCTAGATTACTTACACTCGCTAGGAAGTGTAGCTGGACTATTTCTTCCACAGGTAAATTAACCCCCCCTCAACTATCCAATTTTTCATTGCAGACCTCTCTCACATCCCCTATACCTTTCTCTCCATAAACCCTCTCTCCCCCATCCTCCAAAAACCCCTTTCTCTCCACAAAATAAAAACTATGCAATATATACAAAACTCAAACCTGTATACAGCTCACACCCGTAATCCACTTTTTGAACCTCTTCATAAACAACCCAACTGTCCACTTTATACCATGGCACCACAAAATCTTCCCACCACTCCTCTTACACTGAAAATGGTTTCCATCAATGCCAAGGGCCTAAATATACCCGAAAAGCATTCTCAGTTGCTCAGGAAACTCACTTTCTGACAGACAAAATCTCTAAACTTTCGGATAAAGAATTTAATCTCGCATTTCATTCAACTAATAAAGAATCTAAAACAAAGGGTGTATCCATCCTTATATCCAAAAACATTCCCTTCCAAGTGGATTCATTATACGATCACCTATACAATCTATACAATCGCCAACGTTTATGCTCCCAACACCAAACAAGTTGCATTCTTCAGACAAATTTGTGATCTTTTGTCCTTTTTTCAGCAGGGATTCTAATTTTCGGGGGAGATTTCAACATCCCCCTTAAACCACTTCTGGACACATCCTCAGGTACCTCAGCTACCTCAGCTATGCCATACAGGGTGTTAAAGCAGATCAAACTGAGACTCCAAAACCTCATGTTGCATGACACCTGGAGAATGCTGAACCCACAAGGTAAAGACTACACATACTTTTCACCACTACAATACACTAAAAGTATTCACGGATTGATTTCTTTTTCATCTCTCAACCTGACATTCCCCTTCTACAAAAAGCCACTATAGAGCCTATGACACTCTTGGATCATCATCCAATCACTATCCTTCTTGTCTTCCCTGAAACAATTACCAGGACGAAAACCTGGAGACTTAACTCCTCCCTACTCAAAGATCCAATAGACATAGAAAGATTTGTCACTTGCATTCGAGAATTCTTCTCCCACAATGACACTGCAGACACATCCTACCTTAATCAATGGGAAATACATGTGTCATTCAGAGAGAATTCATAAAAACCACCACTAAAACTAAAATCAAACGCCAAACTAAAATTTCATTGCTCATGACTCGCATACGAGTATTAGAAGCTACTCACAAACAAAATGTAGCATCCTCAACCTTCCAAGAATTATTCCAAACAAGACTTCTCCTACTTGAAGAACTTAACATGAAAACCAAAAGACAGTACATTCTAAGGCACAAAATATACTATGAACAAGGAAATAAAAGCGGTAGACTCCTTGCTAGAGCAGTTCAAAATAAAAAAAAGCAGTGCCACAGTACACCACATAAGAGACAAACAAGAGACTTCACATTCATCCAATGAGGCTATAGCGCAACAATTCGAAAAATATTACCAAATACTTTATAACACCCCCTTTAATCCCGACTGCCCTCATAATTCCGATACTAGAAAACATTATCCAAGATTTTCTTTCAAATTACGGTACACCATGGATCTCCTCAGAGATCTCCCACAATCTGAATATCCCTCTTTTCTGAAGAGGAATTTGAAAAAGCTCTCAAGGACATGAAAGTAGATAAAGCCCCTGGTCCAGATGGCCTACCACTACAATATTATAAGATTTTTAAGGACATATTAAAACCTCGCTTTTTATCTGCCTTCTGTTTCTTTAAATCCGATATACATGCCCCCCCCCCCCCACAACTGCTAGAAGCACACATAGCAGGAATTCCAAAAGAAGGAAAAGAGACCTCACTAATCACAAACTACCATCCTATATCTCTCATCAACCTAGACGTAAAAGGATTAAATTACATATCTTGGAATTAAAATGCCAAAATCCCTTTTCAACCTTTTCCAGGACAACTTTGCCCCAGCTCTAAAAGAAACGAGAGAAGATTTAAAACGACGGAATGTTCTCAATGTCTCTTGGTTTGGCAGAGCTTCGCTTCTCAAAATGACCATTCTTCACCAATTCCTTTACCTATTAAAACCATTCCCATTCACATCCCATCCTCATTCTTTTCTACCTTCCGGCAAGCCTGTTCCTCCTTCATCTGGAGAAACAACCACAGAGAATTAAATTTGACCGACTCACTCTTCCAAAAACAAAGGGGAATAGCATTCCCTGATCTAAGACACTACTATTGGGCAACACACCTGGCCCGGATTGTGGACTGGAACATCCATCACACTGTAAAAGACTGGGTCACTGTAGAACACTCAATCACTCCCCAATGCTTTCGATCAGTACCATGGTTGCACCCATGCCATGTATCCTCTTAAACAAAGCGTTACCCCTTAAAAGGTCCCACACTAACAGCCTTTCAAACTTTGACCAAAGCAACAAATTCCACTCCCTGGCTGAGTTCGCTTACCCCATTACGCGCAAACCCAGACTTCCCCCCAGGCACAAACGACAATTGCCTCACACGAATTTGGCCCCATAGACATGTACTTGCTACCCACTTGTTTAACAAAGGTGCACTCCTCACAATAAACGTGAGGACCTTAAACGTTAAACTGACCCCCTAACCACATACCATATTGGACATACATACAAATTAAATTTTTTCTATCTAGGAATGAAACCGCCCGACACTGGACAAAAAACCTGTCCACTCTAGATGAGCTTTCCTCAAAAAAAAACCCCAAAGACATCTCATTTCAACCCTGTACTCTTCCCTATTCAATGATCATTCAGCGTTCTCCAGTAATGTATGTTCAGCATGGGAACAAGACCTAAATATAACAATCACTGATCCTGAATGAGAATTAATATAATCCTACATACACAAAGGCTCCCTTAATATAGCCACCCAAGAATGAGGATTCAAGATTATTTTGAGATGGTATAGAACCCCTGTGTTTTTTTTTATAAATTCTCTAATGCAATTCCTAATAGATGTTGGCGATGTTATGCTTCAGACGGATCAATGCATCACATTTGGTGGTCGTGTCCTGTTATCCAAACATTTTGGCAGACAGTACACGACACTATCCTTTCTGTCACATCTGATAATGTGGACTACTCCCCTGCTGTTCACCTGCTTCATCATACCACTATTCCCAAGAAGAGATATCTTAAATCACTAACAATGTTTATGATAAACGTAGCAAGACACTGCATCCCATGCCACTGGCACTCTCCAACTGCCCCGACAAAAGAGGAACTCCCCTTCCCACCCATTCTTCTCCTTTTCCCCCCTTTTTTAATTTTTTTATTTACACCTCCCGAATCCACCTTCCCACTTCTATACCACTTCTTGAGCATTGTACTGCATCAATAATTACGACCCAACATCCCGCCAAAATATAAAAAAATAAATAATAATAACCATAAAACCCGATATAACATGAGGATATATATATACAAATCAGCTAATCTAATTTTGCATATGATAAGAAACAATTTTTGATACTGAATTGTTATTAAAATATATACACAGTTCTATTATTTTGGCTTCATACGTTGTTGGTAGAAATTCAGAAGTTCATATGTTTAAATGAACAACCTGTTAATTCATGTTGTACTTTTGATAACTTTTGTGAAATTATATATCTTTTGTTTATCTCATTCTCCTTTAATGAAAAACTTATGAAACAAAAAATTGTGTTAATTGCAACAAACGCCAATCTCCCAATTGGGAATGCAATTGCCATCTAAGCTGATCAGTTGTGTAGAATGTACCCTCTGAAGTAAAATGGAACACACAGTGTATACCAGCACGGATAAGGTTAAGAAATGTAGAATCCGTATAACCAGGGCTTTTAGGAATAAGAAATGTTCCAATACAGTATTCCAGCCAGGTGAGAGGCCTTGTAATTATTATTACATCATTATGTTTTGAGGAGATAAGAATATGGAAAGAAATTCTTGCTTTTTTTTGACCCATAAAATGGCTAGAAAAGTGGACCACAGGTCTTTGAGGAAAGAGGAGGAAAGAGAGATTGGTAACGTCTGAAAGAGGTATGTTAACATGAACATTACATTCATTGTTCCACCTTTTTAATAACCCTGCTTTTCCTCCGGGTTTGGATCCAGAGGCTTTCTGATAGTAGCTTAATAAAGATCTTTATAGGCTTGGCCCATTTTTGATCTCTAGGGGATCAACATTGTCGATTCAAACTGAAAATGCCTACCTCAGAGATCTTTCAATTCTACTAAATTTCCCATTTCCTACAGTCTTTAGGACCAGGGCTGCTTGTGGATCCTAAAGTAACTTCTTATGAAAAATGGTGCACCTAGAATATGGATCAGAGAGGTGGGATTTCTGTTATTTACAGGATATTGCTGGACACCGCTAACAAACTGCCTTACATGCGGGCCTGGGACTTGGACTTGGCTTCGGAGAAGGATTCAGACCATTGGCAAACCTGTTTCCACTCAGAATACAAAGGTGTTTTTTTAACATTTCTTTAGTGGAGGCGTATGTTAAAGTTATGATTAGGTGGTATATAGTCCCTTCTCATCTCTCGAGCCTCTTTCTGAATTCTTTGCCATTGTGCTTTTGTGGGTGTCACTCTAATGATACTATGCTTCATTTTTGGTGGGATTGTCCTAAACTGTGGGGCTTCTGGAACAGTCTTTGCTTTAACTAGGAGGCTCTCAGGGGCCCCTAATACCTCAAATTCCCTGTGTTGCCTTACTAAATGAACCAAAGACTGATCTTCTTTATGTTTTTGGCTGCTAAGTTCACTATAGTTTGCTCATGGAAATGACCCTCTGTTTCAATTTTTATGTTCAGGCACAGGGTGTCTTGGATTATGCTCAATGAGCACCTAGCCAGCAAAATTTATGACCCTTCCCAATGATTTGAATGGGTTTGGAGTCCATGGGCCAGCTATGTCCATATTGAATTTTAGAGATCTGCAATGTATCTAATGTGTTCTGTTGTACTTAATGTGCCTTGTTTTTCCTCCAGACTCCCTCTACCTCCTCTTCTTCTCCTCCCTTCCTACTGTTCTTCTTCTTTTCTTCCTTCTCTTTCTCTTTGTATGCATCATTTTTGTGCTTTCTCAGAATATTCTGAGAGAATAGAATACTGTTCTGCAGTCACAGTGTAATTTCAATGGATAACATGGTACAGATGTTCTTCTCTCTGGGGTGGACAGCCCTATAGCTTGTTGTATGGTTGTCCACTGATAATGTGATATTTGGACATTTTTCAGTCTTTTCCTGTCCTGTTATGTACAGCAAGCTGTCTTTTTCTATTTTCCACCAATATACTGGCTTCACTTTTGAATGTAACTTTGTACTCTACTTTTTCAAAATAATAATAATAACAATAATAATAATAATAATAATGATAATAGGATTGGAAGTAAAAATTGTTTGTGGAAACACTTCAACTAAGCTTTTAAAATACCTAATAAAATACCTAATATCCTGTGCTTTTACCTGCAATTTGTTAACCTGGTGACAAGGAATTTATAAAAGGCAAAGCATCAGCATCACAGCCAGGCAGAAGTAGGTTAGCAGTGGCAGCCCACATGCTTCTTCAATGACAAGTTTCCTCTAATTTTAAAAGCACCTGCAAACCAATTATAGTCAACACTGTAAGTCAATAACTCAGTCAATGATGACACCAGCCATTAACCATTAGTAAGACCACTAATCAATAACAAAGTCAATAAGACCACAAGTCGACAAAACTGTCAATACAACACCAGACAATATTACTGCCATGAACACACATATTTAAAATCCATAAAACTTAAATCGAATTCAGTCACTTATTTATCACTAACATCCAACCATTGCAAAATCTTGTGATATAAATTCATTAATCATACAGTACAAAATTAAAACTTAGTTAAAACTCAAATTCATCTGAATTAGAATAATATAGTTACACACTTGTATAGATAACTAGGTTAAAAAATGTACACCACAAAGCCATTCAGATCAACAATCTGAAAAAGTTCCATCTGTGCTAATTTTGCCACTAACTAGTAATAGGACACTTGATGATCTAACTCCTGGTGATGAGCTGAATATATCCAGGTTCAGTACAGAGCAGGTTTGGCAAGCAGAAATAAAGTCTGGGTGCCAAAACTGAGCTCCACTGACATTAACGGGAGCTTAAAGATTACATAAACCTAACATTTCATTTTCCTGATATGTGCCTGTTGTACCGTGTACTTGTATGAAAAAGTATTCTGTTCTCTTTATATTGCTTCCTTTGTGTGAAACCCCTGGCGTTCCTGCCAGTTCCTCTGCTTTCCTATTAAAAACTGACAACACTAAGCATGAGAACACACCATGGTCAGTTCTCTAGCTATGCTGGGAATTCAGTGGATGCTCCCCCAATGATTTGACTTGTCTTGACACTCCCCCCCCCCCACAGCATTTTAGCATTTCCCTGAGAAGCTCACTGTTGCTTCTTCTCCCCCAGCTCTTATGCAGCTGAGAGCTGAGGGAATGTGATTACTTATTAAAAAAAGGTAAAGGTATATATATATATATATATATATATATATATATATATATATATATATATATATATATATATATATATATATATATATATATATATATATATATATGTATATATATATATATATATATATATATATATCAAACATAGATATTTTATTCTATTTTAAACTGAATGAGTTGTATTACAAAGTGATTGTTTACTATTCTAAATGCTGGTAAGTGTTCTTTTCACTCATTAGAAATGACACTATTTAAATAGGTAGCAAAAAGTCTTCAACATTACAAAACAAGTCCAGCTGAATGTAGCTAATTAATATTAGATACTGTAGCTCACTGACTGTTTTCGCCTGTTGGCTGGGGTCACTCTGTTTCTTAGAATTGAACTCTTTTTCCATAATAGGTAAACAAATAGATTGCCTTTTTTCTTTCTGCCTAGTGTAGGGAAGGGTCAAAATGCCTGTCAATTTAAGCTTTATGGTCTATGTCTTGTTTGAGAGATTTCCTTTTACCTTTAATCATGGAGACCCACAAGAAATAGAGAGAAAATCTCTACAAATTGAAGACAATTTCTATTTTAGACAGTTGTCACCAAAACAAGTGTCTAAAAAGAAGATGTATTTTTTCATTCTAGTAACAACTAACATTTTTGGATTTTTCCTCACTTTCACCAGTGATAATGTTCACCAGGACAAATAAAGAGGGTTACACTTCCAAAGGGGATTACAGACAGCAATTAAACCTGACACTCTAACCATTTAACACTCCATTTAAAAGTAAAATGAAAGGTTTAAGCTTTTAGTATTGTGACAGTATGAGGCCCGGTCACAATGCAAGATTAGGAAAGTGATAAGATGATATAGGACTTTCAAAGTTGCAGTTTGAGAAACACCAGCATGCTTATTGAGAGTGGAAAAAACTGCGTTGTAAGTTTTCTCAGGGTTTCCCAGTTCCAAATCGGGGCCAGGAGCTTGAAGGTTTCAAAGCGTCTGGGGTGAGACAGAAACTTCAATCCTGTGTCCAGGTTTTGCCGGATGCTTGCAACCTGTGTGAGTACACAGGTGTGCAAAGTAATTATAAGTAAGGCCTGAAGATAGTCCAGGGCTCTGATTTTGGAGACAGGTCTCCAGAGAGAAGACAGGATGTCTCAGCCAGGGGTCAGGTGTGCCCCAGCACTGGCATCAGGTGGGTTCATATTGAGAGGTTAGAGTGTGGACCTGTGCAGAATGGAGTGGGAGTCTGAGAACCAAGGAAGCAGTAAGAGAAAGGCAGAGCCTGGGTTCTGGGAGACAAGTTGTTTCAAGTCAGAAGCATATCCCCTTCCCACCGAGCGTAAACAGATATGCGGCCTTGGCTTTTGGGGGTTTTACCGGGATGGTGCCCGCAGTCGCAGGCATCATCCCAGTACAATTTTTTAGAGCGGGCGATTGGCTATCCAGGGATAACAACCGATGTGGCTAAAAGCCACTCGATTGTTATCCCGGAGGAGCAAGAGGGGACATCCCCCCTCCCGCTGCCTCCTGCCGCTCTGACCGGGCCTCCCGTCCCACCGGGAGACCCAATCCTTGATCTGCCACTTCCGGTGGTTAGACAGAGACTGGCACGAAGCTGGAAATGGCTTTGTTCCAGTCTCCTGAATGTAAACATGGAAGCAACGCAGTAACGTCACTTGCTGTTTACTCGGCTGCCAATGGCGCCAGATTTAAAAAAAATATACAGTATTCAGAATCACCGTTTTTGGTGATCTGAAAACTTTGAAGTGCAAAGGAGGGATTGGAGGTCTTGTAGACCCCCGATCCCTCCATAAAGAGTACCTGTCACCACCTATTACTGTCACAAGGGATGTTTACATTCCTTGTGACAGCAATAAAAGTGATCAAATTATTATTTTTTTTTTAAACACAATTTAATGATATAAAAATAAATAAAATAAATAAAAAAAAGAAAAAAAACTTTTTTTAAAGCGCCCCCATCCCCATGAGCTTGCGCAGCCAAGAAAACGCATACGGAAGTCGAGCCCGCATATGTAAACGATGTTCAAATCACACATGTGAGGTATCGCCACGATCGTCAGAGCGAGAGCAATAATTCTAGCACTAGACCTCCTCTGTAACTCTAACCTGGTAACTGTAAAAAAAATTGTAAGCATCGCCTATGGAGATTTTTAGGTACCTTAGTTTGTTGCCATTCCATGAGTGAGTGCAATTATAAAGCGTGACATGTTTGGTATCTATTTACTCGGCGTAACATCATCTTTCACATTATACAAAAAATGTATAACTTTACTGTTTTGTTTTTTTTTTTAAATTCAAGTGTCCCCTTTCCCAAAAAGTTGTGTGCCATGTGACATAAAATATTGCAACAATCGCCATTTTATTCTCTAGGGTCTCTGCTAAAAAAATATGCATTTTAACTTGTAAACACCAAATGTCAGAAATAGGCTTAGGCGTGAAAGGGTACAACCAACTTGGCAAACAAAAAATGGGGTAAGTGGCCTACCTAGTAGCAAACGGAAAAGGAGGGTAATTGGTAACCCACCCTAATGTGTTTCCATACCTAAACTATACCCAAAATACTATATACACATGTGTGAGGGATAAACAATAATATAGCAAATGTGCACATCAAATTATAAAGGTATCTGTATCTACAGGATTAAGATGCAGCATCAATAAAACAGTTAAAAATGGTATACACAGTAAAAAAAAATGTGATGTGCACATTTGCTATATTATTGTTTATCCCACACACATGTGTATATAGTATTTTGGGTATAGTTTAGGTATGGAAACAAATTAGGGTGGGTCACCAATTATTCTCCTTATCCGTTTGCTACCAGGGTAGCGTCACTTACCCCATTTTTTGTTTGTATTATATGTAAGTTCCGTTTGGGAACCGATTAGGGGAGGCTGCAACCTGATAGTATCCTGAGAGTGAAGAATACCATCTTTCTAACTTGGCAATTTGTGTTTACTGGAAAGTGAAGACAAAAAGAGAGCAGCAGCGCTGCTGACCATTTTTCAGTTGTTGGCTTTGTGAAGCTGATACTCCTCTGATGGCAACTATTTTGTATGTAACTTACATTTTGTTTTAAATAGAAGTGTTCTGCCACACCCTTAAACTGTAGTTCGGACTGACACGTCTCACTAAAAATGTATCTACCACATTGAGTTAATGATCTCCAGATCACAGTATACAGATCATTCATAAATTTAGGGTATATTTAGTTTGGCAAGAGTGACTCCATTTTCTGGTGCTGTTATGGAACATTCTATGAATACTAAGCGCCAGATAATTTTTTTTATTTACTGTGGCAATGTTGTGCAAACCAGGCATGCAGTATGGCTGTTGGATATATTAACAGTGTATTTTTGATTTACTACAATACTACAATAATCTTCTAAAATGAACAGCAAACTAGATCAGTAATGGGGAATCATTACATCGGGTCTTAACAGCTTTTGTGAGTGACAGAAATAGCATAATCTCACCATTGAATTTAGATTAAAATAGTTACATACAAACATTAATGAGTACTTCTGAGTCTTGGGGCCTAATTTATTAAAGTATGATGTGAACGTGTTCTCATATCAAACTTCTTTCCCTATGTGAAGGAATTATGTTAATTTCCAAATCTCTTGTACATAATTACGTGTCTGAACTAAACACAGGTATTTCATAATTAGGTGTCCAAACTAAACACAGGCACACACCAGATAATTTTACTGCATTTAGGCTTGCTTCGCACTTTAGCAAATTGGGTTCTTGGTGCTTACTGTAGACATGGTGTACAGACATATAGGTACACTGGAATGCTCATGTGTACCAATATTTGCTTCTTTGTAGTCATTGCTGTCAAAGTTGAATTTCAGCATGTAGATATACTAAGAATCAAGTTTAGTAGTTGGTTCTATTTTTAACACATAATTTACTGAGTTGTATAAATGTATCCGTCTTTTCGGAGACACCTGTTAGGATTACCAGGCAATCATGTTAGGATTACCTGGAAAAAAACAATGACCTTATACCTTGTCTTTTTTTGAGTACCTTTTCTGCAGTATTTAATATTACATTTATCCAATGCTTCTGTATTTGCAGGGATACATCATTATGCTACATCTGTATCCCAGGCTTGTATGACCATGCAAATGTACATATTTATTATGAAGTTGATCCTTTAGCTAACTGAATATATAGCTGTTTGTTCCAACCCCCCCCCCCCAACATCATAGCAGCTAGGTTAGTAAAGACTCCATGTTGCTGATAGGCAGGGGGACATGGCAAGGAGGGTGTATATAAAGCTTGCCGCCCTTTTTAATACAGGATTATAAGGCCAATTTATAAGGCATACATTATATAAGGCCACGTTCACACTGAGGCGTTTTACAGACATTTTTGCTAAAAATAGTGCCTGAAAAGCACCTGTAAACTGCCTCTTCTGCAGCCCCAGTGTGAAAGCCCAGATGCTTTCACACTGGGGCAGTGCACTTGCAGGACAGGAAAAAAAGTCCTGCAAGCAGCATCTTTGGGGCGGTGTGGGAGCAGTGTATGTACCGCTAAAAAAAGCCTCTGCCATTGAAATCAATGGGTACCACTGCCGAAGCACCTGCAAAGCGCTGCAGCAGCAGCGATTTGCAGGCGCTCTTTAAAAGCACCCCACTTGCAGCCGAAAATCGCTCCTAAAACTATGGTAAAGCACCGCTAAAACTAGCGGCACTTTACCGTCAACACGGCCAGCGCCTCAGTGTGAAAGTAGCCTAAAACATGTGTTCCTGGCAAGAGTGAGGTTAGGAGGGAGAGACTTATGAGGGAGCTACCCAGTGGCTGAGAAGGCAGCATGGGGCAGTGCCACTGCCTCCTTAGCCAATGGATACACAAAGTGCGCTGTCCAAACCTTTATCTCCTGTGCTTCTTGTCTTAGCGTGGGTGTGGGATGGAGTGGCTTTGATGCAGGGAGAAGTCTGCACTCAAGCTCCTAAACTGCGTGCATTTAAGCTCCTGCAGTGATCAAGTGTGTTTGTTTTGCCCCATGTGAAATAAAAGGGAGCTGCAAGAAGTGCATGTGCTAGAATAGTCTGTGCCACCCACTCCCCCTTTAATAACATTCATTGTAATACCACCCATATTCCTGTCCTTTTAACATGGTGACAGCAACCCTGACACCTGTCAACTTACTGTCACCATGTTAAAAGGATACGAATATGGGTGGCATTACAATGAGTGTTATTAGGCTGTACAGCCACACTCCATTAGCCACCTTTATTATTAGGGATGAGCCGAACACCTCCCGGTTCGCAGCAGAACATGCGAACAGGCAAAATATTTGTTAGAACACGGGAACACCGTTAAAGTCTATGGGACACGAACATGAATAATTAAAAGTGCTAATTTTAAAGGCTGATATGCAAGTTATTGTCATAAAAAGTGTTTGGGGACCTGGGTCCTGCCCCATGGGACACGTATCAATGCAAAAAAAAGTTTTAAAAACGGCCATTTTTTCGGGAGCAGTGATTTTAATAATGCTTAAAGTGAAACAATAAAAGTTAAATATTCCTTTAAATTTCGTACCTGGGGGGTGTCTATAGTATGCCTGTAAAGTGGCGCATGTTTCTCGTGTTTACAACAGTCCCTGCACTAAATGACATTTCTAAAGAAAAAAAGTCATTTAAAAGTACTCGCGGCTATAATGAATTGTCGGTCCCGGCAATACACATACAAGTCATTGAAAAAAATGGCAAGAGATTCCTCCACATTCCATTTCCAGGCCCTTTGGGTCTGGTATAAATATTAAGGGGAACCCTGAACCAAAATTAAAAAAAAAAATGCGTGGGGTCCTCCAAATTCCATATCCTTCAGGTCTGGTATGGATATTAAGGGGAACTCCGCGCCAAAATTTAAAAAAAAGTGGCATGGGGTTCCCCCAAAAATCCATACCAAACCCTTATCCAAGCATGCAACCTGGCAGGCCGCAGGAAAAGAGGGGGGGACAAGAGAGTGCCCTCCAAAGCACCTTGTCCCCATGTTGATGGGGACAAGGGCCTCATCCCCACAACCCTTGCCCGGTGGTTGTGGGGGTCTGCGAGCAGGGAGAATATCGAAATCTGGAAACCCCCTTTAACAAGGGGACCCCCAGATCCCGGCCTCCCCCCTGTGTGAAATGGTAACGGAGTACAAATGTACCCCTACCATTTCACAAAAAAAGTGTGAAAATGGTAAAAATGACATGACACGGCTTGGGACAAGTCCTTTATTAAAAAATAATAAAATAAAAATGTCCCACACAGACCGAAAAAAAAAACCCTGCACCCCGCCACTGATCTGCTGGTGGCGGCGTGGAACTGTCACCTGAGAGGACGGTCATTACGGCGAGTGCCTCCCATAGAGGGGTTTTTTTTGGTCCATCAGCGGAGCAAGAGAAGAAGAAGACTTTGTGGGACATTTTTATTTTTTAACAAAGGACTTGTCCAAGGCCATGTTATGTCATTTTTACCATTTTCACACTTTTTTTGAGAAATGGTAGGGGTTACCATTTCACACAAGGGGGAGGCTGGGATCTGGGGGTCCCCTTGTTAAAGGGGACTTCCAGATTCTGATAAGCCCCCCGCTCACAGACCCCCACAACCACCGGGCAAGGGTTGTGGGGATGAGGCCCTTGTCCCCATCAACATGGGGACAAGGTGCTTTGGGAGGCGCTCTCTCGTCCCCTCCTCTTTTCCTGTGGCCTGCCAGGTTGTGTGCTCGGATAAGGGTTTGGTATGGATTTTTGGGGGAACCCCACGCCATTTTTTTTTATTTTGTCATGGGGTTCCCCTTAAAATCCATACCAGACCTGAAGGCTCTGGTATGGATTTTGAGGGGGACCCCTATGCCACTTTTTTAATTTTGGAGCGGAGTTCCCCTTAATATCCATACCAGACCTGAAGGGTATGGAATTTGGGGGACCCCACGCAATTTTTTTTTTTTTAATTTTGGTTCAGGGTTCCCCTTAATATTCATACCAGACCCAAAGGGCCTGGTAATGGACTGTGGGGTAATTCCATGCCCCAAAGCACCCACCCCAAGTTGAGGGAATGTGGCCTGGTACGGTTCAGGAGGGGGGCACTCTCATCCCACCTCTTTTCCTGCGGCCTGCCAGGTTGCGTGCTCGGATAAGGGTCTCGTATGGATTTTTGGGGGGACCCCCACGCCATTTTTTTTTAGTTTTGGCATGGGGTTCCACTTAAAATCCTTACCAGACCTGAGGGGTCTGGTATGGATTTTGAGGGGGACCCCCACGCCATTTTTTTTTTAAATTTTGGTTCGGGGTTCCCCTTAATATTCATACCAGACCCAAAGGTCCTGGTAATGGACTGTGGGGGAATCCCTTGCCATTTTTTTCAATGACTTTTATGTGTATTGCCGGGACCGACAATTCATTATAGCGGCAAGTACTTTTAAATGACTTTTTTTCCTTTAGAAATGTCATTTTGTGCAGGGACTGTTGTAAACACTGGAAACATGCGCCACTTTACAGGCATACTATAGACACCCCCAGGTATGAAATTTAAAAGAATATTTCACTTTTATTGTTTCACTTTAAGCATTATTAAAATCACTGCTCCCGAAAAAATGGCCGTTTTTAAAACTTTTTTTTGACATTGATACATGTCGCCTGGGGCAGGACCCGGGTCCCCAAACACTTTTTTATGACAATACCATGCATATAAGCCTTTAAAATTAGCACTTTTGATTTCTCCCATAGACTTTTAAACGGTGTTCCTTGGCTTTCGAATTTGTCGCGAACACCCCAAATTGTTCGCTATTCGGCAAAGAGAACCCCCGATGTTCGAGTCGAACTTACGTTCGACTCGAACATCGGGCTCATCCCTATTTATTATACAAAAGTCCTTAAAACCAAAACAGTCACAGTGAAAGTAAGGGGAAACATGTACTTACTGTACTCAGAAAACACAGTATTTTAATGGATATGCTATGAGTAAGCCCTAGTTTGGCATAAAACTACAGTTTTTTTCCCCCTACTTTCACTGTGACTGATGTGTTTTTAAGGATTTTTTGTATAATAAAGGTGGTACAAGAGTGCCCACAAATAGAGCTTTCTTTTGGTGGTATTTGATCACCTCTGCGATTTTTAGGCCGAAATTTATTCTTCTACATATTTTTGGTAAACAAATCGCAATAAGCATATATTGGTTTGCGCAAAAGTTATAGTGTCTACAAAATAGGGGATAGTTTTATGGCATTTTTACTATTTATTTTTTATTTTACTAGTAATGGTGACGATCTGCGATTTTTATCAGGACTGCGACATTATGGCGGACACGTCTGACAATTTTGACACATTTTTGGGACCATTGGCATTTTTACAGCGATCAATGCTATGAAAATGCATTGATTACTGTAAAAATGTCACTGGCAGTGAAGGGGTGAACCACTAGGGGGCGAACAAGGGGTTAATGTGTTCCCTAGTGTGTGTGTTCTAACTGAAGGGGGGAGGGGAATGTGTAGGGGAGATGACAGATCGCTGTTCATACTCTGTATGAACAGATGATCTGTCTATTATCCCCTCAGAGAACCGGGATCTGTGTATTTACACACACAAATCCCGGTTCTCTATGTGCCCCAAACGATCGTGGGAGCCCGGTGGTGATCACCGGGCACTTGCAGTGGCTCCATGGACGATCAAGGGGCACGCAAGCGCCTAGTGGCCAAATCTAGAAGCAACATAACATGACGGCGATTCGCGCAGCTGAGCCATGTTGCCGCAGTACAACAGCCGCGGCTGGTCGGCAAGCGGTTAAAATAAAATATAACATATAAAAATGGGGAAAAAACAAAAAAAAACAAAGCATGTGCATATGTAGGTGACAAAAAAAGTCCAGATTAGGTCTTCCAAAACACTGCAGTGACACTTTGCAGAAAGAGGGTATTCAATCCACTTTGACAATCACCACATGAGCCTTCACCAACCACAAGCAATGGACTCTTACCAGAACATGAGGACTCCACTACAGATTTAAACCAGCATATATGACAATCCCATCAAGCAGAGATCCGGTTCATATTGTTTGGCTGGAGTTCAGTAGTGTATCTTGTGAGTCCAATTAATGGTAACATCGATGGCAACCATAAATGCATGGAACTCCACATTAAATCAAAATAGAAGAATCCACATAGTGTAAAACTGTCTAAAAGGTTTTATTGCACTTCAATGTATGAATACTACTCACATGGATAAAAACAATCCATTTGTATGCATAACATTCAGAAAGATGCAAGATAGAGGTTCCAAACAATGCCTCACAAAAATTACAGGTCCTTGCGATGTCATGTGCGTTAGCTCAGACCAATGCGTTTCATCAAATGTGACATCCTCAGCCTGTTTTTTTAGGTACTTGATAAGGGACAGCATGTGAGTAACCTCCTCCAACTGTATTTTAGACTTCAGGTGGGTGACCAAGGGCAGTACGCTTAGCTACCTGTTTTTGGCCCCTGCCCCTGGACTGCCTATGTGAAAGGTGTGTGTCAGGTTGAGCACCGCTCAGCCATTCACAGGAAGACTTGTATTTTAGCAATGAGTACAAAGCTTCCTCTGATTGACTGAGGTGGGAGGATAACATCACAATCTCTACATCAGCCAATTAGAGGAAGCTTTGTATTAATTGATAAAATGCTACTAAGCATCCTGTGAATGGCTAAGCAGCACTCAAATGGACTTGATTTTGTTCCAGAAATGAGACAGGAAGTCCCCATCCTGCATCTGGAACTTAGCACTGTATATTGTATGTAGCTGATGCTATATACAGTTTATACAGCGCTGACAGTGAGTACATCTATTAGTAAAGGAAATAGTTCATTTAGGCAAACTAACTATTTAAAACAAACTATTTAAACTCACTGTAAACATGGAGATAGGCTTTAACCTCTCCATTGTGCTGTAGGGATAGTGTGGCTGCATATGTTAAGCTGTATACACTGTAGGCTGTATGACATATGACACCTCCACTATTTTTGTTATATTGCACAACAGATGGTGGTTGCTCAATAGTCACTGTTAATGAAGTTAGGTAGGCTGTGTGCAGAAAGGCATATGTAATAGTAGACTTTCATATTTTACAAATCAATGTGCTGAGGTTTGTACAGGCCTTTTAGACTCTTGCTTGCTGCAGAGTAAATAAAAGGTTAAGTACACTTTTTTTTCTAAATTCTAACTCCCATTTGTACCAGTATAGCATTGTACTTCTTTTGCAGAAATAAAAAAGCTTTCTATTTATCCTACACAGTCTTTACCTCAGTGTCTAGCTTGTTGTATAAAAACAATCAGAATGTATAGTGTATGACCAGCTTTATGCAAGTACATAGGAGGGAGTGGATGGAGACACTCACCTGTCAAGCCACATTCATATAGTGCCTAGCAGGAACGTTTTGGAGCAGGGGCGTTTTGGAGCATTTTAGCTTGTCACATATAGGGGAGTCCATTCGCTTGAATGGGCTGCTCTATGCACAACAATAACCCCAAAGAAGCTCCAGAACTTTTTTTAAATTGAATTTGGTGCATTTTTACTGTGCTTTTCAGTGCATTTGCAGCGAGTTTCGGAAACACATGGCAAAGCATGCATTTTCTGTGCAGTTTTGCATGTGTTCAGAAACACACAGATGTGAATGGAGCGTCGTTGTTCTTTTGTAAACACATCGATTTCACTTTCAAGCCCCATTCACTGTTGCAGAGTGGGAGCTCAATTTTTTGGGCTAGTTTTTCCTGTGACATGCATAGGGCAGGCCATTGATTTTAATGGGCTGCGCTACACATAGCAAAGTAGTTCATGGGACTTTTTGGAGTGTTGCGGATTGCACATTTTTTTATTGTGCATTTTGCTGCATTTGTCACTCATTTTTTCACATGGAAAACTGTATTTGCTTCTGTGTTTCCTGTGCAGTTAATAAAAATGGCACCGAAGGGCGTGGTCTGGCCACAAACGAATATGGCAGCAAGATCATAGAGCTCCATTTCTCCACAGAGCTACACAAGGCTACCCAGCTGCCCACCCGAGCTCCTCTCCCCTAGAACAGGGGATACTGGCACTGCACAACCCTCAAATTATGACCCGCGGCCATTCCTGATCGATGGGAACACACAGGCTCCTGGACTACTATATGCAGCCCCCACAGCTGCCTGCCCAAAATGGCACAGATCGGAACAAAGACATCTGTCACCAAGCTCATTGCCTGTGTCTGCCCTGAATGAAGATCAGGCCTCAGACATGGAGGAGACAGAGCAGCAACAACCTCATCTGGACTCTTCTCCCTCTGATAGAGGTAAGAGGTCTGTCATTTCACCAGTACTCTCCCATAAAGCCTCCCCCTGTGAAGAGACAACATGGTGCTGAGCCTTGTAGTCCCATAGCTGAAGCTACTTCTACCCAGCCTCTGGCAACATTTACAACCGCAGACAACCCTGCATTTGAGCATCCTTTAAAAGTAATGTTACTCTCTCTACATGCTGATATGCAGATAGAATTTAGAGCCTCCATTAACCACTTACATGACAGGGTTGATTATCTTATCTAAAGGAGCGTATTGATACAGTTGATCAGCATTTATCAGCAGCCACCACAGCTCAAAATACTATTGTGGGTATTCAAGATGAACACTCTGAGGCAATACAACAACTGCGCCTAAAATTAGCTCCAGGCGGAACAACATTAAAATTAGGAGGGTTCCAGAGGTAATAACTTCTGCGGAAATTGTACCTTATCTGCACCGGCTATTCCGCAAAATTGTACCAACACTCATGCCACAAGACCTACTGATAGACCGAGCCCACAGGATTCAAAAACCACCACACCTGTCTGAATCCCTTCCCAGAGATATCTTGGCTAGAATCAATTTTTTCCACACTAAAGAGAATATCATGAGAACTGCACAGCCTATGCGTGCTCTTCCGGAAACATTCTCCAAAATATTACTCTATAATGATATTTCTGCAGCCACATTACAGGCCTGCAAAGCATTTGTGCCAGTTACCTCGATCCTTATGGAACATAGGATCACATACAAGTGGGGGGTTTCCTACTAAATTATTAGTCACCTATAGGGATGAGCCGAATACCCCTCTGTTCGTTTGGCACCAGAACTTGTGAACAGGCAAAAAATTTGTTCGAACACGCGAACACCATTAAAGTCTATGGGACACGAACATAAATAATCAAAAGTGCTAATTTTAAAGGCTTATATGCAAGTTATTGTCATAAAAAGTGTTTGGGGACCTGGGTCCTGCCCGAGGGGACAAGGATCAATGCAAAAAAAAGTTTTAAAAATGGACGTTTTTTCAGGAGCAGTGATTTTAATAATGCTCAAAGTGAAACAATAAAAGTGTAATATCCCTTTAAATTTTGTACCTGGGGGGTGTCTATAGTATGCCTGTAAAGGGGCGCATGTTTCCCGTGTTTAGAACAGTCTGACAGAAAAATGACATTTCAAAGGAAAAAAAGTCATTTAAAACTACTCGCGGCTATTAATGAATTGCCGGTACGACAATACACATAAAAGTTCGTTGATAAAAACAGCATGGGAATTCCCCACAGTAGAACCCCGAACCAAAATAAAAAAAAAAATGACGTGGGGGGGTCCCCCTAAATTCCATACCAGGCTCTTCAGGTCTGGTATGGATATTAAGGAGAACCCCGGACAAAATAAAAAAAAAAAAAAAATGGCGTGGGGTCCCCCTCAAAATTTATACCAGACCCTTCAGGTCTGGTATGGATTTTAAGGGGAACCCTGCGCCAAAATTAAAAAAAATGGCGTGGGTCCCCCTAAAAATCCATACCAGACCCTTATCCGAGCACGCAACCTGGCAGGCCACAGGAAAAGAGGGGGGATGAAAGAGCGCCCCCCTCCTGAACCGTACCAGGCCACATGCCCTCAAAATTGGGAGGGTGCTTTGGGGTAGCCCCCTAAAACACCTTGTCCCCATGTTGATGAGGACAAGGGCCTCATCCCCACAACCCTTGGCCGGTGGTTGTGGGGGTCTGCGGGCAGGGGGGCTTATCGAAATCTGGAAGCCCCCTTTAACAAGGGGACCCCCAGATCCTGGCTCTCCCCCCTGTGTGAAATGGTAAGGGGGTACAAAAGTACCCCTAACATTTCACAAAAAAAGTGTCAAAAATGTTAAAAATGACAAGAGACAGTTTTTGACAATTCCTTTATTTAAATGCTTCTTCTTTCTTCTATCTTCTTTCTTCTATCTTCTATCTTCCTTCGTTTTCTTCCGCCATCTTCTTCTTCTTCTGGTTCTTCTGGTTCTTCTGGTTCTTCCTCCGGTGTTCTCATCCGGCATCTTCCTCCGCAGCGTTGGCGTCTTCTTCCCTTCTTCTCCTCGGGCCGCTCCGCATCCATGATGGCATGGAGGGAGGCTCCTGCTGTGTGACGCTTCTCTCTTCATCTTTTTCTCTTCATCTTCTTCTCTTCATCTTCTTTTCGGGCCGCTCTGCATCCATGATGGCATGGAGGGAGGCTCCCACTGTGTGACGCTTCTCCTCTTCTGACGGTTCTTAAATAATGGGGGGGCGGGGTCACCCATTACGTAACCCCGCCCCTTCTGACATCACAGGGAATGCCACAGGGAAGTCCCCGTCAAGTCCCCGTGCGTCAGAGGGGGGCAGGGTCACCGGGTGGCTCCGCCTCCCCGTTATTTAAGAACCGTCAGAAGACAAGAAGCGTCACACAGCGGGAGCCTCCCTCCATGCCATCATGGATGCAGAGCGGCGAGGAGAAGAAGGGAAGAAGACGCCGACGCCGCAGAGGAAGATGCCGGATGAGGACACCAAAGGAAGAACCAGAAGAACCAAAAGAACCAGAAGAACAAGAAGAAGAAGATGGAGGAAGAAACTGAAGGAAGATAGAAGATAGAAGAAAGAAGAAAGATGATAGAAGAAAGAAGAAGCATTTAAATAAAGGAATTGTCAAAAACTGTCTCTTGTCATTTTTAAAATTTTTGACACTTTTTTAGTGAAATGGTAGGGGTACTTTTGTACCCCTTACCATTTCACACAGGGGGGAGGGTCAGGATCTGGGGGTCTTCTTGTTAAAGGGGGCTTCCAGATTCAGATAAGCCCCTCGCCCGCAGACCCCCACAACCACCGGCCAAGGGTTGTGGGGATGAGGCCCTTGTCCCCATCAACATGGGGACAAGGTGTTTTGGGGGGCTACCCCAAAGCACCCTCCCAATGTTGAGGGCATGTGGCCTGGTATGGTTCAGGAGGGGGGGCGCTCTCTCATCCCCCCTCTTTTCCTGCAGCCTGCCAGGTTGCGTGCTCGGATAAGGACCTGGTATGGATTTTTTGGGGGACCCCACGCTGTTTTTTTTTTTATTTTGGCGCGGGGTTCCCCTTAAAATCCATACCAGACCTAAAGGGTCTGGTATAGATTTTGAGGGGGACCCCACACCATTCTTTTTTTTTAATTTTGGCCGGGGTTACCCTTAATATCCATACCAGACCTGAAGGGCCTGGTATGGAATTTAGGGGGACCCCCACGTCATTTTTTTTTAAATTTTGGTTCGATGCCGTTTTCATCAATGAACTTTTATGTGTATTGTCGGACCAGCAATTCATTAATAGTCGCGAGTAGTTTAACCACTTGCCGCCCACCCTATTGCAAAATGACGGCGGCAAAGTGGTTTGATATTCCTGACCGGATGTTGTATGACGTGATCAAGAATATCGAGCCGCTGCACGCCCCCAGGGGCGCGCATCGCGGCAATCGTTGTTGCGGGGTGTCAGTCTGACACCCCGCAACACCGATCTAGGTAAATCAGCCATGTCCAATCACAGCTGATCACGATGTAAATAGAAAGAGCCGGTGATCGGCTTTTCCTCACTCGCGTCTGACAGACACGAGTAGAGGAGAGCCGATCAGCTGCTCTCCTGACAGGGGGGGTCTGTGCTGATTGTTTATCAGCACAGCCCCCTCCCCTCAGATCCCGCCCAGGACCACCAGGGAAGCCGCCCAGGACCACCAGGGAAGCCATCCACACTGGACCACCAGGTATGCCCCTAGACCCCCAGGGAAATACCACTATGTGTCCAGGCAGCTGCCAATTAGTGCCCACTCCAATGCCTACCACTGCCATTGCCACCAGGGATGCCTATCAGTGCCTCATATCAGTGCTGCGTATCAGTGCCCATCAGTGCCACGTATCAGTGCCCATCAGTGCCCAGCAGTGCCGCCTATCAGTGCCCATCAGTGCCCAGCAGTGCTGCCTATCAGCGCCGCCTATCAGTGCCACCCTATCAGTGCCCATCAGTGCCCAGCAGTGCCGCTTTTCAGTGCCCATCGGTGTCGCCTATCAGCGCCCATCAGTGCCAACCAGTGCCACCCATGAGTGCCCATCAGTGTCGCCTATCAATGCCCATCAGTGCTGCATATCAGTGCCACCCATCAGTGCCGCCTACCAGTGCCAATCAGTGCCGCATATCAGTGCACATCGTTAGTGCCCGTCAGTGCCGCTTATTGATGCCACCTCATCGGTGCCGCCGTATCAGTGCTTGTTAGTGCCGCCTTATCAGTGCCCATCAGTGAAAGAGAAAACTTACTTATTTACAAATTTTTTTTTTACAGAAACAAAAGCAAAACTTTTATTTTTTTCACAATTTTCGGTCTTTTTTTATTTGTTTAGCAAAAAATAAAAATCCCAGAGGTGATCAAATACCACCAAAAGAAAGCTCTATTTGTGGGAAAAAGATGATAAAAATGTAGTTTGAGTACAGTGTGGTATGACCGCGCAATTGTCATTCAAACTGCAACAGCGTTGAAAGCTGAAAATTGGTCTGGGCAGGAAGGTGTCTAAGTGCCCTGTATTGAAGTGGTTAAATGACTTTTTTCCTTTGAAATGTCATTTTGCTGTCAGACTGTTCTAAACACGGGAAACATGAGCCCCTTTACAGGCATACTATAGACACCCCCCAGGTACAAAATTTAAAGGGATATTATACTTTTATTGTTTCACTTTAAGCATTATTAAAATCACTGCTCCCAAAAAAACGGACGTTTTTAAAACTTTCTTTGCATTGATCCATGTCCCCTGGGGCAGGACCCAGGTCCCCAAACACTTTTTATGACAATACCATGAATATAAGCCTTTAAAATTAGCACTTTTGATTTCTCCCATAGACTTTTAAAGAGTGTTCCGCGGCATTCGAATTTGCCGCAAACACCCCAAATTGTTCGCTGTTCGGCGAACTGGCGAACAGTCGATGTTCGAGTCGAACATGAGTTTGACTTGAACTCGAAGCTCATCCCTAGTCACCTACCAACGTCAGCAAATCTCTATCTTAACTCCTAAAGATGGGATCAAACAGATGCATAACTGGGGCATACTCCCTGACCCACCACCGAAGATTCCTACGAACAAGAAGTCTGCCAGGCTCTCAAACACTTGGGATACATGGAATAAGCCCTAATACACAGACTTGCTACTGCCCAGAGATAACTACCATAGCCATCTAGCTGGAAGCTATATGCATAAACTTGTGGAGGAGCTGCTTCCATGTTGGTTGACTCTCCCCGCCCTCCTTCTTTTGTGTGCAAAGCACACAGCATTTCTCAGGTTACTCTAGTATACTGTTATTGATTTGAAACTGTGCCACTTTGACATCATCCATATCTGTACTCATGTCACTCAAAATCACCTCTCTTAACGTCAAAGCTTGAATAGCTCATTCAAATGCTCCCTATTATGGAGGGAAGTGATTACCCAACGCATCGATATGTTATGTATCAAGGAAAAACATTTTTTCTCTATCCACCCACCGCGGGGTTCCCACAAGCTATTTCCACACGTCATCCACTCTAAAAATAATAAAAAAGTGAGAGGGGTTATGATTGCAATCCGTTCAACTGTATCCTTAGTAGAACGTAGAACAAGATCCTGATGGCAGGTTGCTAATCCTCAGCCTCCTTTAATAATAAACCCTTGACAATTATTAATATCTATGCCCCTAATACACATCAAAAATATTTCTACAAAACTATCATGCAAAAAATTCAGCACTATCCCAGAGACCAACTCATTATCTGCGGTGATTTTAATGAAGTAATTGACAACTCACTAGACTCTTCCTCCCCAAAGAGGAGAAGATCCACTGCCTTTTCTTCTCTCGTACTTTTAGAAGATTTCTATGATCCCTGGAGATGTCAACATGGCACGGAGAAGGATTTCACTTTCTATTCCCAGAGGACCTACTGCAGAATCGACCTGTTCCTGACCTCCAAAACATTACTACAGTCCATATCTGCTTCCTCCATTGGGGTAATTTCGTGGTCTGATCATGCCCCCACATCTATCATCCTCATCTTATCTCCCTCCAGCACATCACATAAATTGTGGCAATTGAACTCCTCTCTACTCAGCGCCAAAGATAGTAGGGAACAGGTTGGCTCTGCGATCGGGGACTTCTCTACTCTTAAGGCTGGATCCGTCTCTAACCCCACCACTCTGTGGAATGCCCACAAGTCTGTCATCCAAGAGACACTATTGAAATTGGGAGCTCAGGTGAGGAAAAAATGTAACGCAACACATTTTTAGATGATATAAGGACTCTCGAAATGTGTAACAAGCAAGTTCCCTCAGGTGCCATTCATGCTAAACTACATAAGCTCAGGTCTGACCTAAGCGCCTACCTACAGAACAACTATGACTTCTACTTTAGAAAACTCAGACTTACCTGCTATTCCCAAGGTAATAAAGCAGGGAAATTATTAGCATAGAAATACAAACGCAGAGCAGCCCAGTCCAAAATCCCTTTCCTCTTAGATTCCCAGGGTCAAAGACTACTCAATACCAAAGATATAACCAACTGCTTTGTCTCCTACTCTAAACTGTATAATCTCTGCATCTCCCTTGCTGAACCCAAACCGGGAAACAAAAAGAAGAGAGGGCGCACCGACCTTGCGCATTACCACTGATAACGGCGCCGTATTCACCTGATGTCTGGTCCTATTTGTATCCTGATGTCTGTTACTGCACACCTGCAGTTTATGTCCATGCCTGTGATCCAAGCTCGTTTGTGAGTAATACTTGCTTTTTACAATTTTTAATAAACGTTATCAGTGGTAATGCGCAAGGTCGGTGCGCCCTCTCTTCTTTTTGTTTCTCTTTGTAGCTTTTGAATGCCCAGCATTCTGAAGAGGGCTGCAAGACAGCAGACACCATTGAAGCTTATTGGCCTTATCGCACACTGAGCATCTAGTCACTTGAGCGCAGGAGAGAGTTGTTCTCTTTTGGTTATATGAACCCAAACCGGACCACACATCGATCCAGAACTTTCTTTCCACATGAATCTCACCTCTCTGACCCCTGTACAAGTAGTGGCACTTGCACAACCCTTCTCAACACACGAAGTCCAGACTGCCAATAAAGCCCTTCCTCTACATAAGGCCCTGGGACCAGATGGCTTTAGTAAGGATTACTACAAAACCTATTGTGAGCAACTAGTTCCCCATCTCTGTAACTCCCTCTATAGATTCTTGACCACTAGAGGCATTCCATCTGAATCCATAGAAGCTGTCATAACTACTTTTAACAAACTCGGTAAATCCCCTCATGATCCAGCCAATTACTGACCCATCTCTCTCCTTAACATGGACCTTAAACTGTACACCAAACTACTAGCTACCCGCCTTGCCCAACACATGCCTCACCTCATACATCCAGATCAAGTGGGATTTATCCCCAAGCACCAGGCCTCAGATGCAACTCGCCGTTTTGTGGATCTGATCCACTGGGTAGAGCACCACCAAACGCCTTCTCTGCTGATCTCCCTTGACACAGAGAAGGCATTTGATAGGGTCAATTGGGGATACTTAGAGGCTGAGGAAGTTTTGCATAGAAGGTACATTTCTACAGGCTATACTTGGTCTATATTCTACCCCAAGCGCTAAAGTATGGACATCAGGCATTCTCTCTGACACCTTCCCGATCACTAATGGTACCCAACAGGGATGTCCCCTCTCACCCCTGATTTTTGCTTTAGTAATCGAACCCCTAGCCCAAGAAATTCAATCTAACCCTCTCTTTTCTCGGATTAGTTAGAGACACCACCCATAAAATAGGTCTCTACGCGGATGACATCATCATCTCACTTACTGATCCGCTTCGCTCACTACCCCCTTGCTGACCTCAACATGGTCTCTATGTATAATCTAAACCACTCTAAATAATTAATGATTGGCATCTCACTTTCACCCTCAATTAAAATGGACATTTCCAAGATCTCACCTTTCTCCCGGGCTCCCACCTCTACTATGACATACTTGGGCATTCAACGTGTATCTCCCTCTACCATGGTTCTCGGTATGAGTCTCAACTCTTTGCTCCAGAAACTTTGAACCATAAGCTCATCTATGATGTCTATTAAAACATCTTGTGCTGGACGTATAGCCTTGGCTGTGATGTTTCTCCTCCCCATGTCCTCTACTTCTTCAGGACTCTACCACTCCCTCTATTACCAGCTGACCTTGCCAAAATTCAACAAATTCTTAATTCCTTCATCTGGGCAGCCCACAGGCCTCGACTAAAAGCTTCACTTTTAAGCACACTTGCAGCTTTCACTGGATTGGGAGCACCCAATATTAAGCAGTATTACAAGGCAGTACTCCTAGACCAAGCAAAACAGTTGTGGTCCCAACACCCCACTGCCTTATGGCTCGAAATTGAGTCAACAGGAATCTCCTGTGTACCACACCTGCTATTGACAGCTATATGGATGAACTTTCTTCCACCGCGTTCTTTCCTACCCACTGTCAATGCCACAACCTCAGTCTGGAAAGCCTTACTACAAACCTCTCAAGGGATACACAATGACGCCCTGCGGATTCTCCCACTCATCTCTTTACAACTACTCCCCTCAGATCTACCTATTCAGCCCTGGTCTACTGCAAGAATCCATACTATAGGGGACCTTTTTCACCAACAGAGCCTCAAAAGTTTCCAACAACTATCAATGACCTACAGCCTGCCCAGTAAAGACTTCTACATCTTTCTCAGGATCCGTCATATCCTCTCTTCAGTGCCCACCTCCTTAGAAACGATTCATAAAGACCTGCTCTTATTTTACAAACGAGTATCCACCAAGACCAAGGGAATCTCCTTCATCTATAATGCTCTATCTAGACCCAAAGTCACAAGTAAATCCACCAACATACTATACTGGGAATCAAAGCTACAAATGTTCTTCTCTCCAGAGGCGTGGTACCATGCTATTCGGCTTCCTGCTACTCTCTCCAAAAATGTATCCCACTGGGAAACCCTCATGAAAATTTTTCACAAATGGCACTACACGCCGGATAGACTAGCAGGCATCTTCCCATCCTACTCTCTGAAATGCTGGAGGAAATGTGATGATATTGGAGACATTCTTCTTATCTGGTGGAACTGTCCTCTCCTAGCCCCTTTTTGGAAGACAGTATCTGCCTTAATCACTGATATGACTCACATTACCAGACAACTGACCCCACAGATGGCTCTCTTTGGCCTAGATGATCTAATTGCAGCATATATATATATATATAGTCATAGCCTGTGCCTGGAAAGATCCACTTCCACCAACTACCAACTCTCTCATCTCTGACAGTGGGCTCCATGGCTGGCCCATCCTAGAGGTATCAAGCTCACTTAACTGGAGTAACACTCATCTCTGACTAACTATGACTACTGGAAATAATCCTCACTACTGTTTGGACCAAAGAAATCCTGCTGTGATTACCTACCCCCCCCTTTGTAACTTTGTACCCATATTTCTGCATCTCTAATCAATTCCTAAGTGCCAAGTTGGCTATTAGGCATCTTCTATATTCACCACTCTACTACTTACCTTTGACCCCCTACTCCCACCCATCCTATCCGATCTTTGACGCCTCCCCTGTTGGGGATAATTGTGGAACCCCTAACACTACCATAAAGTCTATATATACTGATGTGTATAACACCCGCGATGTGAGTCTAGCAAGATGTTAATTCTCTGTTATCTGTTTGCTACTCCATGTATGGGGTGATAGCCCTCCCTATATCTGTTATAGCCTTTATACCTGGTATCTTCACTTATATCTGAACTAATAAAACCCAATATAAATTTAAAAAAAAGAATCTTAAAACCACAACAAACTCTTGGTAAATGAAAAAACCATACTAAACTACGTTTATTGACTATACCCTCACCCAGACACAGTCTGGCTATTTTAATTACATCAATACCTTCGGTTTGTTGTGGACCCACTTATAACCATCGTAAATACAGTTTTACTATACTCTTTTTTTCACTGTTTGCATTGAATATATTGTGTTATACATGCATGTACCCAACCTTCTCATGACAAAAATGGACAATGTCTTATCACCTTATTTGAATGTTTGTAATTTCTATTAACTAAAAACTTTCAATAAAGCTGTTTAAAAAAAATTGTAGAAAGCGCAACTAGTTAATTTTAGGTGTTTAAATGTGGCCATACACTATACAATCTGATTGTACAATCAAAACTATAATAGGAGGACACGCTATCTATCCAATCATTCTGTATCCAATCAGGCAGGCCCTTGCACTACATAGTTAATGGTAGATCCAAAGGAGATTGTAGAATCAGAGTGTATAGTGGGATTTCCAGGACCCAGGACATACTTCTCCTGTTTTCAATACTATACTATACTAATGCTCTAAACCATATAGGCTGTTATCAGATCGCTCTGCTCCTGCACGCTCTGCCAAATGAGTGCTCTATGCAATTTATGTAAGGTAATAAAAAAATGATCAATGGCTGTGTATTTATTGAAAATAGTGATCACTGATTGCATTGGAAATGTGCACCTGCAGAGGTGGGTGGGAGAGATCTCCTGGAAGAGGGAGGGAAGATGCAGGGTATGTGTTAATAAAGTCTGCTGGTGAATTTCTTCTTATGTCTTAGCAGTTTTCACGTCCTAAGCTCCATCCAGGAAGTAATGAAGAAATGTTTTTATACAACAAGCACTGACACTGAGGTCTGTGTAGGATAAATAGAAAGCTTTTTTGTTTCTGAAAAAGAAGTGCATTAATGCTATACTGGTATAAAGGGGAGCTAGAATTTAGCCTTTAAAGCATATTTTGTGATATAAGGCTGTGGCATATGTTACCATGTACACAGTGAGCAGGGTCAAGTTTAAAGTCTCTCTGAATGTTAGCACAATTTTGGCACACCCAGAATTTGTCACAGTGTAGTAGGTGCGCTGTCTAATTATTGTACTCTCAGTACCCAAGACTGACCACCCCCTAGGAAAGAAAAAGCATCTACGGCCCTGATAGCTGGTGGTTTGCTGTGCATGTTGAACATCCAAACTATGCTGCATTTGTGCCTTCTTTTGTGATAAAATGCACTAGGGCACGTGTCAACAGTTTACATAAAAACAAAAAGTAAGAGTCATACGAGAATGAAATGTGCTAAGCAAAGAAGCAGGTTGAATAAAAAAAAGTACATAATGCTGCAATAAGAAAAAAAGTAATGTTTACAGGTATTTGTCATTAATTCTCCATTTTAAGCACCAGTGTATACAATGTCAAACTCCAGCCAGTGTATGAACATTTCCAAGTGCACACAAATAAATGCATACACAATACAATAACTCCCTTTGTACTGTTCACTAAAGCTTTCTACAATTTCCTTTAATGATGGCAATGAGTAATGATGCAGTTTTATTACTTACACATGCACATTAAAAAATCTTAACAGCAGTTAGACTTAAAAAAAGTGGGAAAAAATCAAATTTTCATTATATGTATATCACATCTTAGCCAGTGTACTTTTAGAATGTACTGGAGCATACAATTCATAGCAAACCACATTATGTATACAGTTTTTTCATACAAGGGGCTCTTCTGAAGTAATCATAAAATAAATGTGGTGTTAAACAGTTTTGTAATTAGGTAAATAACAAAAGTGATTTAAAGTTTATGCATAAAATGTCTTAGTGTATAGCTATTAACAAGTCACTTTTAAATCACTTTTGGTATTCATTTAATTACTAAACATTTTTACCATCTCATCATTTTTCTTTTAAGTGTTTAACTTTGTTCATTTGTAGCATTTCATACCTTTATTCACACAAACCATGAAAACTTTGTTTACTAGGCAATGGATCATCATGATATGTATTTTATATTATTCGTTGTCTTGACAGAGTCATTAACAATTAATATTTGGAGAGACAATTATTTAATTAAAACTATCTCATTCCATAAAGCATGCCAATAAAAATAGGACCAGCATCTTTCCTTAATTGCTTTAGCTTTATTAAATAGTGTAGAAAATTCAGTTCTTAATTTTATAAACTAGACTGTGTAAATCCAGTCATAAGGATCTTGCACATTCTGCACATTGTGTTGCATCATTGTCTCATAGAAATAAGTAAGAACAAACAAGAACACAATGATTGCCCCGGTTGGCACATTAACTAAAAATGCTGAATGTGCTAGCAGATGCAGCATGCATTAACAATGCATTAAGCTCAAGAATAAAGGCAGATTTTACTGGGGTGTTGTTTTCTATGCTGCATCTAGCAGAAAGAGAGCTTGACAAAGACAAAAAGAAGAGATTAAAAATGATGCTAAATACATTTATGGCAAAACATCCATATGATTTTTCTAATCACAAGAATTCACCTACTGATTGCTTGCACTGTTTTATAATGATATCATCACAATAAAATGAGTATTTTAATAGAACATTATAGTGACTAAAGAAGAGTCTCAGGTGCATCATTTTGCAATTATAAACATTTTTTTTTAGAAAACGTTGAGAACAAAATACAAGTTTTAGTTTTGATGCCTGTAAGTTCACGTGACAGATGGAAGGCATCTTGATACATGAACAGGACATCAACTGCACAGCAAATGTTTGTAAAAAGAGAAGTGTGGACGTTAAACACATTTTTTTAGCATATAAATGATATAAATACACAGGTATGTATTTTTTCCAATTTCTGTTTGGCAAGGCTAGGGCTCAACTTTACCTTCAAAGGGCATAAAATCGTGTTCTGATATAAAGATATCTATGTGAATTTTGAACAACCCTAGCCTTTTTATTTACTGTTTAATTTCTTGTTTAATAGTTTTATTAAAAAGTTTTCAGTATAAAAAGGGGGAAAAATCCCAAAGAGGTACATTCAAAAATAATGGTACATACAAGTTTACATCGCAAGTTAACATCTTTAAGTCTGTTATGCTTACAGATGACAAACACAATTTATTGGACTATGAAGCATTACACAGTTATCATGTGAATTTGTTAGAGGGTAGAATGAGTGGAACTTTAATCTTTGTGACCTATGGCGAGTATTACACCAGAATAACAAGCATAGAATCTCATTGTGTGCAATATTGTGTAAAAAAAAAGGTGAGGCGAGGGCTCAGATTACTGTTTATTTTATTCAATTTGGAAACACACAACTTGTCGAAGTAAAATAAGTGCATAATGTGAAAATAAATGAGTGATGAGGTAAGGTTTGGGGATACTGGTTACATCATTGACCTAATATGGCCTCATCACCATATTTGGTCAATGACGGTGTGCAATATTAATATTAGGTAAATTATGTCACAATCATCCCCGTCCCTTTGTCACATGTGGTGTATGGTGGGGAACTGGGTTTAGCCTGAACTTTATCTCATAACTAATATAAAGAGTGAAGTGATTTAGGTAAAACTAATTACCCACAACATTACAGATTTCACCACCAAAATATTACCATCAAATTTGCCTTCAATTTTTTCATATAGCACTGCAAAAAATTGCTTCTGAAAGTAATCTACTGTCCCTTCTTGCTCTTAAAGCCCTGTGACACTCCATAGACCACACATAATCCAACCATTGAATGACATGCTAATGCCGCGTACACGCGACTGTTTTTTCCATCGAAATAAACTCTGAAGGTTTTTCCGACAGAATTCCGATGGAGTTCCGCTGAAGCTGTCTTGCCTACACACGATCACACCAAAGTCCGACCGTCTAGAACGCGGTGACGTACAACACGTACGACAGGACTAGAAAAAGGAAGTTCAATAGCGAGTAGCCAATAGCTGCCGTCTCGTACTTGCTTCAGAGCATGCGTCTTTTTGGTCCATCGGAACAGCATACAGACGAGCGGTTTTCCAGATAGGATTTGATTCTGTCGGAAAGATTTAAAACATGTTCTATTTCTAGGTCCGTCAGAATTTTCAAAAAAAAAAAGTTCGATGAGGCCCACACACGATCGGAATGTCAGATGAAAAGATCTTTCCTGCCGGAAAGTCCGACCGTGTGTACGCGGTATAAGGCAAATTGAAGGATTTATTTAGAGTGGAACATGGGGATAACAGTGGTGTGCTAGTGACAGGATTGCAGGGGATTAATTTCTATAGATATGGTGCTCTAAACAAAAGGACTGTCTTGACATTACCTAAAGGCCAAAATGACCTTTTGTAAAAAAAATTAAAAATAATGCATATCATTTTTTAGGTAAAAAAGGGAATTTATTATAATTTTGTTTACATTGCAGCCTATAAAGCATTGTACCCACAACCAGTAGATCTTGGGTGCAATGTCAGAGCTCCTGCAGACTCTCAGTATAGCTGTCTGCCCATACTTCCCATACAAACAGACAGGTACTGAAGTGCTGGAATAATCAATGAACTATAATAGTGTTCATCAGCTCTCTCTCTTCATTGAGAACAAGGTGTCTCCCGCAGTGGAAGATGGTACTTGTAGTTCATTCATTCACAGATCTGTGTGATTAAATTATGTGGCTGTGTGGGCACAGTAGTGCTGTTTCCAAATTGTGACAGCTGGTGCAGGGAGTGAATCCTTTACTTTCATAATAAGGGGGGTTGTGAGGCTGATGCTTTAGTAACATGTTACTAAAGATGAACTTATCCTTTAAAAACAAAATGGTAATACTGAGAAGGCATGTTTATTAAATGGTCAAGTGTTATAATATATGACTACAAACTGGCAATTGTGAAAATACATGAACAACAAACAGGCATTCCTTATAATAGGCGTAGACAATATTAGAGGCATCACTAGGGTTAGTGTCACCTGGTGCAGAAAAAATTGGTGTCACCCCCTCACCACCAACTATAGTCCCCCCTCAGTACAGACCCCCCCTCCGTACAGACTCTCCCCCACTAAGTACAGATCCCCTCTGGCAGTATAGATCCCCCTCCCTCAGTACAGACCCCTCTTCCTCGGTATAGACCCCACCACTAAGTACAGACCCCCTCCCTTAGTATAGACCCCCCTCCCTCAGTATAGACCTCCTCCTCAGTATAGACCTCCTCCTCAGTATAGACCTCCCCCCTTAGTATAGACCTCCCCCTCAGTACAGACCCCCTTTCCTCCGTATAGATCCCCCCACTGAATACAGACCCCCTTTCCTCAATATAGACCCCCCACTAAGTACTGACCCCCCTCCCTCAGCACAGACCCCCCATCAGTATAGACCCCCCTCAGTGCAGACCCCCCTCAGTATAGACCTCTTTCTCGCCTCCCATAGCACCCCTTGCACATGTCCATCTACATATACTAGTTTACAGACCTCAGAACAGCGTGAACGGATATAACAGCAGACAGGCTCTCCCTCCTCCTGTGTGGATGTAAGCAGAGAGGAAGGGGAGGGGGCTTCAGTCTGCTCCGCTGAGGGACACAGCCACGAGACCCAAGAGGCAGATTAGTGTAGGGCAGGGGGCAGTGTTAGCAGTGCCACTACCCACGGGTGTCACCCCTCTGGCGGGTGTCACCCAAGTGCGGCCCGCAGCCCCTCCACCCCCCCAGCAACGCCACTGGGGACAATAACCTATTTTGATTTTCCCTTCTTATTGACATGGAATTTCAGTAAAACTTTGCAGAAATGTCATGGTTTTTACCAACACTGTAGTGAGGACAAAAATCTTAATTTTACTTATGAATGAATGTCAACATATGTATATGAAGAGATTTTTTTATCCTGTCTTTTCAAAGGGCACCTCTATATTGTTGTAGAGCCTGTTTCATGCTTTCGGGCCTATAAGGAAAAGTAATATCTTCTGAACTTGCAATACCAACATTGTCCACTAGATGCCACTCTAACAAAAGACTATTGATGTGTCGTGTTCTATGGTTAATACACATTTCCTGTCATATCACTGGGAACTAGCTTCACTTCCTACAGGAGTCTCTTTCATCTTCTCCATTGGGACAGACTGCGTGGGAGCCAGCTAAGCCTGCACTATGTGTTTCAGAGAAAAATCCTGGTCCTTCTAAGGTAGCATCGCTGGTATGCTAAAAGATTGTTTACCTGTATACCTAGTGGACATTTGTTTATTATTATCATTATACAGGATTTATATAGCATTGACAGTTTACACAGAGCTTTACAACATTAGGGCAGACCGTACAATCACAATACAATTCCATACAGGAGGAATCAGAGAGCCCTGCTAGTTAGAGCTTACAATCTAGGAGGGAGGGTCAAGTTATACAAAAGGGTAATAGCTGTGGGGGATGAGCTAATGGAGAAAATAGTTCAGTTGTTAGATGGAGGCAGGATAGGCTTCTCTGAAGAGGAAAGTTTTCAGGGATCACCTAAAAGTGGATACATTTGGAGACAGTCTGACAGATTGGGGTAGGGAATTCCAGAGGATGGGCGAGACTCGGGAGAAGTCCTGGAGGTGGATATGGGAGGAGGTGATGAGGGAGCTAGAGAGCAAGAGGTCTTGGGAGGAACGGAGAGGGCGATTAGGTTGGTATTTTGAGACTTGGCTAGTGATGTAGCTGGGGGCAAAATTGTGGATGGCTTTGTAACTTATTGTTACTATTTTGAATTTAATTTGTTGGGCAAGTGGCAGCCAATGGAGGGATTTGCAGAGAGGGATAGCAGACACTGAGCGGTTTGTAAGGTGGATGAGTCTGGCAGCAGTATTCATGATGGACTGAAGGGGGATAGTCTAATTTAAGGTAATCCAATGAGGAGGGAGTTGCAGTAGTCAAGGCGAGAGATAACCAGGGAGTGAATCAGGAGCTTTGTGGTTCCATTGGTTAGAAAGGGACGTAGTTTAGAGATGTTGCAGAGGTTGAGGCAGCAAGCTTTGGAAAGTGATTGGATGTGGGGACGAAAGGAAAGTTCAGAATCCAGGATAACACCTAGCACCCTGACATGTGGGGATGGGTGGATGATTGTGCCATTGCTCTTGACAGACAAGTCAGGGGAAGAGGCACATGGGGGAGGAAATATTATAAGCTAAGTTTTGGACAAGTTGAGTTTGAGGAAGTGGTGTGACATCCATACAGATATGTCGGTTAGTAAGTTAGTGATGCGTGAGGAGACTGATGTAGTGAGTTGAGGGTAGGAGAGATAGATTTGTGTGTTGTCAATGTAGAAATTATTGAAAGCCGTGAGAGGCTATCAGCTGACCCAGGGAAGAGGTGTAGATTGAAAATAAAAGAGGTCCAAGAACAGAACCTTGGGAGACCCCGACGGAGAAGGGAAGAGGAATGAAAGAAGTAAAATTGTAAGTGATACTGAAGGTGCGTTGGGATAGGTCGGATGAGAGTCACTGAAGAGCACAGTCACGGAGACCGAGGGAGTAAAGTTTTTTGAGGAGGAGGGGGTGGTCAACCGTGTCAAAGGCAGCTGAAAGGTCCAGAAGTAGGAGTACAGAATAGTGTCTGTTGGTTTTTGCAGTTAGAAGGTCATTTGTGAGTTTTAAAAGAGCGGGTTCTGTGGAGTGTTGAGGGCGAAATCCAGATTGAAGGGAATCAAGAAGGTTGTTCTTAATGAGGTGGTCACTCAGTTGGTTGTAAACCAGACGTTCAAGGAGTTTAGAGCAAAAGGGGAGAAAGGAGATAGGGCGTAGGTTGTTAAGATTGGTAGGGTCCAAGGAGGGCATTTTAAGTATGGGGGTGACCAGTGCATGTTTTAGAACATTGGGGAAAATGCCAGGGGTGAGGGAGAGATTGAAGATGTGGGTTAGAGAGTGTAGGATGGAGTCAGAGGGCGACCGTAGCATTTGATAGGGAATAGGGTCTAGGGGACAGGTGGTTAGGTGGGCATTAGAAAGGAGTTTAGCAACTTCGTCTGTAGTAGCAGATTTGAATAAGGGGAGTGTCAGTTGTACCTGTTGACATGCGGTCTTAACTGGGGGAGATACTTGTAGAGTGGAGATTTCATCACGGATTGTATCACTCTTGTTTTTGAAGTGATTAGCGATCTCCTGGGCAGTGAGTGAGTCAGTGGGTGGAGGAGGTGGAGGACGAAGTAGAGAGTTGAAGGTAGAGAAGAGTTTACAGGGACTGGATGAGAAGGTGTTAATAAGAGTTGTAAAATAGGTTTGCTTGGCAGTGTGGAGGAAAGAATAGTATTTTTGGAGGGCAGATTTGTATTGGTTGAAGTCTTTGAGAGACTTGGTCTTGTGCCACAGACGCTCAAGAGCGCGACTACGTTTTTTGAGAATTTTAGTGTCATCTGTTTGCCAGGGTTGTAGGGGTCGAGGCCTGATTCTGCGTGTAGTGAGGGGAGCGAGCTTGTCCAGGGTGGATGACAGGGATTTATTGTAGATGGACATGGCTTGGTTGGGGCAGGACAGGGGAGAGATTTTGTGATAGAGGTGGTCAGTAGCAGAATAGAGGAGAGAGGAGTTGAAGTTGCGAAAGTTTTTACAGATGATGGTTAGGCGATTGGAGGGAAAGGTGGTGTAAGACAGGGGGAGAGAGAAACTAATAAGGTGGTGGTCGGAGAGAGGAAAAGGATTGTTTGAGAAGTTGCATGGAGTGCATAGGTAGGAGAATACAAGGTCAAGGGTGTTGCCATCAGAGTGAGTAGAAGCCTGTATCCATTGCTTCAGGCCAAACGAAGAGGTTAGACTAATACCGCATACACACGATCGGACTTTCTGGCATACTTGGTCCGGCACACTTTCCGACGGACTTTGTCTGCCAGGTGCTCCGGACTTTAAAACGGACGGACTTGCCCACACACGACCGGACTTTCCAGCGGGCTAAATCCGCCCGTCTTTCCGACGGACTTTCGCCGGAGTTACGGCAGACTTTCAGAATGAAAGGACTTGCCCACACACGGACAAGTCCGTTTATTTTGAACGTGACTCAGGTGCGACAGGACTAGAAAAGGAAGTCAATCTTGCCACTTTTATCGGCGAGATTGGTACCTTCCCGCCCCCTTATGATGTCACAGTCCCTGGGCATGCTGGGACTGTGATGTTTTAGGGGGCATGGTCACTGGGTGATGTTGACCACGCCCCCTAAAACGTCACAGTCCCAGCATGCCCAGGAACTGTGACATCATAAGGGGGTGGGGTCTCCGCCTATATAAGTCACAACGGAGCGCTCAGAGAGCAGTCCAGCCGGAGAGAGCGTCATGTCAACATCTGGAGAAGAGAAGAGGGAAGAAGACAAGAAGCCCAGAAGTCCAGACCTCCGCTGGCAAAAGAGCGGCCTGAAGAGAGCAGAGGATCCAGCCGAAGAACTGGAAACACCGGGAGAAGAGACCGGAAAGAGCGGAGAAGAGCCAACTGGACGCCGGAAGAAGAGGAACCGGAGGGACCCCCGAAGCCGGAAGAAGACCCCCGAAGCCAGAGGAAGACCCCCCGGAGCTGTTTAATAAATTAATTTAAAAACCTGTGTAGTGTGTTTTATTATTGACGCTTTTTCCCTAGGTGAATGGGTAGGGGTACCATGTACCCCATACTCATTCACATACGGTGGGGGGCCGGGATCTGGGGGTCCTCTTATTATAGGGGGCTCCCGGATTCTGATAAGCCCCCTGCTCGCAGACCCCGACAACCAACGGCCAGGGTTGTCAGGAAGAGGTCCTTGTCCTCATCAACATGGGGACAAGGTGCTTTGGGGTGGGGGGGCCCCGCAGGCACCCACCCCCCATGTTGAGGGCATGCGGCCTGGTACGGTTCAGGAGGGGGGGTGCTCGCTCGTCCCCACCCCCTTTCCTGACCAGCCGGGCTGCGTGCTCAGATCGGGGTCTGGTATGGATTTTAGGAGGGACCCCACGCCGTTTTTTCAGCGTAGGGGCTTCCCTTTAAAATTCATACCGGACCTAAGGGCCTGGTATGCCCCGTGCTCACCGCAATAGGAAAATTTGTTTTTCCTATTGCAGCGAGCGCGAAATGCAATACCCTACCCTTGCGTCGTATCTGGTCCGTTGGACCAGCATACAGACGAGCGGGCTTTCAGTCGGACCAGTACACAGACGAGCGGACTTTCCGCCAGAAACTGAGTCTGGGCTTTTGGGAAAAAGTCCGCCGGAAAAGTCTGCCGGAGCCTACACACGGTCGGATTGTCCGGCAGACTCTGGTCCGCCGGACCAAGTATGCCGGAAAGTCCGCTTGTGTGTACGTGGCATAAGAAGTTTAGAAGTAGCAGGAGTGTTTGTATTAGCAGGGATGTTGAAATCACCGAGAAGGATTGTGGGAATTTCCGAAGAGAGAAAGTAGGATAGCCAGGCAGAAAACTCATCAAGGAAAGTCGATAATGGTCCAGGGGGCCGGTAGATCACAGCAATTCTTAGGGAAGTTGGAGAGGATAGACGTATACAGTGAGCTTCAAATGATGAGAGGGAAAAAGAGGGAGGAGAGTGAATAACCTGGAAGGTGGTCTGGGGGATAGGAGGAATTCCACTCCACCTCCCTTGCGTCCATTAGGTCTAGGGGAGTGAGTCCAGTGAAGGCCACCCTGGGATAGGGAAGCAGGAGAAGGGGTCTTCGATTCGTGGAGCCAGGTTTTGGTGAGAGCAAATAGATTAAAGGAATTAGTGACAAAGAGGTCATGAACAGCGGTGAGTTTGTTGCAGACAGAGTGAGCGTTCCAGAGGGCACAGGAGAGGGGGAGGCTGGCGTTGGGAAGAAGAGGAATGGAGACTAAAGTGCATAGATTGCGACTACTGCCAGAGGGTGTAGGGTGATGGTGATGGGTGTGTTGGGTACAGTTAAATAAGGGAGGCCCAGGGTTTGGGGAAATATCTCCAGCGGTTAGAAGAAGCAGAAGAGTAAGGGAGGTAATATGAGAATATGATTTGTATGAGGGGACATACTTCAGTACCCTGGTGTTTTTTTAGCAAGTGATCTTAGAGTTAGAAAGAGGTGATGAGTGCAGTAATAGGGAGAGGGGAGAAGTGAGGGTGATATGTACAGATTGTGGGGTGGAGAAGAGGGGTGAAGAAAAGAGAGTTAGAAGAGAGAGAGGCTGCAATTGTGAAAAGGAGAGGTAAAGAGTTCATGTTTCAGAGAGGAAGGTGAGATAATTTGAAAATGAGGTCACCTGCAGTCTGCTGTGGTTTGCTTTGTGCAAGAGCAGAAGTGCCACTTATTTAAAGAACCCCACTTTGGAAGAACCCCTGTATGTGCAGCCCCCTGTATGTGCAGCCCCCTGTATGTGTTCCCCCGTAAAGAAGGCCTTGTTTTATACTGTGTTGGGTGTGGATAGTGTGGATAGAATCTGGCAATTAATCAGTCAGGAGGTGATATTAGGCACACAGCTAGCAGAGCAAAACTTTCACATCACAATAAAACTGCAAGGGGACTAAAAGGACAAAATTGTAAAGATAATGGAACCCATAATTTAGGTAAGACTTAATAGCTAAATAAACATTGAAATAATGTGAGGATGGCTACAGATAGAGTTGAAACAGTGGTGACAAGCAGATTTACCAAATATGCATGTGAGCAGTCAGTCAATGTTCAGTTTAAGGTATATGGAAGTATAAACACAGATTACCAAATATGCATGTGAGTAGTCAGTCAATGTTCAGTTTAAGGTATATATAAGTATAAATGCAGATTACCAAATATGCATGTGAGCAGTCAGTCAATGTTCAGTTTAAGGTTTACTTCTAGTTTCACCGCACATGTACATCCTATTCTTATATGGCCACCACCTGTTCATTGTAATAAAGATCCAAAGTTACAGACAGTCTGGTTATTTTAGGATTCAAGGTTTAAGCTGTATGTTGAGCTACATACACGCCAGGGGCAAAAGTGTAGTGAGAAGAGAGCAACCTGTTGTCTGCAACCTATTTACAGTTCTCTTATGCTTATTGCTTTGAACCTTTTATTTTGCTATGTCTTTTACCTGTATTAACTTAGGCCCCTTTCACACTGGGGCGGTGGGGGCGTCGGCGGTACAACAGCGCTATTTTTAGCGCTGCTGTACCGTCGTTCTTGCAGCGGTATTCGGCCGCTAGCGGTGCGGTTTTAACCCCCGCTGGCGGCCGAAAAAGGGTTAAAATCCCTCGTACAGCGCGGCTATAGCCGCAGTATTGCCGCGGTATAGCCGCGCTGTCCCATTGATTTCAATGGGCAGGAGCGGTTTAGGAGCGGTGAATACACCGCTCCTTCACCGCTCCAAAGAAGCGGTTTGCAGGACTTTTTTCACCGTCCTGCCAGCGCACCGCTTCAGTGTGAAAGCCCTCGGGCTTTCACACTGAACAAACAGCAGAGGCTGTTTAGGGGCGGTTTGCAGGCGGTATTTTTAGCGCAATACCACCTGCAAACCGCCTCAGTGTGAAAGGGGCCTTACACTTTACTGCATACTTCCCGTTAGCACTATCAAAAAGCCATTTGATTGTGTTAAATACAAAGGACAACTTTTAAATCAATATGTTTTTATTGAATATTTCACAGAACATAAGTGAAAAAACATGTAGAAAAATATTTGCTTAGACATGCATTTCCTCAGTTTATGACACAGTCTTGAGGATTATTCCATAACAAAGTCTGTATACAATAGGCATGTTAACCAAGGTAAAAAGTATGATATATAATATATAACTTGCTGGATCAAGAGTGAGGAACACTGCCCCTCTGCCCAGGCACCCTAACTGGGAACATGCTGTGCTCAGAAGGTGAGCAGTGTCCCCCATCCCTCTTTTGGGGGTTATTGCGCTGTTTTCATTGTTAGATAATGTTTAGTGTTAGTCTAAGTAATATATGAAAAGAAATGATGTTCAAAAAATAAAAATAAAAAAATATATAAAAGGATACAATAATATAAAATAAAATTAGGAAAAAACACAGTCAGATTGTTATTTCCCTTTGGATATGGTTTATAAGCCCTGCTATGGTCCTG
Source organism: Aquarana catesbeiana (assembly GCF_042186555.1). Taxonomy (NCBI): domain Eukaryota; kingdom Metazoa; phylum Chordata; class Amphibia; order Anura; family Ranidae; genus Aquarana; species Aquarana catesbeiana. The sequence goes on along the minus strand of NC_133328.1, from coordinate 333,305,504 downwards.
TACTCTGGTGGAATTAACTCTATGTCCAAGGATAAAATTGCATTTCCCGGTGACACGGGTACTTTAATATTCAGTACTTGTGAAATTTTACCATAAACTCCCTTCCAAAAGGGGATTATATTAAGGCAAGACCAGAGTATATGGTACAATGTTCCCACAGCACCAGTTTCTCCAACAGGTATTGGAACTTTGTGGGGAGAATTTAGCTATCCTATAGGGCAGGGATATTCTGTTGCAGAACTACAAGTCCCATGAGGCATAGCTAGACTCTGACAGCCACAAGCATGACACCCAGAGACAGAGGCATGATGGGACTTGTAGTTTTGCAACAGCTGGAGGTCCGCTAATTGCATATCCCTGCTATAGGGTGTCAGATACCATCTGAAGAGGATTTTGTGTGATAATTCCCATAGATTTACACTCTTTGTCGCAGCGTACGTGATGTGTAGTGCCTTTCGCCATTGTTCCAGGGAGTAAGAGGTATCTAAGTCCTTTTCCCAGCCAGTCATATGAGTCGTTTTCAAAAGTATATCCTTATTCTTCAGTATATTATAGAACAATGAATTACCTTTAATCTTGGTGGTAGGGTTTGTGTAGTATTGGAGTACCCACCATGGCATCTCAGTGATGCGAATCTAGGGGTGTATTGTTGGCTGGTAAGAAGAAAGTGATAGAGTTTGCCTCCTTTAAGTTGTATATTTTCCAGTTCTTTCCATCTAGTATTGGGGCTTTGGGGGAACCATGTTTTGATTTGTGCCAATATTGAGGCAGTGTAGTAATCTTTGAGTACTACTAAGTCCACTCCTCCCGCCTTCCTAGTGTTGATTCGTTTGGAGAATGCACATCTCGCCCTTTTCCCTTGCCAAAGGTAATGGTTGATCATGGATTGGGCTTTAATAAAGAAGGTATTAGGTACTGGAATAGGGATGGTCCTAAATTAATACAGAAATTGTGGTAGCAGTACCATTTTAAAGGCTGCTAGTCTCCCGGACCAGGATAGTTCAGTTTTTGCTAGATCTTGAAGTCTGGAGTGTAGTTTGTCTATGAATGTGGAGTAATTTGCTGTGAACAATTCCGTCGTCTTGGGTGTTAAGGTGATGCCTAAGTAATTTATACCAGTGGTGTTCCACATGTATGGATATAACTGTTCCATTTTGCGCCTAGTTTTAGGAGGTATATTGATGCCAAGGATGTATGACTTAGTGTTGTTTACTTTTTAATAGGATATACCATTGAACATTTTGAGTGTTTGATGTATCAAGGCTAATGAGGTCTCCACGTCTGTGATCATGAGTATAACATCGTCAGCGAATAGACTAATGGTGTGTGTTGAGTTGCTAATCCTATGTCCTGTAATTTGAGGATGGTTGCGTATGTAACTCGCCAGAGGTTTTATGAGAAGGTTGAATATTAATGGTGAAAGTGGGCACCCCTGGCGAGTTCCATGTGTGATATTAAATGGAGTGGAAAGTACCCCCGAGGTGTAAACCTGGGCAGAGGGCTTGGAGTATAATGCCATAATTGCAAAAAATAGTGCCACTGAATCCAAACTTCTCCAATACCTTAGCAAGATATCCCCAATGTATCTGATCGAACGCCTTCTCTGCATCCAAAGCTACAGTACCTGCCCACGAGAATGTGTTTCCAGTGCGATCCCTTTGTGCTGGTTCTCTGCGACAGGGTACTGTACATCTCGCACTCGCTGCAGTAGGAAAAACACATTTTACTATTGCAGCGAGCATGAGAAAGAAGCGACAATGTCCCCTCTCTAATTAAAAACCAGCATGGGTTCCCCTCCAAGAGCATACCAGGCCCTTAGGTCTGGTATGGATTTTAAGGGGAACCACCTATGCTGAAAAAACGGTGTGGGGGTCCCCCCAAAATCCATACCAGACCCTTATCCGAGCACGCAGCCCGGCCAGTCAGGAAAGGGGGTGGGGACGAGCGAGCACCCCCCTCCTGAACTATACCAGGCCGCATGCCCTCAACATGGGGGGTGGGTGCTTTGGGGCAGGGGGCACCCTGCGGCCCCCCCCTGCCCCAAAGCACCTTGTCCCCATGTTGATGAGGGCAAGATCCTCTTCTCGACAACCCTGTCCGTTGGTTGTCAGGGTCTGCGGGCAGGGGGCTTATCGGAATTCAGGAGCCCCTTTTAATAAGGGGGCCCCCAGATTACGGCCCCCCACCCAATGTGAATGAGTATGGGGTACATTGTACCCCTACCCATTCACCTGGGGGAAAAAAAAGTGTCAATAAAAAACACACTAGACAGGTTTTTAAAGTAATTTATTAGGCAGCTCCGAGGGTCTCTTCCAACTCCTCCACTCTCTCTTCTCCCATTCTCTGGCCTCTTCTCCCGGTCTCCGGTTGTTCTCCCGGTGTCCGGTTCTTCTCCTGCTCTCTGGTTCTTCTGCCGGGCTCCTCCGCTATCTTCTGCTCTTTTGCTGCTCTTTTGCTAGCGTTGGCCCAGTCTTCTCCGTCATCTTCTTCCCTATTCTCTTCTTCCGATGTTGACAAGAGGCTCTCTCCCGCTGTAATGCCGTGTGCATGGTACGCAACGACTTATATAGGCATGAGGCGTGATGTCACACGGTGACCACGCCCCTTATGATGTCACAGTCCCATCATGCCCCAGGACTGTGATGTCATAAGGGGCTGGGTCACCAGGTGATGTCACCCAGGAGACCGGGAGAAGAGGCCGGAGAGCGGGAGAAGAGGCCAGAGAGAGCGGAGGAGTCGGAAGAGACCCCCGAAGTCAGAAGAGGCCCCTGGAGCTGCCTAATAAATTACTTTAAAAACCTGTCTAGTGTGTTTTTTTATTGACACTTTTTTCCCCCAGGTGAATGGGTAGGTGTACGATGTACCCCATACTCATTCACATAGGGTGGGGGCCAGGATCTGGGGGCCCCCTTATTAAAGGGGGCTCCCAGATTCCGATAAGCCCCCCGCCCTCAGACCCCGACAACCAACGGTCAGGGTTGTCAGGAAGACAATATGGGGACAAGGTGCTTTGGGGTAGGGGGGGCCACAGGGGGCCCCCCTGCCCCAAAGCACCCACCTCCCATTTTGAGGGCATGCGGCCTGGTACGGTTCAGGGAGTGCGCTCACTCGTCCCCACCCCCTTTCCTGACTGGCCGGGCTGCGTGCTCGGATAAGGGTCTGGTATGGATTTTGGGGGGACCCCCACGCCGTTTTTTCGGCATAGAGGGTTCCCCTTAAAATCCATACCAGACCTAAGGGTCTGGTATGCTCCTGGAGGGGAACCCATGCCAGTTTTTTATTTATTTATAACCCATGCCAGTTTTCGGGGCATAAAGATTCACAATAGTGTACGTTGAGGAGTTAATATCGCAAATTAGTATTATGACTCATCCTTGTGGGTCTGCAATCACTTCATGTTGATGGAATGAAGCAGTGCCCCTTATTGCAATAAGAACTCCTCTGTTTTTTGAGTCTGCGTTTGCAGTAAAATTATGGGGGAACTGCTTATTTGTGCATTTTGGGGGGGATGAACTATTGAAGTGCATTTCCTGTGCACATAGGACATCACTTTTGAATTGTTGGGCTTCCTTCCATAATGACTTACGTTTGACAGGGTGATTAAGTCCTTTGGTATTTATAGAAAGAAATGTCACCCCCATGTGGACAAAGAAGGTTTAGTTGTTTGACATTCTGTGTACATATAAGTTTTTTGTTAGTGGAGAGCTCCCTCAAGTGGTCAGAACCAGTATAGGTTGTTTTGCTAAGTGTTAGTGCAGACCAGAGAAGTGTTCTACTCACATTTTGAAGGGGAGGCATCTTTCCAGTTCTATTATCAGCCTGGCTATGCTGGTGAGGTCTCTTTGGAGGTGTTGATCTGGGAGAAACAGGATTAGCTCTGTCTGAGAGCTGTAAAGGAATCTGTAAAGGAATCTGTAAAATGACTATGAACATAAAAACTTGAACTTTAAATAACATTTTAAAGCTTTTCAAGTGAACATTGTGATCCAAGCATGGGCATTTCATACCTGAATGCAGCATTTTGCTGCTCAAGTGGTTTCAAGGGGGTGAGTTTGTGAGCCGAGAGAGGCTACTCTCCCTATAGAACTGAAGCGAATACTTATTTGCTTTCCAGGTGGTCAGTGTCTTTTAGTATTCTTAGCCGTGACCTTTTGCCATTCAGAATCCGCATGAGGAATACTCCTAGGGGAGTCAAGCCTGTTGACAGGCTCTGGAAGTATCTGCCATTCTTTAAGCAGAGATAGACCTTTTTCCAGTGAGTCTATGGTGAAGGTATGGCCCTCTTTGATAATTGTGATTTTTGTGGGAAAGCCCCATCTATAGTTGATCTTATGATTCCTGAGGGCTTTGGTGATTGTGGTGAGGCTCCTTCTTTTCTGGAGGGTGTATTGCCATAAATCTGCAAAAAATTGCAGATTTTGATACTGTGGGGAATATGCTCCTTGGTGCGCATTACAGACATTAATTTTTCTTTTGCGTGGTAAAAATGTAACCGTAGTATTACATCCCTAGGGATCTGGTCGGGGAGGTATGAAGGTATAGGCAGGTGATGGATCCTGTCTATGATCACATCTAGATCCGTGAGTTCAGGAAGGATTTCTTTAAACAGAGTAGTGGTGTACTCACGCAGGTCTCCTTGCTGTATAGACTCTGGGATCCCTCTGATTTTTAAGTTATTCCTTCTATTTCTGTCCTCCATGTCAGCCATTTTAGATTTGAGCCCTTCTATTACCTCCTCTTTTTCATCCTGGGCATCTACTAAATCGTTTACAGTGGCTGCAAACTCCCCCATCTTGTTTTCAATGTGGCCCACTCTGGATTCTACCGCCTGTATCTCGTTATTGAACTTTTGCATGCAGGACATCATATCAGTTTGGATTGAGCTCCTTAGGGACAGTAACATGTCCTTTAGTACTGTGTCCATAACTGGCTGATTATTCATTGGGAACACCTCCATGCTGTCAGGCAGCTCTCTAGTGTCCTCCCCAGAATCAGTGCAGGGACTAGCTGTGGGGCTGTATCCAGAGCCCTCCATTCGGAATTTGGCTTTAGCTGGGCTTGCAGACTGAGGGGAATTAGGGTATGATTGCTGGCTGCCTGGGGACCCACTGTTTTTGCTGATAGATGCAGAGTTAGCTGGGGTGGAGTTTGTGTTATAGACCGGGGTGGATGTATGGCCTGCGCCATCTTGCCTACCTCCATGTGTTTGCTATGTAACAAAATCTGTCAGTTTCTGGGGCTTCCTGAGGTCTTTTCTTTTCCTGGCCATGGTCACCGATGCTATGGTGTGCAGATCGCTCTGTTTTTGGGGTGAAAACCCCTCTGGAAAGTTGCTGTGTGCTGCTTTCTGTCTGTGGGAAGAGGAGCTCAGCTCTCACACTTTCATCTCTCTCTGCAGTCGGCCACAAAAGACAACTTTTAATACCCCATTGAGTATGTTCCAATATTTATATTTATAAAAGGTAAAAATAATTGTGTACTCTCACCCTAAAGTCTTTTGATTTAACAGCCTTTATATCCTTTCCCATGTTTGTTTCACTCTGCAATCTCTCATTTCCCAAGTTTCCATCAACCACCATTCTCTTCTCCACCATTCACTATTCAACAAACAAGGCTTCTTCTTTCTTCTTCTAAATACTGAAATATATAGTATATAATCTATCTATCTATCTATCTATCTATCTATCTATCTATCTATCTATCTATCTATCTATCTACAGTGTATATATATATATATATATATATATATATATATATATATATATATATATATATATATATATATATATATATATATATATATATACAGTATAAACTATATTACCAAAAGTTTTGGGACACCTGCCTTTACACACACATGAACTTTAATGGCATCTCAGTCTTATTCCGTAGGGTTCAATTATGAGTTGTCCCCACCCTTTGCAGCTATAACAGCTTCAACTCTTCTGCAAGGCTTAGATGTGTGTCTATTGGAATGTTTGACAATTCTTGCAGAAGCGCATTTGTGAGGTCAGGCACTGATGTGGATGAGAAGGCCTGGCTCACAGCTTCTCCTCTGATTCATTCCAAAGGTGTTCTATTGGGTTGAGGTCAGGACTCTGTGTAGACCAGTCAAGTTCCTCTACCCCCAAACTCGCTCATCCATGTCTTTATGGACCTTGTTTTATGCACTGGTCCAAATCATTTGGTGAAGGGGGATTATGATGTGGAGTTGTATTTCAGGCGTTGAGCTTGGCCTCTTAGTTCGAGTAAAGGTAACTGTTAAGGCATCAGCCTACCAAGACATTTTGGACAACTTCATGCTCCTAACAGTTTGGAGATGGCCCCTTCCTGTTCCAACATGACTGCACACCAGTACACAAACAAGATCTATAAAGACATGGATGAGTGAGTTTCGGGTGTAAGAACTTGACTGGCCTACACAGAGTCCTGACCTCAACCCAAATGAACACCTTTGGGATGAATTATAGCGGAGACTGCAAGCCAGGTCTTCTCGTCCACATCAGTGCCTGACATCACAAATGTGCTTCTGAAAGAATGGTCAAACATTCCCATAGACACACTCCTAAACTTTGTGGACAGCCTTCCTAGAAGAGTTGAAGCTGTTATAGCTGCAAAGGGTGGGCCAACACAATATTGAACCCTACGGATCTAAGAATGGGATACCATCAAAGCTCATGTGCGTGTAAAGACAGGTGTCCCAATACTTTGGGTAATATAGTGTGTATTAGAATCACACTAGTATATGCAGCATATAAGGAAATTTGTTCATGGTTATTAACTAACATATGTACTTAATAACTGATACAATTTTTGTCTTCACATCTTGATTTTTTTTACTGTGTTTATTTTTTCTATGGTTGTATTGAAGGGACTGCTTTTTCATTTCAAAACATGACTGAATTGTAAGCCATTATATGGTGAATTCAGTATTAAATCAATCTATATGTTACAGCAGTGACTTGCAATTGAATTCCATAGTATTGCACCACCTTGGTTTCAAGTTAAGAAATCAATCACCCTCTCTCCGACTACAGAACAATTTAGTGCATACAATTGCCTCACAACAGTAATCTACTATCATTCTATGACCCAAGCAATCTAAGTATTAACCTCAGAAATAAATCAATTGACCTTAAATAATATACTACATTAATATAACACAGCCACATATTCTAAACTTAATTCCACATTTTATTTAATAAAGAAAAAAAAATACAAGAATAAAACCACAGTGCAACTAAATCAAAGACACAATTATGTTGGCTCCATGGGTTGTGAGATTGAAAACAGGGTATACATTTCTCAGTTTCAATCTTTTCTAGCTGTATGTCCTTTTTTATTGATCCTGAGGAAAGCAAACAAAAAACTCAGTGAAGCAATTTTCAATTTTTTTGTGGTGCTCAGCATAAGGAAATTGAATCTTTAGCCCTTGAAGATTAAAATATGGTCTTGCAATCCCCGAATAAAGCTCCCTACTGATTCAACAGTACACAGTCTAGGTGTGTTATTGACTTACTATTCAGAATTCTTTTCAAGTATTTTTAGCAGGTAAGGTACTTTAGGTGTTTTGTAAACATTCCAGCAGAGATCATTTTGGTTAAAAATATAGTATTTTTACATTTAACAGTGGAAATTAACTTCTTAAATTATCCTTCATCAACAATATGCCAAATTGATCATTGTGATCTAGGTTTGTGATATAAAATTCCCACAGAAAGTATTTATAAGGTTAATTATTTCTGGCTAGAGAGAAGAAATGCTTCTCATTAGGGATCCACGTCGATTCAACCTATGTTACCTAAACACACATTTTATATATATATATATATATATATATATATATATATATATATATATATATATATATATATAGGCTCAAATTAAAATATTATGTGAGGAAAGTGTAATTTGCTAAGGGTATTTATTTATTTGGTGGTTTATTTGTTTATGGTGGTAAAAAAAATATATTTTTTTTTTACTTTTTTCAAGAATATGAAATAATGAAAGAAGTAGTGGGTAGCAGCTGCAGTAACTGATAAGTACAATGTTGTTGTTTGTGTTCTTTATTTTTATGGAGCATTATGCCTAAGCAGTGTTTTATTTATGTTGTGTCTCCATGCCTCTGAACTCTGAACTAGTGAAATCCACACATGTTTCAGGCCCAGCTATACATTATTGACTGCCCTGCATGCAAGCTCCAAGCTAGGTACATGTCAGTCATTACCGTTTTGCTGGAAACAACAAATATATGTGGACGTTGACAATACAGAGCACTACAGCATCTATTGTAAGCACTGTCCTGAGCCATCCACATAAGTGAAAATCTACACACGTCTCTAAAGTCTATTATGATGAAGAAGAAATCTAAAAAAACTTTGCAAATGTCCATATATAGAGGTCTGCCAAAATGTCAGGCAAGCCAAAAATGACAATGATACAAAATTAAAGTTCTTATATTGGGTTTTATATCAGCCTTTTCCAAGACTGTGTGCTGTTCTCCCAAACATAGACTGGGATGGAATATTGTCAAAGAACACAAAACAGAAATGAGAATATTTCAAATCAATTGCATGCAAAGCACTGTAGCTCATATCCAAAGTTAAAAAACATACAGAATAAAAGGGCATGTAAAAATATAAAAATAAAAGATAACTATCATCATTTGAAAGTTACAAAAAATATAGCAGAATATGTAAAACAAATATGAAATTGAAGCCACAAAAATGAAAAATGAATTGTAGACTGTAAAAGAAAGTAGGACAAACATTTATAACTTAACATGTAGGTCATTGATAATAAAGAGTTCATAACTGAGGGCAAAAAAAAGGCAAATTTATTAAATACCTTCTTCAGCTTTGTGTATATAAAAGAAAATAGGGGAACGCAAGACCATATCTAGGATAGTATTGACATGGTCCCAAAGAGAATCACAATCAACAAATCAAACTGATATGGTCCAGAGACATTTGGACAAAATAAAGGTTTAAAAGTTATTGAAAAGCCAATGTGGTACCTATATAAAAAAGGATCAAAGTCTTTACCAAGTAATTACAGACTAGTTAGCAGTGAAGAAGACACTTAAAAGTGTAATAAAAGACCGCATAGAAAAGTATATGCTAAATAACAATATTTTAAGCAATAGACACAGCATGGATTCACAAAAGCCTGAGGTTGTAAAAATTAAAATATACTTTCTTTTTGTGGTAAAGTAAGCAAAAAACGTAAACAAATGAGGGGTGGCCAAAAACTTTGTAAAAGTTTTTGACACAGTTCCCAACACACAGCTAGTTATAAATAGATTGAAATTCAGTTGTAAATATATAGAAACCTGGCTAAAAGACCATATTCAGAGATTAGTGATTAATAATTCTTAATACCTTAAATGTTTTATACCCCAAGATTTGATGTTGGGAGCCTTTTTAACCCATTTAAAAAATTATATAGAGTTATTGCACTTAGGGGCTAAAAACATGCATCATACATTATATGAAGAAGAGAAAAGGGTTTGAGACTTTAAATGAGGTGCATCACCACCAGTAAATGGGAAGCATTACATATGAATCAAGTAAAGACTCATGCATATTCAAGAAATAATATATTGGTAAAAAACTTTTTTTTTAATTAAATGTCCTTGATGGCAGGTGGTATGGTATTAAAAGTACATCATTATTGCATCATGGTTACAACATTACATGTGATGTATTGGTAACATAATAATAGGATAGAGCCATGCCCCACTAGCGTAGAGATGTGGGATATAAAGCTGACAAAAATAGAAGAAATAGCCACACACCACTATGTTGATCCAAGATACTTTATTAGGACATCCACAGTGATTTGTCGGAATGAGCCAACCTGCCGCAGTATAATGATGGTGGCTGGTCGGCAAGTGGTTAAAGTCCCAACCACCTTTCTCTTCTTCATACAAATGGGGATGGAGGCACATGGGTCTTGGTGCCTCATTTAAAGTCCCAAACCTACCCTTTTCTCATTGCCATCATACATTATAGGAGGAAAAAAAGTGGGGGAGTCAATGGTCAAGAAGGATCTGACATGATATAGTAGATCATAGACTTAATAATAGCATGCAATGCCAAGCTGCAGTTACTAAAGCAAGCAAAATACTTTCTTAAAATAAAAAGGTATAGACTCAAGAGAGAAACATAGTTTTGACCTTTTACAAAGCATTAGTAGGATATAGTGATAATCTCGATGTTTGAATCGAACTTACGTTCGACTCGAACACTGAGTGTTTGCCCGTTTGCCAAACAGCAAACAATATGGGGGGTTCTCGGGAAATGTGCATTAGTGTCTGATGATTGGCCAAAGCATGCACCTGACCTGCATGCTTTGGCCAATCACAGCGCACTCTGCAGAGAGAGCCATAATTGGCTAAAGGCAGGGTGCCTTTGACCAATCCTGGCTCAGGGGGACTAAGTCCATACCCCACACTATATAAGGCTGCTTACATAGTGGCCATGTATAGTGTGTGACTGTGGATGGCGATAGATTGAACTAGGCAGGCAGGTTAGTTAGTTGCAGTGTATTTGATATATATATATATATATATATATATATATATATATATTGAAGAAATTACACTTTGCAACAATGTAACGTAGTGTGTGTACAGGTTGTATAACAGTGTAAATTTGCTGTCCCCTCAAAATAACTCAACACACAACCATTAAAGTCTAAACCACTGGCAACAAGAGTGAGTACACCCCTAAGTGAAATTGTCCAAATTGGGCCCAATTAGCCATTTTCCCTCCCCGATGTCATGTAACTTGTTAGTGTTACAAGGTCTCAGGTGTAAATGGGAAGCAGGTGTGTTAAATTTGGTGTTATCGCTCTCACTCTCTCATACTGGTCACTGGAAGTTCAACATGGTACCTCATGGCAAAGAACTCTCTGAGGATTTGAAAAAAGAAATTGTTGCTCTACATAAAGATGGCCTAGGCTATAAGAAGATTGCCAAAACCATGAAACTTAGCTGCAGCACGGTGGCCAAGACCATACAGCGTTTTTTTCAGGACAGGTTCCACTAAAAACAGGCCTCGCCATGGTCGACCAAAGAAGTTGAGTGCACATGCTCACCATCATATCCAGAGGTTGTCTTTGGGAAATAGACATATGAGTGCTGCCAGCATTGCTGCAGAGGTTGAAGGGGTGGGGGGTCAGCTCGTCAGTGCTCAGACCATACGCTGCACACTGCATCAAATTGGTCTGCATGGCTATCGTCCCAGAAGGAAGCCTCTTCTAAAGATGATGCACAAGAAAGCCCGCAGTTTGCTGAAGACAAGCAGACTAAGGACATGGATTACTGGAACCATGTCCTGCGGTCTAATGTGACCAAGATAAATTTATTTGGTTCAGATGGTGTCAGGCGTGTGTGGCAGCAACCAGGTGAGAGGTACAGAGACAAGTGTGTCTTGCTTACAGTCAAGCATGGTGGTGGGAGTATCATGGTCTGGGAATGCATGAGTTCTGCCAGCACTGAGGAGCTACAGTTCCTTGAGGGAACCATGAATGTCAACATGCAGAGCATGATCCCCTCAGTTCAGAGACTGGGCCACAGGGCAATATTCCAACATGATAATGACCCCAAACACACCTCCAAGATGACCACTGCCCTCCTAAAGAAGCTGAGGGTAAAGGTAATGGACTGGCCAAGCATGTCTCCAGACCTAAACTCTATTGAGCATCAGTGGGGCATCCTCAAATGTAAGGTAGGGGAGTGCAAGGTCTCTAAAACCCACCAGTTCAGTAATGTCGTCATGAAGGAGTGGAAGAGGAATCCAGTGGCAACCTGTGAAGCTCTGGTGAACTCCATGCCCAAGAGGGTTAAGGCAGTGCTTGAAAATAATTGTGGCCACACAAAATATTGACACTTTGTGCCCAATTTGGACATTTTCACTTAGGGGTGTACTCACTTTTATTGTCAGCGGTTTAGACATCAATGGCTGTGTGTTGAGTTATTTTGAGGGGACAGCAAATTTACACTGTTATAGAATGAATGAATGAATGAATAATTTGTAAAGCGCTGCAAATTGCGAACTGAATCGCCTCAAGGCGCTAGATGTATTCTCTGTAGCCAGCTTCTAGAAAAGGAAGGTCTTTAGTTTTTTCCTGAAGGCCTGGTGGTTTTCTTCCATGCGGAGGTTGGTTGGGAGAGCATTCCATAGTCGAGGTCCTTGGACTGCAAATCTACGTTCTCCCTTTGCTTTGTAGCGGTATTTGGGAATGAGGAGGAGGTTTTGGTTAGCTGATCGAAGACTGCGATTCGGTGTGTAGTGTTTTATTTTTTCCCGGAGATATTGCGGAGCGTTTCCTTGTATGCATTTATGGGTGAGGCAGAGGGTCTTGAATGTGATCCGATTCTTCACAGTTAGCCAATGTAGGCTTTTTAGGGATGGGGAGATGGATTCCCAGGGCTTTTTCCCTGTTAACAGCCTTGCCGCCGTGTTCTGCATGAGTTGCAAGCGCGCAAGCTGGTATTGGGGTAGACCTACGTCTACAAGCTGCACACTCACTACTTTACATTGTAGCAAAGTGTCATTTGTTCAGTGTTGTCACATGAAAAGGTATAATAAAATATTTACAAAAATGTGAGGAGTGTACTCACTTTTGTGTGATACTGTATATATATAGATAGATAGATATATCTCTATCTATCTATATATCTATATATAGATATATAGATAGATAGATATATATATATATATATATATATCTATCTATCTATATATAGATAGATATATCTATCTATCTATCTATCTATCTATCTATCTATCTATCTATCTATCTATCTATCTATCTATCTATCTATCTATCTATCTATCTATCTATCTATCTATATATATATCTATATATATATATATATATATATATATATATATATTTATGTATATATATATATATATATATATATATATATATATATGTGTATATATATATATATATATATATATATATATATATATATATATATATATATATATATATATATATATGTGTATATATATATATATATATATATATATATATATATATATATACATATGCAGTCACTCTAATATATACAGTGGGGACGGAAGGTGTTCAGACCCCCTTAAATTTTTCACTCTTTGTTATATTGCAGCCATTTAAGTTCATTTTTTTCCTCATTAATGTACACACAGCACCCCATATTGACAGAAAAACACAGAATTGTTGACATTTTGCAGATTTATTAAAAAAGTAAAAATGAAATATCACATGGTCCTAAGTATTCAGACCCTTTGCTCAGTATTTAGTAGAAGCACCCTTTTGATCTAATACAGCCATGAGTCTTTTTGGGAAAGATGCAACAAGTTTTTCACACCTGGATTTGGGGATCCTCTGCCATTCATCCATGCAGATCCTCTCCAGTTCTGTCAGGTTGGATGGTAAACTTTGGTGGACAGCCATTTTTAGGTCTCTCCAGAGATGCTCAATTGGGTTTAAGTCAGGGCTGTGGCTGGGCCATTCAAGAACAGTCATGGAGTTGTTGTGAAGCCACTCCTTTGTTATTTTAGCTGTGTGCTTAGGGTCATTGTCTTGTTGGAAAGTAAACCTTCGGCCCAGTCTGAGGTCCTGAGCACTCTGGAGAAGGTTTTTGTCCAGGATATCCCTGTACTTGGCCGCATTAATCTTTCCCTCAATTGCAACCAGTCGTCCTGTCCCTGCAGATGAAAAACACCCCCATAGCATGATGCTGCCACCACCATGCTTCACTTTTGGGAGTGTATTGGACAGGTGATGAGCAGTGCCTGGTTTTATACACACATACCGCTTAGAATTAATGCCAAAAAGTTCTATCTTGGTCTCATCAGACCAAAGAATCTTATTTCTCACCATCTTGGAGTCCCTCAGGTGTTTTTTAGCAAACTCCATGTGGGGCTTTCATGTGTCTTGCACTGAGGAGAGGCTTCCGTCGGGCCACTCTGCCATAAAGCCCCAAATGGTGGAGGGCTGCAGTGATGGTTAACTTTCTACAACTTTCTCCCCTCTCCCGACTGCATCTCTGGAGCTCAGCCACAGTGATCTTTTGGTTCTTCTTTACCTCTCTCACCAAGGCTATCTCCCCCGATAGCTCTGTTTGGCCAGACGGCCAGCTCTAGGAAGGGTTCTGATCGTCCCAAACATCTTCCATTTATGGATTATGGAGGCCACTGTGCTCTTAGGAACCTTAAGTGCAGCAGAAATTTTTTTGTAACCTTGGCCAGATCTGTGCCTTGCCACAATTCTGTCTCTAAGCTCTTCAGGCATTTCCTTTGACGTCATGATTCTCATTTGCTCTGACATGCACTGTGAGCTGTGAGGTCTTATATAGACAGGTGTGAGGCTTTCCTAATCAAGTTCAGTATAATTAAACACAGCTGGACTTAAATTAAGGTTTAGAACCATCTCAAGGATGATCAGAAGAAACGGACAGCACCTTAGTTAAATATATGAGTGTCACAGCAAAGATCTGAATACTGTGATATTTCAGTTTTTCTTTTTTTAATAAATCTGCAAAAATGTCAACAATTCTGTGTTTTTCTGTCAATATGGGGTGCTGTGTGTACATTAATGAGGGGAAGAAATTAATTTAAATGATTTTAGCAAATGGCTGCAATATAACAAAGAGTGAAAAATGTAAGGGGGTCTGAATACTTTCCGTCCCCACTGTGTGTGTGTATATAGGCCACCAAGGAGAGGCAGACGCTCACAGGCCACTAAAAGGGGGCAAGTAGCCTCTGTGTCTACAGTCAACAGTGGTGGTCATGGTGGTCATGGACATAGTGCATCCTCTGCAGGTGGGCGTGGAGCACACTTGTCCTTTTTTTCTGCTGCTGGCCGTGTTATTGAGCCACAACATGCAGAAGAGTTGGTGGAGTGGATAATGAAGCCGTCCTCATCCTTCTCACCCTCTGTTACCCAGGCTCCTAGTAGTTTGCCTTCCAATGCAGCTGCCAAAGTGGCCTATTCCACCAGCTCCTTGTCCACAATCACTCCTTCCGTAGCCCCACCATCATGTACGGAGGAGTCCCCAGAATTATTTGATCACAGTGTCAGGTACATGCTGCTGGAGGATGTGCAGCAATTTGAAAGCTCCAATGTTGGTTCCCAGGTGGAAGAAGGGAGTAACGTGAGCCTAGAGAGAGGGGGTGCCACAGAAGGACAAGAAACTGGCAGTCATGTTCCCCAAGCTGCAGCATACTGTCAAGTCTGCTCCAGTGACAAGGAGGGAGGGGATGATGAGTTCACTGACCGTACTTGGGTGCCTGAGAGAAGAAAGGAGGAAAGTGAGGAGGAGGAAGCACAACTTCCGTGAGGCAGGATGCCCTCCAGGGGTCAGCTTAAGGGCAGCCACCATATAGCATCACACCTCAGAGCTCCGCATGTGCAGGGCGCTGATGACTCCCCACTGACTTTTAAAAGTTCCTTGGTGTGGGCCTTTTTCAACATATGTGCAGCAGATCGCACAGTTTCTTTTTGCAACCTATGTCTGAAGCGGATCAAGCGTGGCCAGAACAGGAGCCGCTTGGGCACCACATGCTTGACCAGACATATGAAAACCTGCCATGCAGTCCATTGGCAGCAGCACCTGAAAGACCCACATCATAGAAAAAGGCAGACTTCTCCTTGCTCCTCATCTGGGATTTCAACCCCTACTATACCTCCAGTCCTCTCAAAAATCTGCATTGAGATGAATGAAGGTATAGCAATAGGTGTCACAAGTACTTGCAGCCAATCTGCTAGAAGTACACCACCAGTTGATTTCAGCAGGCACATTTCTCTACCGCAGATGGTGAACCGTAATAAATTCTATTCCAGCCATCCACATGCTCAGCATAGAAATGCTAGCTTGGCCAAATTGCTAGCACTGCAACTGCTGCCTTTTCAGCTGGCAGACTCAGCCCCCTTTTGTGAACGTGTAGAATGTGCTGTACCACATTGGCAGGTTCCAAAATGGCATTTATTTTCACGTAAGGCCATTCCGGCTCTCTACTGCAATGTGGAAGGCAATGTTTTGGTCTCGTTGAAAAGGGGGGTCAGCAGTAAGGTTCATATTACCACTGACGCATGATCCAGCAGGCAAGGGCAGGGACGTTACCTTTCCTTCATGGCGCACTGGGTAACTCTGCTGGCAGCTGGGAAGGATGCAGGACAGGTTTCAGTGTTGGAACTTGATCCGCCACCATGCCTCCAAAGAGCTGGTGGTGATTCTGCCACATATGCCTGCTCCACCCCTCCACCTCTACTTGCTCTATGGCCTCTTCTGCTGAATTGTCCTCTGAACCAGCAGTGCTCCCTAAACACTTAAGGGGCTACGCAAGCAGTCAGGCAAAAATATGTCATGCAGTGCTTGGGTTGGTCTCCCTAGGGGACAGGAGCCACACTGGGGCAAAGATTCTGTCAGCTTTGCATGGGCAGGCTCATAGGTGGTGGATGCCATGCCAGCTTCAGCCAGGAATGGTTGTATGTGACAATGGCACCAACCTTCTCTCCCCCCTCCGACAGGGACACTTGAACCATGTTCCATATTTGGCACACGTCCTGAATTTGGTGGTGCAGCGTTTCTTGACCAGGTACCCAGGCTTACAAGATCTCCTGAGGCAGGCCAGAAAAGTCTGGTCATTTCCGCCGGTCATACAATGCCAGTACTTGGCTGGCTGACATTCAAAGGTAATACAACCTGCCTGTCAACTGCCTAATTTGTGACATGCCCACCAGGTGGAACTCAACGTTGGCAATGCTGCAGCGGCTGCACACACAGAAGGGGGCCATCAATGAGTACCTGTGCAAGTATAGCACCTGGACAGGGTCAGGGGAGCTTGGGTTCTTTTCATCACACCAGTGGCTAGTGATCAAGGATGCATGGACTGTCCTGTCACCATTTGAGGAGGCCACAAGCATGGTGAGCAGTGACAATGTATGCATTAGTGACACTGTCTCTCTAGTCTTCCTGATGGAGCACACACTTTGTGGAATCATGGACAAGGCACTTGAGGCAGAACAGTGGGAAAAAGAGGAGGAATTTCTTTCCTCTCAAGGCCCCCTTTATCCAGATAGCATTCCTGTGGGTCCGCCAAACACACAGGAAGAAGAGGAGGAGGATGATTGTGTCAGCATGGATGTTGAGGATAACATGCAGCAGTCTTCAATGGATGGTTTTTAATACCTAGAAACGCAAGGAGTTGTACATGGCTGGGAGGAGGTAGTTACGGATAATGTGATCCTTAGTGACCCAGAGGACTCAGAATCCAATGCCTCTGTAAACTTATGCTGCATGGCCTCCCTGATTCTGCAAAGCCTGCGAAAGGACCCTAGGATTCGTGGTATTAAGGAGAGGGATCATTACTGGCTGGCAACCCTTCTTGATTATTACAGTACCTGACCGCGAGATTGTGTTTCCAGCGCGATACCATCACACTGATTCTCGGCAACAGGGTACTGTGCATGTCGCGCTGGCTCACTCATCTGGAAAGGAAAACTTTTTTTCCTTTCGCGATGAGTGACAGGCAGTGCTGACAGCTGTCTGGTATGAATCCTGAGGGGGGAACGCCACGCCAAATTATAAATAAAAAAACGGTGTGGGTTCCCCCCCGGGGCATACCAGGCCCTTAGGTCTGGTATGGATTGTAAGTGGAACACCTACGCCGAAAAATCAGCGTGGGGGTCCCCCCAAATTCCATACCAGACCCTTATCCGAGCACGCAGCCCGGCCGGCCAGGAAAGGGGGTGGGGACAAGTGAGCCCCCCCTCCTGAGCCATACCAGGCCACATGCCCTCAACATGGGGGGTGAGTGCCTTGGGGGACGGAGCACCCTGCGGCCCCCCCACCCCAAAGCACCTTGTCCCCATGTTGATGAGGACAAGGGCCTCTTCCAGACAACCAGGGCCGTTGGTTGTCGGAGTCTCTGGGTGGGGGGCTTATCGGAATCCGGGAGCCCCCCTTTAATAAGGGGGCCTCCAGATCCCGGCCCCCCACCCTATGTGAATGAGTATGGGGTACATGGTACCCCTACCCATTCACCTAGGAAAAAAAAGTGTCAATAAAAAAAAACACAGTACACAGATTTTAAGAATAATTTATTAGGCAGCTCGGGGGTCTTCTTCCGACTTCGGGGGTCTCCTTCCGACTTCTCCCGGTGTTCGGCCTCTTCTCCCGGGCCCCTCCACTATCTTCTTCCAGCTCTTTTGCCAACGAGGGGCCCAGTCTGCTGCCGCTGTCTTGTCACTGCTGTCTGGCCGCTTCTTCTCTTCTTCTCTTCTTTTCTTTTCTTCTTCCGATGTTGACACAATGCTCTCTCCGGCTGGAATGCTGTGTGCGAGCTGCGGAGCCATTTATATAGGCGGTGACCCGGGAGAAGAAGCGACGAGACAGCGGCGTCAAGACAGCGGCAGCAGACCAGGCCCCTTGCTGGCAAAAGAGCTGGAAGAAGATAGCGGAGGGGCCCGGGAGAAGAGGCCGAACACTGGGAGAAGAGGCCGAACATCGGGAGAAGTCGGAAAGAGACCCCGGAGCTACCCCATACTCATTCACATAGGCTGGGGGGCCAGGATCTGGGGGCCCCTTATTAAAGGGGGGCTCCCGGATTCCGATAAGACCCCGCCCGCAGACCCTGACAACCAACGGCCAGGGTTGTCAGGAAGAGGCCCTTGTCCTTGTCAACATGGGGCAGGGCGCCCCTCCCCCAAGGCACTCACCCCCCCATGTTGAGGGCATGTGGCCTGGTACAGCTCAGGAGAGGGGGCGCTCTCTCATCCCCACCCCCTTTCCTGGCCGGCCGGGCTGCGTGCTAGGATAAGGGTCTGGTATGGATTTTGGGAGGACCCCACGCCGATTTTCGGCGTAGGGGTTCCCCTTACAATCCATACCAGACCTAAGGGCCTGGTATGCCCCCGCTTGCCTCAATAGGAAAATTTGTTTTTCCTATTGCAGCGAGCGCGAGATGCAATACCCTGCCCTTGCATCGTATCTGGTCCGTCGGACCAGCATACAGACCAGCGGGCTGTCTGTCAGACCAGCATACAGACGAACGGATTTTCCGTCAGACGGAAAGATTTAAAGCATGTCTCAAATCTAGGTCCGGCGGACTTTTGGGGAAAAAAAGTCCGCAGAAGCCTACACACGATCAGATTGTCCGGCGGACTCTGGTCCGCTGGACCAAGTATGCCGGAAAGTCCACTCGTGTGTACGCGGCATAACACATTTCCAGACCCTGGGAGGTTACCATTTCCTGGTGCTGGACAATGTGTTTCTGAGGTTTTGTTTGGTCAGGGGAAGAGCGGTGGAGAAGGTGGCCGGCTGACCGATGCCTTTAAACAATTTGTCAGTCCTCAGCGTCAAGGTCTGATTCCAGCAACCATCGCCAGTGTCTGCATTATATGGTGATGGAATATCTAGGGGCAAGAGCAGACTTGGAGATCTTTCCAACAGAGCATCCACTGGGTAACTGGGTCTTGAGGTTGGACCACCGGCCAGAACTTGCTCAATATATAATTGAGCTACTGGCCTCTCCTGCATCCAGCGTACTTTCTGAATGCACATTTAGTGCTTCTAGAGGGTTTGTAATGAATCAAAGAGTGTGCCTGTCCACAGACTCTGTTGATAGGCTCACATTTATAAAAATGAATCAGTCCTGGATCAGCAGCTATCAAACACCTGATGCTGATGTAACTGATTGAATTTGCTATGGATCTGGGATCCCTTGAAGATTGCCTATCCTATTCCTCCTCAATCATGATGATGCTAGTTTCCAACAATATTTTTGGTTTAGGGCACCACCACCACCCAAGGCCCACTTTTTCTGCCCATGTTTAACAGGGGCATGTAATTACAATTTTTGAAGTAGTATTTAACAGCAGAGCCCATTCCTGTGCCCAACAAGAGTAACTGTGAGCTATGACTAAGCACCCCATAGTGGTGTGAAACATGTCAGCTTTTCATTGATCCTGTACCTCTGATGTCTTTGTACCAGAAGAATTTTTAAACTGTCTTCAATAAAGGTCTCAACAGAGTGCGGCCATCCAGTCTTTTTTTTTGATTCATGACTGTGAGGAGTTACCATGTTCTGGCACCACCAACACCTAGGGCCCAATGTTTCTGCCCCTGTTTAACAGGAGCATGTAATTAAAATGTTTGAAATATTTAACAGCAGGGACCGTTCCTGCACCCAACAAGAGTAACTGTCAGGGGTTACCGTGTTCTGCTACCACCAATACCTAAGGCCCAATTTTTCAGCAGAGTATATAGTGCAGTCCGTATAGTAAATATACTGCAGTTCAGAGTACATAGTGCAGTCAGTGTAGCATATATTATACAGTGCAGAGTATATAGTGACATTATGACAGAATTAAGAAAAAAAACAGCATGGGTTCGCCCATCCATACCAAGCCCTTTGGGTCTGGAGGGATTTTGGGGGGGTCCCCACACCATGTTTTTTCAAAAATGTTGGCGTGGAGTTCCCCTTAATACCCTGGTATGGACTGGGGGGGAACTCACACTGTTTTTTTCAATTATTTTGTATGTACAGTATATTGCCGGGATTTGTCAATACATTAAAGCCATGAGCAATTTTAAATGAAAATTTTTCCTTTAGAAATGTCATTTTGCTGCGGTACTGTTCTAGACATGGGGAAAATGCGTTACTTTACAGGCAAACTAAGGGGACTCCCCGGGCACCATATTTAACCACTTACCAACCGGCCCATAGCCGAATGACGGCTGCAGGGCGGTTGGATAACTCTGGGTGGACATACTATGACGTCCTCCCAGAATTCCCCTCTCGCGCGCCCCCTGGGGCGCGCACCCGAACACAACACGTCAAATGACGGCGCGATCACATGTAAACAGACCGGCGTCATCTGATGACGCCGGTTCCTCTCCTCCCCTCCTGTGTACCGATCGGTACACTGTGAGCGGGGAGGGGGATGGATGGATGTCTGCAGCGCTGTGGGCTGTATGTGTAGTGCCCACAGCGCTGCACAGAGACATCCATCCATCCATGCTCAGCCATCCCTCACTACTAATGCTGTGCAATACTCTGCAATACCAGCACAATACTCTGCAATGCTGTGCAATACTCTGCAATACCCCCACAATACGCTGCAATGCTGTGCAATACTCTGCAATACCCCCACAATACTCTGCAATGCTGTGCAATACTCTGCAATACCCCCACAATACTCTACAATACCCCCACAATACTCTGCAATACTCTGCAATGCCCCCACAATACTCTGCAATACCCCCACAATACTCTGCAATACTCTGCAATACCCCCACAATACTCTGCAATACCCCCACAATACTCTGCAATACTCTGCAATGCCCCCACAATACTCTGCAATGCTGTGCAATACTCTGCAATACCCCCACAATACTCTGCAATGCTGTGCAATACTCTGCAATGCCCCCACAATACTCTGCAATGCTGTGCAATACTCTGCAATGCCCCCACAATACTCTGCAATGCCCCCCGCCATACTCTGCAATGCCCCCCGCCATACTCTGCAATGCCCCCGCCATACTCTGCCATGCCCCCGCCATACTCTGCCATGCCCCGCCATACTCCGCAATACCCCGCCATACTCCGCAATACCCCGCCATACTCCGCAATACCCCGCCATACCCTGCCATACTCCGCCATACCCCGCAATACCCCGCCATACTCCGCCATACTCCGCCATACTCCGCCATACCCCGCAATACCCAATCATACTCCGCAATACCCTGCCATACCCTGCCATACCCCGCTATACTCCGCCATACCCCGCAATACCCCGTCATACTCCACAATACCCCTCCATACTCTGCAATACCCCGCCATACCCTGCCATGCTGAGCCATGCTCAGCTGTACTCGGCCTCTGTATGTGACCAGGCTGTGGAAGTCTCACACATGGGGTATCGCCGTACTCAGGAGGAGCAGGAGAATCTATTTTGGGGTGTCATTTTTGGCATGTACATGTTATGTGGTAGAAATATTGTATAAATGGACAACTTTGTGTTAAAAAAAAAAAAAGCGTTTTAACCACTTCCCGCCCGCCGGCCGTCATACAACGTCCTTGACTTTGTGCGGAGATATCTGAATGATGGTTGCAGCTACAGGCATCATTCAGATATCAGCTTTTTCAGCCGGCGATTCCCTACACCATGAGAACTATCATAGCAGCTGTTCCACTGCTTGATCATTCTTACGGGAGGCGAGAGGGGACGTCCCCCCTTCCCGCCGCCTTGCGGTGCTTCTACCGACTCACCGCTACGATCGAAGCCAGGATCTTTTTTTTTTTTTTTTTTAATTTCAGGCTTCCCAGCCTAGAGGTGAGATGTGGGGTCTTATTGACCCCATATCTCACTGTAAAGAGGACCTGTCATGCCATATTCCTATTACAAGGATGTTTATATTCCTTGTAATAGGAATAAAAGTGGTCAAAAATTTTTTTTTTTGGAAAAAAGCATCAAACTAAAATAAATAAAGTAAAATGAACAATAACAAAAAAAAAAAAAATTTTAAAGCGCCCCTGTCCCTGTGTGCTCGCATGCAGAAGCGAAAGCATACGTAAGTCCCGCCCACATATGAAAACGGTGTTCAAACCACACATGTGAGGTATCGCTGCGATCGGTAGAGCGAGAGCAATAATTTTGGCCCTAGACCTCCTCTGTAACTCAAAACATGTAACCAGTAAAAAATTTTAAAGCGTCGCCTATGGGGATTTTTGAGTAGCAAAGTTTGGCGCCATTCCACAAGCGCGTGCAATTTTGAAGGGTGACATGTTGGGTATCTATTTACTCGGCGTAACTTCATCTTTCACATTATGCAAAAACATTGGGCTAACTTTACTGTTTTGGTTTTTGTAAAGCACAAAACATTTTTTTTTCCAAAAAAAACGCGTTAAAAAAATTGCTGCGCAAATACCGTGCGAGATAAAAAGTTGCAACGACCGCCATTGTATTCTCTAGGGTCTTTGCTAAAAAAACATATATATATAATGTTTTGGGGTTCTAAGTAATTTTCTAGCTAATAAATGATGATTTTTACATGTAGGAGAGAAATGTCAGAATTGGCCTGGGTGCTCCAGAACGCCTGAAGGTGCTCCCCTGCATGTTGGGCCTCTGTATGTGGCCACGCTGTGTAAAAGTCTCACACATGTGGTAACACCATACTCGGGAGTAATAGCAGAATGTGTTTTGGGGTGTAATTTGTGGCATGCATATGCGGTCTGTGAGAAATACCCTGCTAATATGACAATTTTGTGGGAAAAAAAAAAAGTAAAAAAAAAAACCTTGATTTTGCAAAGAATTGTGGGAAAAAATGACAACTTCAAAAAACTCACCATGCATCTTTCTAAATACCTTGGAATGTCTTCTTTCCAAAAAGGGGTCATTTGGGGGGTATTTGTACTTTTCTGGCATGTTAGGGTCTCAAGAAATTAGATAGGCCGTCAGTAATTCAGGTGTGATCAATTTTCAGATATGCGCACCATAGCTTTTGGACTCTATAACTTTCAAAAAGACCAAATAATATCCACCGATTTGGGTTATTTTTACCAAAGATATGTAGCGGTATAAATTTTGGCCAAAATATATGAAGAAAAATTACTAATTTGCAAAATATTATAACAGAAATGAAGAAAAATGTATTTTTTTACAGATTTTTCGGTCTTTTTTCTTTTACGGCGCAAAAAATAAAGAACCCAGCAGTGATTAAATACCACCAAAAGAAAGCTCTATTTGTGTGAAAAAAAGGACAAAAATGTCATAAAGATACAGTGTTGCATGACTGAGTAATTGTCATTCAAAATGTGAGAGCACCAAAAGCTGAAAATTGGTCTGGTTAGGAAGGGGGTTTAAGTGCCCAGTTGTCAAGTGGTTAAATGAATATTTCATTTTTTTTGTTTCACTTTAAGCATCACTTTAAGCATTCTTAAAATCACTGCTCCTGAAAAAATGGCTGTTTGTAAAAACATTTTTTGCAAGGATACATGTCCCCTGGTGCAGGACCCGGATCCCCAAACACTTTTTATGGCAATAACTTCCATATAAGCCTTTAAAATGAGCAGTTTTGTTTTTTTACTTTCGTCCCATAGACTTTAACGGTGTTTGAACATATTTTTTGTCTGTTCGCAAGTTCTGTTGCAAACCGAACCGGGGGAGTGTTCGGCTCATCCCTACATATTGGAGAACTGGAGAAGATGAAGAGAAGGGCAACTAAACTTATAAGAGGCATGGAAAACCTCAGCAATGAGGAAAAATTAGTTGAACTGATTTTCTTCTCTCTTGTCAAGAGATGATTACGGGGATATGATCACTTAAGGTCATTACAAAGGACAAGGGGGCACTTTTTAAAGTCTGGAGGAAAATAATTCTTGTTCTGGCCAGCTCAGTAGAGCGTTTTAACCACCTGAGATCTGCGCTATAGCCGAATAACGTCCATTGCGCGCTCTGTGATCAGCGAGTCTATGAGACTCACCTGATCACAGATCGGAGTAAGGGATCGATCCCGACCCCTTACCACATGATCAGCTGTCAGCCAATGACAGCTGATCATGTGATGTCAACAGAGCCGGTAATCAGCTATTTTTTCTCCTCGCGTTGACAGCGTGAGGAGGAAAAAAAGCCGATCACCGGCGGCCATGAGAGGAATATCAGTCTTGATCATGGCAAGCTGCTAAAGATCCTCAGTGCCCACCTGTGCCCCCTGCCAGTGCCACCTAGCAATAGGCTGCAGTGCCGCCTACCAGTGCCCACCAGCGCCACCCATCAGTGCCCACAGTGCCACCCATCAGTTCCCACAATCAGTGCCTTAACAACAGTGCTGCACATTAGTGCCACCTATCAGTGCCCATCAGTGTCACCTACCAGTGCCCATAAGTGCCCATCAGTGCCGCCCATCAGTGGCCACCTATCAGTGGTACCTATCAGTGCCCATCAGTGCCACCCATCAGTGCCACCCATCTGTGCCACCCATCAGTGCCACCCATCAGGGCCCATAAGTGGCCATCAGTGCTGCCTTATCTGTCGCCATCAGTGCCACCTTATCTGTGCCTATCAGTGCCACTTTAACTGTGCCCATCAGTGCCGCCTTAACTGTGCCTATCAGTGCAGCCTATCAGTGTCCACCAGTGCCACCTCATCAGCGCATATCAGTGAAGGAGAAAAATTACCTATTTGCAAAATTTTATAACAAACTGAAACATGATTTTTTTTTTCAAAATTTTCATCTTTTTTGTTTGTTTAGCAAAAAATAAAAATCCCAGCTGCGATTAAATACCACCAAAAGAAAGCTCTACTTGTGGGAAATTAATTTCATTTGGGTACAGTGTTGTATGACCGTGCAATTGTCATTCAAAGTGCGTCAGCGCTGAAAGCTGAAAATTGGTCTGGGCAGGAGGGGGGTTTAAGTGCCCAGTAAGCAAGTGGTTAAAAATGATCTGGATGCATTCCAAAATGCACAAAATATAAACTGGATGTTAACATTTATAGGTAATAACACCAGAGATTTTTGATCCAGGGATTATCCGATTGCTTTCAGGGGGAACAGGAAGGAATTTATTTTGAAGCAAATTGATCCTTGCTTTATAGGAGTATTTTGCCTTCCTCTGGATTAACTGTGGGTGTGGGATGCTGTATATGTAGGTTTTCTGCTTATTTATCCTATTTATTTATTTTTTCTGTTGAAGCCAGTTCTCTTGCATGATCAGGAAGCACACCCTAACTTATTTAGTTTAACAATGGTAAATTAGTGTACAGCAACTACTTTAAAGTATAAAAACTGTGCAATCTAAGATCCTTGGGTTTAATATAAGCATTGAAAGCCATTTTCAACTGAAATGGCTTGCAAATTCCCATGGGACATAGTAGTTAAAGGGACCAAGAACCTTTTAGGACTGATAAAGTAATCTCCTATGCTCTGGCCAAAAGGTCTCAGAATGTAATTCATTCTGGAGGCAAATTATTTTGAATCTCATGGGAAGAATTGCCATTGTTAAAATTCTGAACCTTCTTAGAATACTATTTTTATTCAAAAACATGTTTTTTTTTTTATCCCTGCCTTTTATTTTTAAAGTCAGTAGAAGAAAAATGTTTTTAGATATTATCATTGAGTCTATTTAACAAGATATTTAAAGTGTCATATACACAGAAACAATATAATTTGATACAAAGCTTGTGTTTGCTTGAAATGTTTAAAAAATAAATAAAAACTAAGGCAGAAAATAAATCCTTTTATAAAATCAACTCTATCTACATTTATCCAGTTAGTTAAGAAGCTTGTCATATCTGACCCCAGTTTTCCCTTAGTCTCTTGTAATCTGGGCTTTCCCCCAGGGCTAATGGCTCATGGATTTAGAAACTAGCTTTTTAAAAGTGAAGTGAGATTTGTCTGTATTATTGGAACATTTCACAGTTGCAGTTTACAGAGGCTAAGGTGTAGATTTGGACAGTATCCCCAGACTCTCTGGAGAGCTACTTAGATTAGAGCTACCTTCTTTCTTTCAGAAAGAGGAATGAAGATATCAGACACTTTTCCTGAAATGTTTTATGGCCAATTCAAGTTTTGCCCTTGGTTTGTGGTATAAGTACTGTGTATAAGTACTTTGCAATCTAAGATCCTTGGGTTAAATATAAGCACTGAAAGTCAGTTTCAACTGAAATGGCTTGCACATTTGCATGGGACATAATGGTTAAAGGGACTAAGGACCTTTTAGGACTGATAAAGAAATCTAATATGCTCTGGCCAAAAGGTCTCAGAATTTAATTAATTCTGGAGGCAAATTATTTTGAATCTCATGGGAAGAATTGCCATTGTTAAAATTCTGAACCTCCTGAGAATACTATTTTTATTCAAAAACATATTTTTTTTATTCCTGCCTTTTATTTTTAAAGTCAGTAGAAGAAAAATGTTTTTAGATATTATCATTAAGTCTATTTAACAAGATATTTAAAGTGACACACAGAAACAATATAATTTGATACAGAGCTTGTGTTTGCTTAAAATGTTTAAAAAATAAATAAAAACTAAAGCACAAAATAAATCCTTTTAAAAAATCAACTCTATCTACATTTATCCAGTTAGTTAAGAAGCTTATCATATCTGACCCCAGTTCTCCCTTGGTTTCTTGTAATCTGGGCTTTCCTCCACATTTGATTTTTCACATTCATCCCATAGACTTTAACAGTGTTCGCATGGTCGCAACATTTTTTGTCTGTTTGCACACATTTTTTGTCCCGTGCAAACCGAACCGAGGGGTGTTCGGCTAATCCCTAGTAGGATATTGGAGAATTGGAGAAAGTTCAGTGAAGGCCAACCAAACTTATAAGAGGCATGGAAAACCTCAGCAATGAGGAAAAATGTATTAAACTGATTTTTTTTCTCTCTTGTCAAGAGATGATTAAGGGGATATGATCACTTAAGGTCATTACAAAGGACAAGGGGGCACTTTTTAAAGTTTGGAGGAAAATAATTCTTGTTCTGGCCAGCTCAGTAGATTGTTTTAAAAATGATCTGGAGTATTTTGCCTTCCTCTGGATTAACTGTGGGTGTGGGATGCTGTATATGCAGGTTTTCTGCTTATTTATTCTATTTGTTTTTTTATGTTGGTTAAACTAGAAAGACTTGTTTTACTTTTCTGCCTAACTAAGTAACTATGTAACAATGAACACCAGGAAGAAGTCTTTTGAATTCTGTAAAAAAAAGATTCTGTTTTTTTATTTTTATTCAAAAACATGTTTTTTTTTAATTCCTGCTTTTTATTTTTAAAGTCAGTAGAAGAAAAATGTTTTTAGATGTTGTCATTGAGTCTATTTAACACGATATTTAAAGTGTCATACACACAGAAACAATATGATTTAATACAGAGCTTGTGTTTGCTTGAAATATTTAAAAAAAAAAATAAAATCTAAGGCGGAAAATAAATCCTTTTATAAAATCAACTCTATCTACATTTATCCAGTTAGTTAAGAAGCTTAACATAACTGACCCCAGTTCTCCCTTGGTCTCTTGTAATCTGGGCTTTCCTTCAGGGCTAATGGCTCATGGATTTAGAAACTAGCTTTTTAAAAGTGAAGTGAGATTTGTCTGTATTATTACAACATTTCACAGTTGCTGTTTACAGAGGCTAAGGGATAGATTTGGACAGTATCCTCAGACTCTCTGGAGAGCTACTTAGATTAGAGCTACCTTCTTTCTTTCAGAAAGAGGAGTAAAGATATCAGACACTTTTCCTGCAATGTTCTATGGCCAATTCAAGTTTTGTTCTTGGTTTGTGGTATTTTAGGTAGAAACTAAAAGTCTTAAATTGATGTCTTTCTGCATAAAACAGGACCTTGAACTATATGCCAAATGTGGACTGGCATAACATGTTTATTAGTATACTGGGTCCATTCCACATAGTATACTGTTAAATTATTACCACATGACTATAACACAGAGGTAATCAATCCATATTTCCTTTGCACAATTTTAATCCAGCTTTTTCATGTGCCTTTTGTGGACTTTTGTGGATTCAGGTGAGGAAAATTCAGGTCTTACTGGAGACTGAGTTTCATTTATGAAGAAAACCATGCAACATTACACTTTCCAGTCATCATATCATAGGCTTTTTAGATATCATAGTGATAAGTTGCTTAAGTATATATTTGTTGTGATAAAGTTACCTGGCAAATATCGTAAAACTTATGGAAATCAACTAAAACAAAGTTTGGAAGATTGGGTATATCATGTTTTGCTTATGGGTGATGGACTTGGTATATGTAAGGACTTGATCTGCACATTCTTGGACTTTTCTAAATTAAATATTATTGTTAATGTTTATACTATGTGCAAAAAATGTGTTTTCAAACACATGACATGTTTCCCAAATCTTGAAAGGTTTTCTGAAGAGATAGCATAGTAGAAGCTGTTTCCTTTCAGACACTACAATTGATTTATAAAAGGTCTAATGGGTAGATTTACTAAAGGTATAGAAAAATAGGAAAATCACTGTTTACTTTGCAAGCTGAATCTTTACTGAATTTAGTAAATACGATAAACCTATGTTTTCCTTCAATCAAGCTGTGTTTTATTTTAACAAATACACTCCAGATGAAGTAAAACACATTATTACTGCAGAACAAGTGGATCGGTGTGTGCTTGGAGTAAGTTAATAAACATATTTTTAATGGAGAATGGATTTCATTTTTTTTGCTTAGAAATGGATTTTATGGAGCTGCCAGCAACCACTGAAAGTCTGCTCCCATTGTTAGAGAAACTGAGGAGCTAATGTCTGTAGCAGGACTGGACACTTTGCTGCATATGTGTTTTTTTAACCAATCATGTGCTAGCAAAATCCATCTTTTTAAATTTCTCTCATACCTTACTAGGAATTTAGAGAAAACATACATTCAGCTCATTTGCTATAATTCACTTTGCAAAGTGAACATAAAATTTCAAAGAATCATTCACTACAACCTATTTTAGCAAATCAACCTCTTTCTTTGTCACTCGCTTATTTAAGAACTGAGGATGTTTCCACCACTGGAATCATTTTAAGATAGAGTTCCTCAGACATCATTGCCCACAATTGGTATTAGTCCATGGGGATCTGTCATCCTCCCATCGCTTAGCTCTAACCCCTGGATGCAATGCCACAGGATATCAGTTAGCTTCCCTGGAATCTGAAAGGTAAATATTAGTAAAGTTTGTTATATTATTTGTGTCATTGCATTGTCATTGTATTTATTTACATTTAACTTCTTAGTCCAATGGGCACTATATGCTGACACCCTGGCACTGGAGCTTTAGGAGGTGGATTCCCATTTTTTTTGCATGAACCCCCCTTTAAACACCCTCCCAATGCTGAAGGGTATTTGGGCTGGTATAGGAAAAGCAAGTAGATGAATGCTTTCTGCTCCGTGTTATTAATACGTTTTCTCCCTGGAGACTCAAAGTACTTTGTATGCTGCTGGGACAGATATCTTTCTGGGACAGATATCTTTGGAGTGCTCAGTAGAATATAATAGCAGGGCAAATTAAATTACCAGAATGCCTTTGTGGAAGGAAACCAGCCTACCTGAAGGAAACCAAGGCAAGCCCTGGAAGAACATGCCAACTTTATGCAGAATAGTACATTAACTGAACACCAGTGCTAA
Organism: Aquarana catesbeiana; assembly: GCF_042186555.1. Classification (NCBI taxonomy): domain Eukaryota; kingdom Metazoa; phylum Chordata; class Amphibia; order Anura; family Ranidae; genus Aquarana; species Aquarana catesbeiana. The sequence continues at coordinate 333,275,360 of NC_133328.1, read as the reverse complement.
ACACTAAGGCTGCATTCACATTTGGCTGCTCTGAAAATGCAAGAAGAATTGTGCGTTTCTGCCCGCATTTTTTAGAAATGTGGCAAAACATGTGACGCACTTGAGATACCATAATTTCTTTTTTTTTATAATTGTATTTTTATTAAATTTTTAAAAGAAAATATACAATCTTGTTGCACAATATACATTGCATTAATAATAACAACACAATGTTAACATACAAATTGAGATAAAAAGAAAAGTAAAGGTAATTGTAGACCAACAATATCGCTTTTAAGAAGTATGTAAAACAGGTAACTAATGAATACATATTGAAACTCAAAAGCAGTCACAAAACCATAGGACTTCTGAGAAGGGTATGACATACGCATTAAAGATATAAAAAAAAAGGAAGGGGCACACACATGCAAGAATAGTATGAAATTAATATTACTTAGGGCATTTTGTTTGGCAGAGGCGACCCAAAATCCGATAGATCCCAAGGTTCCCAAGTTTTATTAAATTGGATGATAGAATCGTGTACGGAGGCCATTAGAAACTCCATCCTTCGAATTTCAGCCATTAAACGTAAAAATACGGACCACAGAGGAGGAGCATTGGATAACCAGCACAGTGGAATAAGCCGTCTGGCAGCTAATAAAATATAGGAGATTAACCGATTCTTTTTTTTGGTTGTGTTTTGTTGGTTGGGAAGACCCAACAAATAGTTCAAGGGATCCAACGGGAGGAAATCATCTACTACCTTCTGAATGAGTGCACTCACATCACGCCAAAAGGGTTGTATCAGGGAACACTGCCAAAAAATGTGAAATAAAGTACCCGTGTCGGTCCCGCAACGCCAACAGCGCGGCGAGACCGAGGGGTCAAATTTATGAATTACATCTGGAGACCTGTACGAGAACATAGGGATCTTAATGGATGTCTCTCTCTGGGTTACACATTTTGAAGACTTAAAAATAGAGGACCATATCTTGTCCCACATTTGTACCGTGATAGGTCGGCTTAGTATAGGTGAACACTTTCTCAAGTAATGGTGTGAGGTCTCCGCGAGGGGAGTCGATTCATGGAGGATACGGTAGATGCATGAAATTAAGTGTAATTGGTGTGGACCCTGTGCACATGTGTTCAAAAGCAGTGGGTATGTCAAGGGTCAGAGTTGAGGATTTAGATTGAAAGAAGTGTCTTACCTGCATATAGAAATGGAAGAGATAGGGGGGTATATTAAATTTCTCACATAAAGTGTTGAAAGTATGTAATTTTTGTGTAATGGGGTGGACTAGGTTTCAGAGCTGGAAGAGGGATGCGGTGAGCCATGGGAAGACCCTACCCAGGGACAAGCTATCTGGTATGAGCGGATTAAATAGCACGTTAGCAAGAGTAGAACATGACGAAGCGAGAGAATAGTTTTTGAGACACTTACGCCAAATGGTTAAGGTAAAAGCCATTGGAGCAGTGCATTGACGTTTGTATATGGGATCCAGGGAAGGGGGGTGCCCCAAACCAGAGAACACGGGTGAAATGGGTATAGGACTTCCTTTTCAATAGCTGTCCATTGATTAGATGCATGTAAAGAGGACCACGATGCGATAGCCTTCAAGTGTGTGGCGTAATAATATTTGGTGATGTCCGGAGCACCCAAACCTCCCCTGAATCTCAGAGAAAATACTACCGAGCCTGCAATGTTGTGAGCTTTGCCGTTCCATATGAAGTTTAAGAAATATCCGGATGAGTACGAATGGACTCAGCCAGTGGTTCCAGATACAGGATAAAAAGTAAGGGTGATAAAGGACAACCCTGCCGAGTCCCATTAGTCACGGGGAAACCAGGCGACAGGAGGGACGACATCTGTACTTGAGCTGTGACAGTGGAATAAAGAGCCTCTAAAGCTTTTAAAAAAGGGCCATTAAAACCATATGTTTTTAAGGTGGCAAACATATAAGGCCAACTCAGCCTATCAAAGGCCTTATGTGCGTCTAAACTTAAGATCAGTGCCGAGCGGGAAGACCTGTCCAGAAGATCTATTAGATCTATTGTACGGCGGGTATTATCCCCCACATGTCTGCCTGGCACGAAACCCACCTGGTCCCTATGAATCAGTTTGGGGATAAGTTTGGAAAATCTGGACGCGAGGATTTTGGTAAATATTTTATAGTCCGAATTTAGAAGGGCTATGGGTCTGTAGTTATCTGGGATAGAGGGATCCTTACCAGGTTTCAGGATAACTGAGATGAATGAGTGGGAGAAATGTGGGAGTGGGGGTGTACCTTTAAGCAGAGAGTGATATAGAGTTAACATGTGTGGAGAGAGAACGTCAAAAAAAGTTTTGTAATAAAAATAAGATAGACCATCAGGGCCAGGTGACTTATGTAATGGGAGATTCTTAACCACAGCCAGGAGTTCTTCAGCCGTTATGGGCATGTTCAAACTGCCTAGATCTGTCGCAGATAATGTCGGTAGCTTTATATTAGAAAAGAAGGATTCAAATTTTTCCTGGGAAAAATTAAAATTATTCTCCGGAGTCAAGCAGTTATACAGTTTGCTATAGAATTTACCAAAAATCTTGGACATCTCATGGGGGCAATGCGTTCTAGATCCGTCTGCTTGCTGGAGGAAGTCAGGGAACGAGCTAAATGGTCATGGGCACAGTTTATTTACTAACATCCTATGAGGTTTATTAGAGTATTCGTAAAATTTCTGTTTTGTCCACAGTAGGGACCTAGCTGTTTTTTCTAACTTTATCAGTTTAATTTGTTCTCTAAGAGAGGTGACCCTACGCAGCTTAGCCACTGTGGGAGCACACAGCAGCCTACGCTCGGCAGCTATCAGAGCAGATGTCAGGGACTTTGTAAGTCCATCCCTACCTCTCTTCAACCGAGAGCTTTCATCAATGCAATTACCACGAAATACGGCTTTGTGCGCTTCCCACAGCGTAGATAACTGAGGTACTGATCCTGTGTTAAGTTGAAAATAATCTCTTAGACTTTTCTCTAGGATAGAACGGGAAACCTCGGTCTGTAAGAGATGATCGTTTAAATGCCAATGACAGGATTTGGGGTATGTCTTGGAGAGCGTTAGATCCAAGATTATGGTTGCATGGTCCAACCATTTAATAGGGAGAATGTCAGATTTGACCACACAGGGGATAAGTGGGGCTGAGATGAAAAAGTGGTTGAGTCGTGAGTACATCTTATGTGCCTGCGAATAAAACGTGAACTGTTTGACAGAGGGATGTCTTCCTCTATGAATCGAATAGCCGACGAGATCTAATACATCTACGAATGGCAGCAGCTTGGGATATAATATTTTTGGAAGGTACATTACCGAGGAGGGTTTGTCTATCTCTAATGGGTGACATAATCAGATTGAAATCCCCGCCAATAACCATAAAAGGTTGTGAGTAGTATTGGGGAGAGTCAAAAAGTTTGTTAAGGAAGTCGATCTGGCCTGTATTAGGGGCATATAGATTAACCAGAGTAAAAGAAGTGGACATAAATTCACAGTCCAAAACAAGGAATCTTCTGTGGGGGTCAATGTGAGACTTTTTGACCTTAATAGGACATGACTTCCTTATTAATATGGCTACTCCTGCCTTGCCCGTGGAATCAGAGGCAAGGAAGGAGGTGGGTAAAAACTTTGAGGCAAATTTAAATGAACCTCCCGCTCGGAAATGTGTTTCCTGTATCAATATCACGTCAGCGACAGAAGCCCTGAAGTCTTTCAGGGCCATCCAGTGCTTGCTAATAGAACCTAAACCCTTCACATTGTATGATAAGATCCTCAAGGCCATGCATGAGGTCTATTCAGATAGGCTAGTGTGAGAATCTTGAAAGGGAAAAAGTATATAATATCGGTTACATGAAAATAGATATAATGCTGTGTGTGAGTGTTACCAAAACTCGTTAGTCCTAGGTATCTGGGTATGGACATACCTAACCTGTGGTGGGACAGCCCCAGAATAAAGAAGACAGGATAATGTAATTTCAGTTTATAGAGTAAATCTATAAACATGGACAAAGGAGTAAAAAAAACAGCAGATATAACACCAAACAAAAGAGAAAAAAAAAAAAAAAAGTTGTCGAAAACCTGAGAGTTCAATACTTCTCAGGAAGCCTTGGATAGAAACCAAGGCCTGGCAGGGGCGTGCATGGACTTCCATCAGGAGACTCTAAATGGAGTGAATGGAGAACCCGCTGCTCATCTTATGAACTCGGTAACATGCAATATAAGATTAACTATGAAAAATCTGTTTACAATGGGAGGAAGATGTCAGCAAATAAACAAAAACATTCTGTCATCTAAAACATTAATACCTCTAATGAGAAACTCTCATGGGATGAGAAAAAAGGACTACTCTGAACAGGAAACAGAGTAGGCACCATACTTTGTGAACCAGTACAACAAGTTTGTTGCATTTAAGCCATAAGGAAACAAAACCACAAAGGGCATGGAGCTATGGATCCAAAAAAGGAAAAATGGGAAAAAAAAACCACACCAAAAAAACAATAAAAAGTTCAAGGAGGTTGTTGAGAGGAACGTAGTCGCTGAGGTGTAGAGAGGTGCTTCTTGAATTTGCCCCGTACAGGGGTCCAGATGCGACTGGGAGTGCTAGGAGGCATGCGAACCCAGGAGGCAGGTAGTATCAGATCTTCTTCCAGAAGTGGAGGCAGGCCTAGATTTTTGAGGAAAGCGTCTGCTTCCTGCAGTTCACGCAGGGTAAACTGAGTTCCGTCTTTAGACACAGCAAGACGAAAAGGGAAGCCCCAGTAGTATGGGATTTTATGATGTTGTAAGTAAGAAGTCATTGGACGTAGGTTCCTTCTTTTAGCAAGGTTGATGGGCGAAAGGTCACTAAAGATTTGTAATTTCGAACCCTTGTACATAATTTGGGATTTGTTACGTGTGGCCAGAATTAGTGCCTCTTTGCTTTCAAAATAATGAAACCTCACCACGACATCCCTTGATCTGGCTCCTGATGGGGGTTTTGGGCCCAGGGACCAGTGCGCTCTGTCCAGGCGCCAATCTATGTCCACAATTGTGGGGGCCAGGTTGTTCAAAAGGCCCAAAAGGTATGAGCGCAGATCGGGGTCTTTCACTGTCTCCGGGATACCCCTAAAGCGCAAGTTCTGACGTCTCTCTCTGTTCTCCAAATCCTCCTGCTGCAATTGTAGCTGGGAAACTGAGAGACGGAGATTGTGGTTTTCCTCTTCTATGGCCTGAATATAGCTTATCATCTCATCTAATTTATTTTCAAGAGTGTGGGTACGTTCCCCAATCTGGGTTATTTCCCCCCTCAATTCCACGGCCATTTTGCTCACCTCTGCCAAGACATTAAACGTGATTTGTTGAAGTAAAAGCTGCAGTTTAGTGTCCAGAATATCAGGAGTGAGGGTCTCGTGCGAGGGTGATGAATTAGGAACTTGGGTCTGAGTATCAGCTGATGGAGGATTCACTGAGTCTTCCATATCCAAGGATGGATCCATTATGGCGAAAGGATTTGTAGAGGAGTTCAGTGGTGCAGGTTGCAATCTAGTAACAAAGTGTTCCATATTTAGATCCTCGCGTAGCCCAAATTGTGGCTTGTAGTAACGTTGCTGTTGGCCAACTTTGCCCATGAGGTGCTTGTGGAATGTGGTGGTCAATCAGGCTTACCTCCGCAGCTAGATGTGTTTAAAAAAGTATCTCGGGGGTCTCGGTGAGCAGGTGGGGGCCCCGTATTCAATTAAGCGACATCCTCCATAAGAGTAGAATCAGGCTCTACAAACTGGGTGACATCACTGATCAGTGTCCTCATATAACAGTATTGCAAAGACACAGGTCTGGCAGAGCAGCAGTGGTGGGGCTCAGCTGATGGCTCAGTAAAGGTGGTAATATGCTAGTAGGGTACAGGTTGTGGCAGTTGTAGGACAGCCCTGGGTTGCTGAGGGACAGCGTGCCCCGTACAGTAAGTTGCAGCATGGCAATAAGTGGCAGGTAAACCCCAAGAGTCCAGTGAGGGGATGGGAGCTGCTGAAATGATAGGCAGCCTGTTCCAGGCTAGGGCCCCCAGCAAAACACAGCCACTATGAGGGTAGAGGCACTGGGGAGGACAGGGGCCACTATTCTGAGGCACAGTACCTGTTCCTGGAGGCTCCGTCCTGTTAACAGGCCGCAAGATGGCGGCGGACTGCGGGCCTCTGGAGTCGGCCTCTGTGGAGTTATCAGCGTCCACTCGGGTCCCCTTATAGTGTGGCCACCTCCCAGGGATGTCCGACACCTGTGTGCGGCGGTACCTCCCAGGGATTGCGGCACCGGGGCCTGGGGATGCAGGAGGCACAATAGGCCTCAAGATGGCGTCGGGTTGTTGTCTTGTAGGTCCGGCCGCAGACCTGGAGAAACCCAATGGGGCAGCTAAACACCACAATTCTCGCTGGGATCAAGACAGATGCAGTCCGGGAATAGCTGGGGAGAGTTTGGAGGCTCTCCCACAGCTGATAGCCACAGGATGGCCGTGGATTGCCTCAGGCTCTGCAGAGCTTCACTGGAGCATGTCTTGCTCCTTCAAAAGCCGGACACGCCCCCGCGATACCATAATTTCTGAATGACACCCCAAACATGAAGTGATTTTGCCATTTTTGTCACGTGCCAAAATGTGCAAAAAATGACAGCAAAACACGCGTCACCAAAAGTGTTTGGCTCGGTGCTAACATTTGGCACATTGTTTGAGTTTGGTACAACCAGCATGTCAGATATTTGGCATGTGATTATTGCCAGCAGCTATAGCTGCTAGTAATAATTATTGTATTCTCTCAGAAGGGACGGCTCCCCACTCAACCCCCTCTCCCCAACGGGAGAACACAATCGCTCCACAAGAGGGTATTCCCCCATAAAACACTGACTGTGTTTGAAGGAAAGAAAATTGCACCATTTATGGCCTGCCTTAGGCACAGAGTTAACCCCTTGATTGCCCTTCTAATCACTCCTGTCACCCAGTCAGTGTCATTAGTACAGTGACAATGTACAGTAATATGACTGATCACTGTATTAGTGTCATTAGGGGCATTAAATACTGTCAGTTAATGTCCCTCCCAGTCAGTGTCATTTAGCTCCAGTCCCTGATTGCCTGCCATAGTATAAGTCGCTGATCACCACCATTACCAGTATAGTGTCTGCCTGGATCAGTATCCTGGGCATGGTCATAACTATTTTAGTGTCCCTAATAGTGTCCCCAAAAATGCAGTGTTATGAAGATGAGCCCTGATCACTGACAGCCCTTGCATTTAGCCCCCCCCCAACAATTGCAAGTGTCAGTATAATTTTTCTGATCACTGCCATCACTGGTCATTTCCAGTGGAGATCTAGCAGCTAGTCAGTGAGGAGCAAAGCTGACCATACAGAAGAGGCCCTAGGGCAAGGCTACCTTGACCTTGGTGGATCTGCCCTAATTATATTAGGAAGAAGCTGGGATAATGCATGGGAGATTGAGGCTGCACATGATCAGGGATATATAGAGATAATGCTTTTTCCTTGAATAATTCCATTGCTACACTTTGTACTATGGAAAGATGAAGCTGCTGCCCCCAATCAGTCCCAGACATCCATATATAATAAACTTTGTTGTGTATCCCCATTTCTACTTGTAATCATATGGGGGGGGGTCATGGTCATGCCTTTCACTGGCTCTGTTCCTCACTCTTTTGTGGTCCACACATTTTGCTTGGTTTAACACTGTATTTAGCCCTTTATGCTCCAGGAGAAGCATTATTTGTCAATGCAAAACAAGTTGAGCACAGCACTGTCTGCCGGTGTTGCACCCCTCCACAGAGATAGCACCCCGCTTTATTATTTGTCCTTGAAGATTGTATTTGTTTCATTACATATGTGCCAGTGTCAATACTTTGGAGGCTCCCTACCTGTATACAGGGGGTGTGTATGCTCACACACTAGTTTGGGTTAATACTATCTAATGGTTTTAATTTGTTTTTAATCCATTTTCTAATAAAAGACAATATTTACATATACATACAATTTTGTGTGTTCGATAACAGTGCCAAAAAAGTCAAATTTTCTGTGGTCTTTATTTTACCTCTGATACATTGTCCACAAAGCCAGGAGGTCTCACGATCAGAATCAGGGTCTGAACATGAACCTGTAGAAAGCAGCGGCACCTTGACAGCTAGCTTGGATGATGGTGAAGAGGTCCCTTGTTAACCCCATGTTTATGAAGTGCTAGAAACATATGATTATGCTTAGATACAGCTGGGCACAAGTACTAGCTCTGCACAAATTTTTAGTGATCTGGCAAGCACCAACAATGCAGTACACCCTGACCTTTTAGACCGCACTGCAGTATTGCAGTGAAGTGGTGAGCACCATTGGTGCAGTACAAGCTGTTAAGGTAGCTAGCACTAGTAGCATATTGCAACCAAGAATTCAAGCACAGGCTTGTATAGCCTATAGTAGCCTTTCAGAGGTGCTTGCAAACCCTAATTGGCTACCCCCAGATTCAGCAACACCGTTACCCCTCAGCCCAGCCTGGGGTTCAGATGGAAACAGTCAACTTAACAATGTCCTTTTGACTTCTCTTTTTTTTAACTGTTTTTCATCAAAGACTTCTATAATTCGATTGTGAACCAAAGTAATGTTTATGCCCTGCATTACATTGCTACCAACCCCATCACGGTTTCTACATTTAAAACTTTTTAACAGTACAAAACATTACAAAAAATAATGAATTGGATTATATTGGTCCACAGACCCGATTCATCAAATGTCATTTTCTCTGCTGCAATGGCCAGGGAAATTATATGAGATAATAATGCGTTTCATGCATTTCAAGGACAGTACCCTCTGTCATCCTCAGGGTGACTCTAACTATGATCAACTCCATAAAATTAAACCCCTCATAAACTGCCTATCCCAAAAATTTGCTGATGTATGTTAGACATGTACAGAACGGAAAAATTGATTGTTACTAATTTAATTTTGTTGATTTGTTTTGAAATTCATTTAGTTTCATTTTGTTTAGTTTCATTTTGTTTCGTCCGCCGTGTCCTTAACAACTGATGACTTATCAGCTGTCAGCGGGCTTCCCCTCTGACAGCTGAAATGTAAACAAAAGAATGCTGGCAGTGAAAAATGTCCCCGCTGACAGCTGAATAAAAAAAAGTGAAAAAAAAGTTAAAAAAAAAAGGGGGTGGGAGCCCCCAATCCATACCAGGCCCTTTGGGTCTAGTATGGATTTAAGGGGAAACCTCATGCCAAAAAAAAAAAAGGCATGCCCCCCCAAATTCATACCAGACCCTGATTTTAGCATGCAGTCCAGCATGCTTAATGTCAATATCTTGTTAATAAACTCCATGTCAATACAATATCTGTGTCCAGGATCAACTGGATTGGGCTGCATATGGAAGTCGATCCTAGGCTCAGATATTGACATGGACTGCTGTATCCCATTACTAAATCTTTTTACATTTCTACATTATTACATCATTGTGTTTTTTTTATGGGCGGCACAGTGGTGTGGTGGATAGCACTTTCGCCTAGCAGTAAGAAGGGTTGCTGGTTTGAATCCCAACCATGACACTACCTGCCTGGAGTTTGCATGTTCTCCCTGTGTCTACGTGGGTTTCCTCTGGGTACTCCGGTTTCCTTCCACACTCCAAAGACATGCTGGTAGGCTAATTGGGTCCTGTCTAAATTGTCCCTAGTATGTATGAATGTGAGTTAGGGACCTTAGATTGTAAGCTCCTTGAGGGGAGGGACTGATGTGAATGTACAATGTATATGTAAAGTGCTGCATAAATTGACGGCGCTATATAAGTACCTGAAATAAATAAATAAAAATAAATGTTATGCCATTTTTCTTATTAAGAAAAATGCATGGATGCAGTTTGTCTATATGTTGGTTTTGGTTCAGGTCCACACAGTGACAGCGGCTCTACTTGTTGTACAAGCAAGAGGGCACCTCTGAGAACTATTACTGACAGGTGTGTGTTCAATCCATGAGTGCCCTTCCAGCTTTCCACTCGGTGTGCGTTCAATCAGCGGGCGCTCTTTGCCTTCACCAACGGCATTGAATCAAAGTGGCAGTTCCTGGATAGGACCAATGGGGTGAGCACCATGATCCCTTGGCAGACTGCGTTGGCATTCTCTCGCTATACAGTGCCTTGAAAAAGTATTCATACCCCTTGACATTTTCCACATTTTGTCCTGTTACAACAAAAAACTTAAATTTATTTTGTTGGGATTTTATGTGATAGACCAACACAAAGTTGCACATAATTGTGAGGTGGCAGGAAAATGATAAATGGTTTTCAAAAAGTTTTACAAATAAATATGTAAAAAGTGTGGCGTGCATTTGTATTCAGCCCCCTTTACTCTAATATCCCTAACTAAAATCTAGTGGAACCAATTGCATTCAGAAGTCACCTATATAGTAAATAGATAAACAAAATTGAGTGTGGTGCCAGGAGACTGGGATATGAGTGTCACTCTCTGGGAGCAATTTATAGTGTCCTATGGAAGACCAAGGAGCAGCTGTGTGGATGGACACACCAGGAGTGGTGTGAAACAGTTAGCAAACATACAAAGGTGGCCACAACTAAAAACATCTGGTGTGGACAAATTCTTAAATAGAGTCAATGTGATCAGATCATAAGGCAGTTTATTTAAAACTGTAGTAAAATTAGTAATGAACAGCAATTAAAATATCCTTACATAGATGGAAGGGCTAGTGCGACTAAATCACCATTGGCACAGTACCTTGTAAAGCAGCAGAATTGTAACATGTTGTGTGAAGCAATGCTGCGGTGGTGAACATCTCATGGCTCCAGCAAGCTCCACTGTGACAGGACAAGGGTCCTGCCACCCACCACCAGGGCCCAGGTTTGACACATTTGACTCTCCATCTGGCCGTTGTCCTGTCACAGTGGAGCGTGCTGGAACCATGAGATGTTCACCACCGCAGCATTGCTTCACATAACATGTGTGGTGAACGTCTCATGGCTCCAGCAAGCTCCACTGTCCACTGTCCAGGCCAAAGAACACACCAGACAGGTCAGGGATAAAGTTGTGAAGAAGTTTAAAGCAGGGTTAGGTTATAAAAAAATATCCCAAGCTTTGAACATCTCATGGAGCACTGTTCAATCCATCATCTGAAAATGCAAAGAGTATGGCACAACTGCAAACCTATGAAGACATGGCTGTCCACCTAAACTGACAGGTCAAGAAAGGAGCACATTAATCAGAGAAGCAGCCAGGAGGCCCATGGTAACTCTGCTGGAGAGATCCACAGCTCATGTGGGAGAATCTGTCCACAGGACAACTATTAGTTGTGCACTTCACAAACCTGGCCTTAATGGAAGTGTGGCAAGAAGAAAGACATTGTTGAAAGAAAGCCATAGCAAAGTCTCATTTGTAGTTTGCAAGAAGCCATATGGGGGACACAGAAAACATGTGCAAGAAGATGCTCTCGTCAGATGAGACCGAAATGGGACCTTTTGGCCTAAAAGCAAAACGCTATGTGTGGTGGAAAACTAACACTGCACATCACCCTGAACACACCATCCCCACCGTGAAACATGGTGGTGGCAGGATCATGTTGTGGGGATGCTTTTCTTCAGCAGGGACAGGGAAACTGGTCGAAGTTGATGGGAAGATGGATGCAGGGCCGATCCCAGATGGGGTGCACGGGGTGCAGTGCACCCGGGCGCCAGAGAGGTGGGGGCGCTGAAGCACCAGAGTGCTCCCCTCCCTCCTCCTCCTCCTCCTCCACTATGTGTCCAGAGGCGGCTCCCTCTGCAAGTCACAGCCCCTGCTGTAGTTTTCAAGGCTCAAGCGGCAGCCCGTCCCCCCCAACTCCTCCTGTCAGAGAAGGAGAGCAGCGCCGGAGATTGGAGAAGCTGGTCTCTGTGTGGAGAGAGACCAGCTGCGCAGTAACATCACTGGGGGGGCGGTCCATGCCCGACATGTTCTCCTCCTCTGTCTTTCCCTCCTGCCCAAGCCTGTCTCCATCTGCTCTCCACCCGGGTGGCGCGGCTGCACACTGTCCTCTCCTCTCCAGCTACCGCCCAGATGTTTTTATGTACGCTAATGGAGGGGTGGGTCTCTACTAATATAGGGGGGTCTGTCCTAAGGGGGTCTTTACTAATGGAGAGGGGGTTTCCTGGGGGGGTGTACTAATGGAGGGGGGCTTTGTCCTGGGGGGTCTGTACTAATGGAGGGGGGGGTTGTCCGGGTGGGGGTCTGTTCTAATGGAGGGTGGGCAGTTTCTCCTGGGGGGTCTGTACTAATGGAGGGGGGCTTTGTCCTAGGGGGTTTGTACTAATGGAGGGGGGGTTGTCCTGGGGGGGTTTGTACTAATGGAGGGGGGCTTTGTCCTGGGGAGTCTGTAATAATGGAGGGGGGTCTGTCCTAAGGGGGTCTGTACTAATGGAGGGGGGTTTGTCCTGGGGGGGTATGTACTAATGGAGGGGGTTTTTTCCTGGGGGGGTCTGTACTAATGGAGGGGGGCTTTGTCCTGTGGGGGTCTGTACTAATGGAGGGGGGCTTTGTCCTGGGGGGTCTGTACTAATGGAGGGGGGGTTGTCCTGGTGGGGGTCTGTTCTAATGGAGGGTGGGCAGTTTCTCCTGGGGGGTCTGTACTAATGGAGGGGGGCTTTGTCCTAGGGGGTTTGTACTAATGGAGGGGGGGTTGTCCTGGGGGGGTTTGTACTAATGGAGGGGGGCTTTGTCCTGGGGAGTCTGTAATAATGGAGGGGGGTCTGTCCTAAGGGGGTCTGTACTAATGGAGGGGGGTTTGTCCTGGGGGGGTATGTACTAATGGAGGGGTTTTTTTCCTGGGGGGGTCTGTACTAATGGAGGGGGGCTTTGTCCTGGGGGGGTCTGTACTAATGGAGAGGGGGTTGTCCTGGGGGGGTCTGTACTAATGGAGGGGGGTTTGTCCTGGGAGGGTCTGTACTAATGGAGGGTGGGTGATTTGTCCTGGGGGGGTCTGTAGTAATGGAGGGGGTTTGTCCTGGGGGGTCTGTACTAATGGATGGCAGGGCTTTGTCCTGGGGAGGTCTGTACTAATGTAGGGGGTTTGTCCTGGGGGGTCTGTACTAATGGAGGGGGGCTTTGTCCTGGGGAGTCTGTAATAATGGAGGGGGGTCTGTCCTAAGGGAGTCTGTACTAATGGAGGGGGGTTTGTCCTGGGGGGGTCTGTACTAATGGAGGGGGTTTTTTCCTGGGGGGGTCTGTACTAATGGAGGGGGGCTTTGTCCTGGGGGGGTCTGTACTAATGGAGAGGGGGTTGTCCTGGGGGGGTCTGTACTAATGGAGGGGGGTTTGTCCTGGGAGGGTCTGTACTAATGGAGGGTGGGCGATTTGTCCTGGGGGGGTCTGTAGTAATGGAGGGGGTTTGTCCTGGGGGGTCTGTACTAATGGAGGGGGGCTTTGTCCTGGGGGGGTCTGTACTAATGGAGGGGGTTTGTCCTGGGGGGGTCTGTACTAATGGAGGGGGGCTTTGTCCTGGGGGGGTCTGTACTAATGGAGAGGGGGTTTCCTGGGGGGTGTGTACTAATGGAGAGGGGGGTTTGTCCTGGGGGGTCTGTACTAATGGAGGGGGGCTTTGTCCTGGGGGGGTCTGTACTAATGGAGGGGGGGGTTGTCCTGGGGGGGTCTGTACTAATGGAGGGGGTTTGTAGTAATGGAGAGGGGTTTGTCCTGGGGGGTCTGTACTAATGGAGGGGGTTTGTCCTGGGGGGGTCTGTACTAATGGAGGGGGTTTGTCCTGGGAGGTCTGTACTAATAGAGGAGGGGTTTGTCTTGGGGGGTCTGTACTAATGAAGGGGGGTTGTCTTGGGGGGGTCTGTACTAATGGAGGGGGGTTTGTCCTGGTGGGGGTCTGTACTAATGGAGGGGGGTGGTTTGTCCTGGGAGGGGTCTACACCCAGGAAAGTACACCCAGGACCCCAGAGAGAGAGGGCAGTGCTGGGAGAACACCATCAGAGAGAGAACCCCGCTGCCCTGCGCCACCAGAGGGTAAGCCACACAGCCTAGCATCATCCCTGGCGGAGAAAGGAATGGAGTCATTGCAGGAATACAGATCTGGGTGCTACCCAGCGGAGTCGCCATGGGCAATTCAGAGTTAGCTGACTCCTGATCAGAGGAACCATTGCTGTATCGCTGGGTCGGGTGAGAGGGCCGATCGGCCATTTTCTACTAACGTCCATAGGAACTGCAGTCTCTGACCATCTCCTGTATTATGTCTGCAGTCTCTGACCATCTCCTGTACTATGATTGCAGTCTCTGACCATCTCTTGTATCATGTCTGCAGTCTCTGACCATCTCCTGTACCATGTCTGCAGTCTCTGACCATCTCCTGTACCATTATTGCAGTCTCTGACCATCTCTTGTATCATGTCTGCATTCTCTGACCATCTCCTGTATTATGTCTGCAGTCTCTGACCATCTCCTGTATCATGTCTACAGTCTCTGACTGTCTCTTGCATCATGTCTACAGTCTCTGACCTTCTCCTATATTATGTCTGCAGTCTCTGACCCACTCTTGTATCATGTCTGCAGTCTCTGACCATCTCCTGTATTATGTCTGCAGTCTCTGACCATCTCCTGTATCATGTCTACAGTCTCTGACTGTCTCTTGTATTATGTCTGCAGTCTCTGACCATCTCCTGTATCATGTCTACAGTCTCTGACCTTCTCCTATATTATGTCTGCAGTCTCTGACCATCTCCTGTATTATGTCTGCAGTCTCTGACCATCTCCTGTATCATGTCTACAGTATCTGACTGTCTCTTGTATCATGTCTACAGTCTCTGACCTTCTCCCATATTATGTCTGCAGTCTCTGACCGTCTCTTGTATCATGTCTGCATTCTCTGACCATCTCCTGTATTATGTCTGCAGTCTCTGACCATCTCCTGTATCATGTCTACAGTCTCTGACTGTCTCTTGTATCATGTCTACAGTCTCTGACCTTCTCCCATATTATGTCTGCAGTCTCTGACTGTCTCTTGTATCATGTCTGCAGTCTCTGACCATCTCCTGTATTATGTCTGCAGTCTCTGACCATCTCCTGTATCATGTCTACAGTATCTGACTGTCTCTTGTATCATGTCTACAGTCTCTGACCTTCTCCCATATTATGTCTGCAGTCTCTGACCGTCTCTTGTATCATGTCTGCAGTCTCTGACCATCTCCTGTATTATGTCTGCAGTCTCTGACCATCTCCTGTATCATGTCTACAGTATCTGACTGTCTCTTGTATCATGTCTACAGTCTCTGACCTTCTCCTATATTATGTCTGCAGTCTCTGACCCTCTCTTGTATCATGTCTGCAGTCTCTGACCATCTCTCGTATCATGTTTGTAGCCTCTGACCATCTCCTGTATTATGTCTGCAGTCTCTGACCATCTCTTGTATCATGTTTGCAGTCTCTGACCATCTCCTGTATTATGTCTGCAGTCTCTGACCATCTCTTGTACCATGTCTGCAGTCTTTGACCGTATTATGTTTAGGGGCTCTTTCTAACAGACAGCCCTCTGTGTGTGCATCAGAGACTCCCCTCCAGGTCTCATTAGTGTACTCCTCTTTCTGTATTTTCTTTATTGTTAAGAGATCATGGGAGGATCCCAAGGTAACAAAGACTTCTAAGGGGAGCATCTCTGTGTTTGAGTCGTTGCCATAGAAACATTTGTGTAAAGGGGAGGGGTTGGTAAGATGACCACTCCCCTTTTGTGGGGGCACCAGAAATATTTCTGCACCCAGGCGTCTGTGACCCTAGGATTGGCCCTGGATGGATGGATGGAGCCAAACACAGGGCAATCCTAGAAGACAACTCGTTAGAGTCTACAAAAGACTTGAGACTGGGGCAGAGGTTCACCTTCCAGCAGGACAATGGCCCTAAACATACAGCCAGAGCTACAATGGAATGGTTTAGATCAAAGCATATTCATGTGTTAGAATGGCCCAGTAAAAGTCCAGACATAAATTCAATTGAAAATCTGTGGCAAGACTTGAAAATTGCTGTTCACAGACACTCTCCATCCAATCTGACAGAGCTTGAGCTAATTTGCAACAATGTCACTCTCTAGATGTGCAAAGCTGGTAGAGACATCCCCTAAAAGAGCAGCTGTAATTGTAGAGAAAGGTGGTTCTACAAAGTATTGACTCAGGGGGGGTGCAAGTCACACTTTTCACATATTTATTTGTAAAAAAAAGTTTAAAAACCATTTATCATTTTCCTTCCACTTCATAATTATGTGCCACTTTATGTTGGTCTTTCACATAAAATCCCAACAAAATACATTTACATTTTTGGTTGTAACATGAGAAAATGTGGAAAATGTCAAGGGGTAGGAATACTTTTTTCAAGGCACTATACATATCTTTTTATTTTACACTTCAAGGTATTTGCTAAGAGAGGTATGGAGAGTACTTTGCAAATCTCTTTTGTTTTTTTTTTAAATGACAAAGAAAACAAAAACTCACCATCAGTGGCGGCTCATTTTGGTGCTCAAAATTTTTTGGGGGGTGCAAACAAACTGCAGCCACTGTGTCCATCAAATGCAGCCACTGTGCCCATCAAATGCAGCCACTGTGCTCACCAATTGCAGCCACTGTGCCTACCAATTGCAGCCACTGTGCCCATCAATTGCAGCCACTGTGCCCACCAATTTCTGCCACTGTGCCCATCAAATGCCACCATCAATTGCAGCCACTATGCCCATCATTTGCAGCCACTGTTCCCATCAGTTACAGCCACCGTACCCATAAGTTGCAGCCACTGTGCCCATCTATTGCAGCCACTGTGCCCATCAAATGCAGCCACTGTGCCAACAATTGCAGCCACTGTGCCCATCAAATGCAGCCACTGTGCCCATCAAATGCAACCAATGTGCCCATCAGTTGCAGCCACTGTGCCCATAAGTTGTAGCCACTGTGCCATCAATTGCAGACACTACCCACCAAATGCAGCCACTGTGCCCATCTATTGCAGCCACTGTGCCCATCAATTGCAGCCACACTCCCCACCAAATGCAGCCACTGTGCCCATCAATTGCAGCCACTGTGCCCACCAAATGCAGCCACTGTGCCCACCAAATTCAGCCACTGTGCCCATCAATTGTAGCCACTTTGCACATCAATTGCAGCCACTGTACCCATCAAATGCAGCCACTGTGCCATCAATTGCAGCCACTGCGCCCATCAATTGCAGACACTGTGCCATCAAATACAGCCACTGTGTCCATCGGTTGCAGCCACTGTGCCCATCAATTGCAGCCACTGTGTCCATAAATTGCAGCAACTGTGCCCATCAATTGCAGCCACTGTGCCCATCAATTGCAGCCACTGTACCCAGCAAATGCAGCCACTGAGCCATCAATTGCAGCCATTGTGCGCATCAGTTGCAGCCACTGTGCCCATCAGTTGCAGCCAGTGTGCCCATAAGTTGCAGCCACTGTGCCATCAATTGCAGGCACTGCCCATCAAATGCAGCCACTGTGCCCATCAAATGCAGCCACTGTGCCCACCAGTTGCAGCCACTGTGCCCATAAGTTGCAGCCACTGTGCCCATCAATTGCAGCCACTGTGCCCATCAAATGCAGCCACTGTGCCCATCAATTGCAGCCACTGTGCCCATCAAATACAGCCACTGTGTCATCAATTGAAGCCACTGTGCCCATCAATTGCAAACACTCTGCCATCAAATGCAGCCACTGTGCCCATCAAATGCAGGCATGTCACCCTGATGGCTCTAGTCCAGCCCTGCATTGCAATCAACCGTCCTGGCCATCAAATGTAGCCACTGTGCCCATCAATTGCAGCCACTGTGCCCATCAAATGCAGCCACTGTGCCATCAATTGAAGCCACTGTGCCCATCAATTGCAAACACTCTGACACCAAATGCAGACACTGTGCCCATCAAATGCAGGCATGTCACCCTGATGGCTCTAGTCCAGCTCTGTATTGCAATCAACCGTCCTGGCCAGTATCAGTGTCAGAGTAGAGATTGAATTCAGTCAGACTGTCAGCGCTGTGCAGGGAAGTGTCAGTGTGTGCAGAACGGAGGGGCGGACAGCAAGATCTCAGGGAGGAGTGCACAGTTACAGCCACCGTACCCATAAGTTGCAGCCACTGTGCCCATCTATTGCAGCCACTGTGCCCATCAAATGCAGCCACTGTGCCAACAATTGCAGCCACTGTGCCCATCAAATGCAGCCACTGTGCCCATCAAATGCAACCAATGTGCCCATCAGTTGCAGCCACTGTGCCCATAAGTTGTAGCCACTGTGCCATCAATTGCAGACACTACCCACCAAATGCAGCCACTGTGCCCATCTATTGCAGCCACTGTGCCCATCAATTGCAGCCACACTCCCCACCAAATGCAGCCACTGTGCCCATCAATTGCAGCCACTGTGCCCACCAAATGCAGCCACTGTGCCCACCAAATTCAGCCACTGTACCCATCAAATGCAGCCACTGTGCCATCAATTGCAGCCACTGCGCCCATCAATTGCAGACACTGTGCCATCAAATACAGCCACTGTGTCCATCGGTTGCAGCCACTGTGCCCATCAATTGCAGCCACTGTGTCCATAAATTGCAGCAACTGTGCCCATAAATTGCAGCCACTGTGCCCATCAATTGCAGCCACTGTACCCAGCAAATGCAGCCACTGAGCCATCAATTGCAGCCATTGTGCGCATCAGTTGCAGCCACTGTGCCCATCAGTTGCAGCCATTGTGCCCATAAGTTGCAGCCACTGTGCCATCAATTGCAGGCACTGCCCACCAAATGCAGCCACTGTGCCCATCTATTGCAGCCACTGTGCCCATCAATTGCAGCCACCATGCCCACCAAATGCAGCCACTGTGCCCATCAATTGCAGCCACTGTGTCATCAATTGCAGCCACTTTGACCATCAATTGCAACCACTTTGCCCATCAATTGCAGCCACTGTGCCCATCAAATGCAGCCACTGTGCCCATCAAATGCAGCCACTGTGCCCACCAGTTGCAGCCACTGTGCCCATAAGTTGCAGCCACTGTGCCCATCAATTGCAGCCACTGTGCCCATCAAATGCAGCCACTGTGCCCATCAATTGCAGCCACTGTGCCCATCAAATACAGCCACTGTGTCATCAATTGAAGCCACTGTGCCCATCAATTGCAAACACTCTGCCATCAAATGCAGCCACTGTGCCCATCAAATGCAGGCATGTCACCCTGATGGCTCTAGTCCAGCCCTGCATTGCAATCAACCGTCCTGGCCATCAAATGTAGCCACTGTGCCCATCAATTGCAGCCACTGTGCCCATCAAATGCAGCCATTGTGCCATCAATTGAAGCCACTGTGCCCATCAATTGCAAACACTCTGACACCAAATGCAGCCACTGTGCCCATCAAATGCAGGCATGTCACCCTGATGGCTCTAGTCCAGCCCTGTATTGCAATCAACCGTCCTGGCCAGTATCAGTGTCAGAGTAGAGATTGAATTCAGTCAGACTGTCAGCGCTGTGCAGGGAAGTGTCAGTGTGTGCGGAACGGAGGGGCGGACAGCAAGATCTCAGGGAGGAGTGCACTCTGAGGCTGAGGCCATCGGCGTCAGCACTTACCTTTACCCACAGGTGCTGGCGCTGCTCAATCCAGTCCACCACGCCCACACTAGTCGACTCTGCTCGTCTCACAGCAGTGAGTGATGGCCGGGAACCCAGAAGTGATGCAGCAGTGCCGGAATACAATACAAAATGAGTTACTGGAGTATTAGACAAATGAGTGAAGAGTGGAAGTGTTTGTGGGCGCATCGCTTGCACCCCAAACACACCCTAAACATGGGCAAATCAGCTTCCCAGTTTGCAATCAGCTGATTGCAAGCTGGGAAGTCTCCCATAGTCCGAAATGTGACCGGCGCCTGGTCACTCTTAAAGTGATTTTTTTTTTTAGAACAGCCTGGGGGGGCGGCACCCATGCGCCCCCTATGGATGGGCCTCCACTGCTCACCACGCCTCTTATCAAATACATTTGAGTGTCTACTTTACAAAAAGGGATCATTTTGGGGAGTGTTTGTACTATTCTGTTATTTTAGGGCCTATCACCTTCAGTGATAGGTAGTCAAGGAATCAAATGCACAAGTGAAACCCTTTGAAAGTCAGAAGTTACTCATTGGATTTTGGGCCCCCGTATGTGGCTAGGTTCCCAAAAAGTCTCACAAATATGGTGTCCCTATACTCAGTAGCAGACTGTGTTTTGGGGTGTAATGCTATGTATATTCATGACGTGTGTGTGAAATATCTCAGAAAAATTACAATTATTTTGAAAAAAAAATCTTCCAAAACCTTATGGCAAAAAATAACATCTTCTAAAGACTTAACATGCTGATCAGCAAGTACCTTGGTGTGTCTACTTTACAAAAAGGGGTTATTTTTGGGATGTTTATACTGTCCTGGCATTTTAGGGCCTCCAAAAATATAATAGATAGTCAGGAAGTTCAATGTGTAATTAACGCCCCCTGAAAACTTGAAGGTGTCCTCTATCTCTGCTCTTTATGCTGGTCACTAGGGATGAGCTTCGAGTTCGAGTCGAACTCATGTTCGACTCGAACATTGGCTGTTCGCAAGTTCGCCGAACAACGAACAATTTGGGGTGTTCGCGGCAAATTCGAATGCCGCGGAACACCCTTTAAAAGTCTATGGGAGAAATCAAAAGTGCTAATTTTAAAGGCTTATATGCAAGTTATTGTCATAAAAAGTGTTTGAGGACCTGGGTCCTGCCCCAGGGGACATGGATCAATGCAAAAAAAAGTTTTAAAAACAGCCTTTTTTCAGGAGCAGTGATTTTAATAATGCTTAAAGTGAAACAATAAAAGTGTAATATCCCTTTAAATTTCGTAGCTGGGGGGTGTCTATAGTATGCCTGTAAAGGGGCGCATGTTTCCCATGTTTAGAACAGTCTGACAGCAAAATGACATTTCAAAGAAAAAAAGTCATTTAAAACTACTCGCGGCTATTGCATTGCCGGTCCGACAATACACATAGAAGTTCATTGATAGGGATGAGCTTCGAGTTCGAGTCGAACTCATGTTCGACTCGAACATTGGCTGTTCGCAAGTTCACCGAACAGCGAACAATTTGGGGTGTTCGCGGCACATTCGAATGCCGCGGAACACCCTTTAAAAGTCTATGGGAGAAATCAAAAGTGCTAATTTTAAAGGCTAATATGCAAGTTATTGTCATAAAAAGTGTTTGGGGACCTGGGTCCTGCCCCAGGGGACATGGATCAATGCAAAAAAAAGTTTTAAAAACGGCCGTTTTTTCAGGAGCAGTGATTTTAATAATGCTTAAAGTCAATCAATAAAAGTGTAATATCCCTTTAAATTTCGTACCTGGGGGGTGTCTATAGTGTGCCTGTAAAGGGGCGCATGTTTCCTGTGTTTAGAACAGTCTGACAGCAAAATGACATTTTGAAGGAAAAAACTCATTTAAAACTACTCGCGGCTATTGCATTGCCGACAATACACATAGAAGTTCATTGATAAAAACGGCATGGGAATTCCCCAAAGGGGAACCCCGGACCAAAATTAAAAAAAAAAAATGACGTGGGAGTCCCCCTAAATTCCATACCAGGCCCTTCAGGTCTGGTATGGATATTAAGGGGAACCCCGGCCAAAATTTAAAAAAAAAAAATGACGTGGGGTTCCCCCTAAATTCCATACCAGACCCTTCAGGTCTGGTATGGATTTTAAGGGGAACCCCGCGCCAAAAAAAAAAAAAAAAACGGCGTGGGGTCCCCCCAAAAATCCATACCAGACCCTTATCCGAGCACGCAACCTGGCAGGCCGCAGGAAAAGAGGGGGGGACGAGAGTGCGGCCCCCCCTCCCTCCTGAACCGTACCAGGCCACATGCCCTCAACATTGGGAGGGTGCTTTGGGGTAGCCCCCCAAAACACCTTGTCCCCATGTTGATGAGGACAAGGGCCTCATCCCCACAACCCTGGCCGGTGGTTGTGGGGGTCTGCGGGCGGAGGGCTTATCGGAATCTGGAAGCCCCCTTTAACAAGGTGACCCCCAGATCCCGGCCCCCCCCCTGTGTGAAATGGTAAGGGGGTACATAAGTACCCCTACCATTTCACGAAAAAAGTGTCAAAAATGTTAAAAATGACAAGAGACAGTTTTTGACAATTCCTTTATTTAAATGCTTCTTCTTTCTTCTATCTTCCTTCATCTTCTGGTTCTTCTGGTTCTTCTGGCTCTTCTGGTTCTTCCTCCGGCGTTCTCGTCCAGCATCTCCTCCGCGGTGTCTTCTATCTTCTTCTCCTCGGGCCGCTCCGCACCCATGGCATGGGGGGGAGGCTCCCGCTCTTCTCTTCTTCTTTTCTTCTCTTCTTCTCTTCTTCTTTTCTTCTTTTCTTCTCCGGGCCGCTCCGCAATCCATGCTGGCATGGAGGGAGGCTCCCGCTGTGTGACGGCGCTCCTCGTCTGACAGTTCTTAAATAACGGGGGGGCGGGGCCACCCGGTGACCCCGCCCCCCTCTGACGCACGGTGACTTGACGGGACTTCCCTGTGACGTCACGGGGAATGCCACAGGGAAGTCCCGTCAAGTCACCGTGCGTCAGAGGGGGGCGGGGTCACCGGGTGGCCCCACCCCCCCCCGTTATTTAAGAACTGTCAGACGAGGAGCGCCGTCACACAGCGGGAGCCTCCCTCCATGCCAGCATGGATTGCGGAGCGGCCCGGAGAAGAAAATGAAGAAGAGAAGAGCGGGAGCCTCCCCCCCATGCCATGGGTGCGGAGCGGCCCGAGGAGAAGAAGATAGAAGACGCCGCGGAGGAGATGCTGGACGAGAACGCCGGAGGAAGAACCAGAAGAGCCAGAAGAACCAGAAGAACCAGAAGATGAAGGAAGATAGAAGAAAGAAGAAGCATTTAAATAAAGGAATTGTCAAAAACTGTCTCTTGTCATTTTTAACATTTTTGACACTTTCTTCGTGAAATGGTAGGGGTACTTATGTACCCCCTTACCATTTCACACAGGGGGGGGCCGGGATCTGGGGGTCACCTTGTTAAAGGGGGCTTCCAGATTCCGATAAGCCCCCCGCCCGCAGACCCCCACAACCACCGGCCAGGGTTGTGGGGATGAGGCCCTTGTCCTCATCAACATGGGGACAAGGTGTTTTGGGGGGCTACCCCAAAGCACCCTCCCAATGTTGAGGGCATGTGGCCTGGTACGGTTCAGGAGGGAGGGGGGCCGCACTCTCGTCCCCCCCTCTTTTCCTGCAGCCTGCCAGGTTGCGTGCTCGGATAAGGGTCTGGTATGGATTTTTGGGGGGACCCCACGCCGTTTTTTTTTTTTTTTTTTTGGCGCGGGGTTCCCCTTAAAATCCATACCAGACCTGAAGGGTCTGGTATGGAATTTAGGGGGAACCCCACGTCATTTTTTTTTTTAATTTTGGCCGGGGTTCCCCTTAATATCCATACCAGACCTGAAGGGCCTGGTATGGAATTTAGGAGGACTCCCACGTCATTTTTTTTTTTAATTTTGGTTCGGGGTTCCCCTTTGGGGAATTCCCATGCCGTTTTTATCAATGAACTTCTATGTGTATTGTCGGCAATGCAATAGCCGCGAGTAGTTTTAAATGAGTTTTTTCCTTCAAAATGTCATTTTGCTGTCAGACTGTTCTAAACACAGGAAACATGCGCCCCTTTACAGGCATACTATAGACACCCCCCAGGTACGAAATTTAAAGGGATATTACACTTTTATTGTTTGACTTTAAGCATTATTAAAATCACTGCTCCTGAAAAAACGGCCGTTTTTAAAACTTTTTTTTGCATTGATCCATGTCCCCTGGGGCAGGACCCAGGTCCCCAAACACTTTTTATGACAATAACTTTCATATAAGCCTTTAAAATTAGCACTTTTGATTATTCATGTTCGTGTCCCATAGACTTTAACGGTGTTCGCATGTTCGAACGAACTTTTTTCCTGTTCGCATGTTCTGGTGCGAACCGAACAGGGGGGTGTTCGGCTCATCCCTATTCATTGATAAAAACGGCATGGGAATTCCCCACAGGGGAACCCCGAACCAAAATTAAAAAAAAATGACGTGGGGGTCCCCCTAAATTCCATACCAGGCCCTTCAGGTCTGGTATGAATTTTAAGGGGAACCCCGCGCCAAAATTATAAAAAAAAAAACGGCGTGGGGTCCCCCCATAAATCCATACCAGACCCTTATCCGATCACGCAACCTGGCAGGCCGCAGGAAAAGAGGGGGGACAAGAGAGCGCCCCCTCCTGAACCGTACCAGGCCACATGCCCTCAACGTTGGGAGGGTGCTTTGGGGTAGCCCCCCAAAACACCTTGTCCCCATGTTGATGAGGACAAGGGCCTCATCCCCACAACCCTGGCCGGTGGTTGTGGGGGTCTGCGGGCGGGGGGCTTATGGGAATCTGGAAGCCCCCTTTAACAAGGGGACCCCCAGATCCCGCCCCCCGTGTGAAATGGTAAGGGGGTACTTGTACCCCTACCATTTCACTAAAAAACTGTCAAGAATGTTAAAAATGACAAGAGACAGTTTTTGACAATTCCTTTATTTAAATGCTTCTTTATTCTTCTTTCTTCTATCTTCCTTCATCTTCTTCTTCTTCTTCTGGTTCTTCTGGCTCTTCTGGTTCTTCCTCCGGCATTCTCGTCCAGCATCTCCTCTGCAGCGTCTTCTATCTTCTTCTCCTCGGGCCGCTCCGCACCCATGACATGGGGGGAGGCTCCCGCTCTTCTCTTGTCAAAAACTGTCTCTTGTCATTTTTAACATCTTTGACAGTTTTTTAGTGAAATGGTAGGGGTACTTTTGTACCCCCTTACCATTTCACACGGGGGGGCCAGGATCTGGGGGTCCCCTTGTTAAAGGGGGCTTCCAGATTCCGATAAGCCCCCCGCCCGCAGACCCCCACAACCACCAGCCAGCACCCTCCCAATGTTGAGGGCATGTGGCCTGGTACGGTTCAGGAGGGGGGGCGCTCTCTAATCCCCCCCTCTTTTCCTGCGGCCTGCCAGGTTGCGTGCTCGGATAAGGGTCTGGTATGGATTTTTGGGGGGACCCCACGCCGTTTTTTTTTTAAATTTTGGCAGCAGTTCCCTTAAAATCCATACCAGACCTGAAGGGTCTGGTATGGAATTTAGGGGGACCCCCATGTCATTTTTTAAAAATTTTTTGCCGGGGTTCCCCTTAATATCCATGCCAGACCTGAAGGGCTTGGTATGGAATTTAGGGGGACCCCCACGTCATTTTTTTTTAAAATTCCCCTGTGGGGAATTCCCATGCCGTTTTTATCAATGAACTTCTATGTGTATTGTCGGACCGGCAATGCAATAGCCGCGAGTAGTTTTAAATGACTTTTTTCCTTTGAAATGTCATTTTGCTGTCAGACTGTTCTTTACAGGCATACTATAGACACCCCCCAGCTATGAAATTTAAAGGGATATTACACTTTTATTGTTTGACTTTAAGCATTATTAAAATCACTGCTCCTGAAAAAACAGACGTTTTTAAAAGTTTTTTTTGCATTGATCGATGTCCCCTGGGGCAGGACCCAGGTCCCCAAACACTTTTTATGACAATAACTTGCATATAAGCCTTTAAAATTAGCACTTTTGATTATTCATGTTCATGTCCCATAGACTTTAACGGTGTTCGCGTGTTCGAACGAACTTTTTTCCTGTTCGCATGTTCTAGTGCGAACCGAACAGGGGGGTGTTCGGCTCATCCCTACTGGTCACTCAGACCATAGGTTCTTCAGTGCAGATAGCTTCACTTTAGTGCCTTCAGCTCCACTCTGACCTTAGTCCTCAGGCTGTTACCAATCTCTGGCAGACACACATGCTCTGGCTGCCCTATGCAGCCTCTGACTCTTGGAGACCTCCTGTCTCTCTTGGGTGGAGCTCTGAGGTATTCATAAACCTTCATTATAAGGACTGTGTGCACCTGTGCAAACACCCTGCTGGTCCTCCACAAAACCCAGACACTGGGTTGGAGATTCCATCCCACCCAAGACACTATGGAATCTCCAAACTAAAGAGCCCCATCCAGCAATACAAAAACCTGGAGAAAGCTGCAAAAGCATTTTTCTCCACTCCACATCTATGCTCTGTAGTCCTGCACTGAGCCAATGTTCACACCCTGTTTCCTTTAGCTGACCAAATTTCCCAGTGACAGCATCTCATGCTGTCACATATCCCCCCTTTTTTTTACCTAGTAGGAGGCAGAACATACCAGCCTGAAATCTGGATTGGGGCAACTCTGTGCCAGCTGTCAGCTTCATAGGCCCAATATTTTTTCTGATGCGTTTCCAGGCACTCCCTAGCCTGAATCTCAATGGGGTTCTACAGTTCTATATCCTCAGCCTTCTCCTTCTGTCCATCGGGTTCCTGAGCTCATATTTATTTTCTAGGTGCCCTCTGTATTCCCTGCTACTTTCTTTCAACTCACTTTCTTGTTTCTGTAGGGAACCTACTATTGACTCTGAAACAAATGAGGAATCCCCTTTTCCCTCACTGGTACCAGTTTTAACCATAACAGCAGGTCTTTTAGGTTCACCAAGCATTTTTCAGTTACCCCTGATAACCAAATCCCCAGAGATCAACCACTGTTCATCAAGCTCATTTACCAATGATTCATTCATCTTCATATCATCAAGGCCATCATTTACAGCAACATTTAGTTATAAATCACCATTTCTACAATTACTAATACTGTCAGTTCTTTCTCAGTGTTTGTTAGGGCCAGGCCCAAGGAGGGACTACATACAGGTGAGCAGCTTTCCCGTATTGGACCTTCGCAAGGCTTCACTTCTTCTGTTGTCCAAAGCTCTGTGGGCAGTTGTCCTAACAACTGACACTGATCAAAGCATAACCCATTGCTTAATACCTTACTCCCCACTGCTTTATTCATTACAATATCACAGTCATGAAAAAAACCATTGTTAGCAGTACCAATCCTTGACAGCTCACACTTTTGCATGTCACAATTTCTAATACCATTAGTACAGTATGTCAGAGTGTCTCCGGGTACCTCAACTTGTACCTCTTTGCAGGTGACAGACAGAATCTCTGCTTTTGCCATGTCCATATCAGACCCTTCCTTCTTATGAAGTCTAGCGGGTGAGGCAGCATCCGTGCCATTTAATAATCCCTGCTCAGCTTTACCTCGGACCGCACTAGCAGATGTGTCCATCACCTCTGATGTCTCCAACAGCTCTCCAGAGCCTTCCATACCAACCAGTCACTGGAAGCACCCTCACAGGGAATCGTGAGATCACTTGCCACACTATTAAAATGCACTGTACCACCCAGTTCCACTGGTGATTAATGTTACCTAGCACAGTTTGTACTACCTGGCTCAACCCATTAGTACTATGCAGTACCACCTTGTCTGACTGTGGTGGAGACACACAAATTTACAGTGAATGCATTTTACCAGTTCCAGCAGTTCCAATAGCATACTTGTCATTTCAATGCACTCCACATCAATATGCAAGATTTTTTTTTCTGGATATTTCCCTTATCAGAGACATGGAGGGGCTCATCCACTGCAGCTTGAGAGGTTGAGAAATTTAAAGAGACCTCCACCTCACTGGAGGTAGCCATCATCACAGCCTGGTGCTCCCCCAGAACACTATCAGATGTATGTCTCACACTTATCCCCTCTGCCTCAGTATCAGCTAACCACTGCATGTCATAACCAGTTATATTGACATTTTTACACTTGACACTCTTCAGCTGTTGGGCTGTGAATACCAAATCTGCCATGCATGGGCTCTTAATCGGTCCTTCTGACTGGAGGGGATCAACCTTTGCAGTGGCCAACGTGCCCTCAACCACCAGCCGCTCTGCGATCCCTCCTTCTGGTATAGCAGTTGTTATGTCCACGGCCTCGTCACATAACATAGTCTTGTCTAGCATAGCTATCAGTTGTTTGACCTAACTGTCCCAATCCATTGTGCTAACATCATGGGTGCTCTGCAGCACAAACAGTACCTTTGTCAGTTCTATATAAATCACATTGTGACAACATGCTTTTACTCATATCACACTGAGATAATGCATCATCAATCAATGCAGGCTGCAATACACCATTTTGGCCGGCTTGCCCTGGCCAAATCAATCAATAAATAAATAAATAAATTAATTAATTAAATAAAATTAAAAAATAAAATATTTATTCAATAAAAACAAACATTAAAACACTCACATTAAGCAAGATGGAACACAATACATCACGCAAGAGCGCCAAGCTTGTTCCTATACTTCCTGTGTGGCTGTCAGCCAATGATAACAACAGAAATATTGTGTTAAAGGGGATTAGCTGACAGGCACACAGGAAGTGATATAGGAAGGAGCTAGGCGCTTGTGTATGATGTATTGTGTTCCATCTTGCTTAATGTGAGTGTTTTGGTGTTTGTTTTTATCAAATAAATATTTTATTATATACTACAATATATGGGCATTCCCCTTCTTCCCTTTATATCCCCCTACCCCTTTGGGTGAGAGTGAGATTACATAGATGAATCACCGGTCACTACCCAGCATTGATTCTTGGGACATGAGAGGAAGACCCTGAAAGGAAATCAAGATTTTCTCAAACCACCAGTCATTTACTGTATATAAAGGCCCCCAGAAGATATTGCAACCACTGGTTTTCCTATGCTGTTACCTTACAGCAGTAAAGTGAGGGGCCACTTTACACAGAGGTGTCATTGCATGGAATGACGAGACACCCATTTCTATTTATCAGTTTGCACATTTAAGACTGTAGCATTAAACTTCACTGTTTTTCACCTTAAAACGGAGTTCCACCCAAAAGTGGAACTTCCGCTTTAAGCACTCCTCACCCCCTTACATGCCACATTTGGCATGTCATTTTTTTGGGGGGGGGGGAGTGGGTGACTAGTTTTGAGTGGCACTTCCTGTCCCACTTCCTACTTACGACTACTGGCTGCCTAGGCGACTTATTCTCTCCCCCTAGGTGGTCCATCCCTCTCCGCAATCTTCTGGGACACGTCCCAGGTCTCAGAAGATTGCCTGTCCCCTCGGAGAGCACAGAGCGACTCACACATGCGCAGTGCGTGCCTGGCCGTGAAGCCGCAAGCTATCATGGCCAGGTACCCACAGTTTCAATGGAGGTACCACGGAGAGGAGGGGGAGAGGAGGGGGAGATGAGGGGGAGAGGAGGGAGGCTCCATGCGACCGCATCGCTGGACTGTGGGACAGGTGAGTGCCTGTTTATTAAAAGTCAGGAGCTACACTTTTTGTAGCTGCTAACTTTTAATAAATGAAAAAAAGCCTGAAACTCTGCTTTAATTTAAAAAGACTGCCTTAGAGATGTGTTATTTGTCATATTTTCACTTCACTGTTCAGTGTATGTCAATCAGCTTGAGCATCGATTGACTAACCACCCATGTTTGTTATATATGTCATCTGGTTTGTTGTGCAAATCATTTGTTATTTGTTTGATTGCAAGGAATCTGTTATATATAGAGTTTATTTGCATGTTTGGTTTACACTGCCACATTGTGCACACCTTTATTTTTGCCTTTTCATTTGAAGTATGTTTATTATTTTGTGACACATTGGTTACAGTTCAGTTCAACAACAGTGCAACATCACTTATTATACACATACACTTATTGGTCATGGATCCACCTATCTGTGTTTGCAGCAGTCCCAACTAAGGGCAGCAGGAGATGGCACACAAATGAGTAAATACTCAATGGTCCTGAAGGCTCTCTCTAAGGTGTATAGTCTAACAAAAAGGTAAGGAAGTATTGTAAATCTATATATATGTGCCAGACTGCTCCGTGTCCAAAGGATTTCTCCCTTCATCATACAAAAGCAGAAAGTGCCAAATACATATTCCATGGATCTACATGAAAAAGTGTCATACCTTGGTAAGTTCCACAGTGGGAATGTCGCCAAGAAAGCACAATGGCGGAGGACACACAGAAAAATATCACTTATCAAAGTTATCCATTTGGAGAGTGGATCTAAAAAATATAAACAAGGGCATCTAATAATAACTATACATTATTGCAAAGCAGACCCTGTCACAGGGGTTCACCCTTTACTGACAAAGGTTCTGTTATGTAATGCAAAAAGAGGGATTCTCAAAGAAGGAGGCTCAATAGAGCCAAAAAACTTACCTTTATGTATGTTAATATGCTAGTCAGGCATGTAGCAAGCAAAGAATTCCCTCCATGACAGTCCTCCGGCATCAGACGGACGCCCCGCCTTCCATTGCAGTGACAGGGCACACACAACTGACGCCGGCTTTTTAAAGAGTGTGGACACGAAGCAGTCTTGCACATATATATAGATTTACAATACTTCCTTACTTTTTTGTTAGACTATAAACCTTAGAGAGAGCCTTCAGGACCATTGAGTATTTACTCATTTGTGTGCCATCTCCTGCTGCCCTTAGTTGGGACTTGTGTGGATGCTTGGTGAACCACCCGGTACAACAGTGTCCCTGTGACATAAGTGATGTATGTTTGTGATGCCACCGCCACCTCCAATCCAGCAGTAAACTTATATGATGATCATCTTGGGTATGCTCTTCTGCGATTTTTATGCTGTATGTCCTTCATTGCAAATAATTGTTGTAAATTACTGAAATTATTATATTGTTATTTATTATGTATTTGATCTTTATCATACAGTGTGATTCCTTCCTGACTACTGCCTCTGACGAAGGGACGTTCTGTGTCCTGAAACGTGTCGGGCTGTATGGACCCCTATGGGAATTCCATCATCATTGTTATTAATTTCTAGTGGTTTGATGTTTCATATTTGTATATATGTATTCTTTTGAATAAATTATATTTATATTTTTGTATTTTCGTTGCAGTTAAAGTCCCAGCTTTTTTGGGGGTTAGTTCCTTTCCTAATTAATTGTATAAGGGATGTTGGCAATTTTTCATTGGAGTGGTTGGATGTTCTCTTTCTATACCTCAATACAATAAAGGTACAAGCAACTATTAGACATGTGCATTCGTTATTGTCCAAATGCATTTTCATACGAATTTCGGGAGTTTTCATATTTGTTTTAAAAAAACAATAACGAACGTGCAGAATCTGAAACCCCCCAAAAAAATGCTTTAATTTCGTATCCATTATATTTTCATATCATTGTGACAACAGTTCGATATAGATAGATAGAATATTCGACATGACGGTGACAATAGTGATCTGTGTCCATCGAACCTGTGGTCGAATGTGCCTAAACTAACTCTATTAGTCCAATATTATTCAACATAGAGAGAAAAGATTCAACATTATAGAGACAATAGTAAAAGAGCTGTATAATACCGTTCGACATGAAGATTCGCCAAAGCAGCTAAAAACATTTACAGTCAAATTATTATTATTATTATTATACAGGATTTATATAGTGCCAACAGTTTACGCAGCACTTTACAATATAAAAGGGAGACAATACAGTTATAATACAATAAAATACAAGACGATTAAGAGGGCCCTGCTCAGAAGAGCTTACAATCTAATAGGGTGGGGCAGGTGGTACAAAAGGTTGTAACTGTGGGGAATGGGCTGATGGAAGTGGTAAAAGATTAGTTGGAGACGTGATAGGCTTTCCTGAAGAGATGAGTTTTCAGGGATCGCCTGAAGGTAACAAGAGTAGGGGATTGCCGGACAGGTGGAGGTAATGAGTTCCAGAGGATAGGAGAGGCTCTGGAGAAATCCTGGATGAGGGAGATTGAGAGTAGTGGGTCTTGATAAGAGCGAAGAGGATGATTTGGGTGATATTTGG
Source organism: Aquarana catesbeiana (assembly GCF_042186555.1). NCBI lineage: Eukaryota > Metazoa > Chordata > Amphibia > Anura > Ranidae > Aquarana > Aquarana catesbeiana. The sequence goes on along the minus strand of NC_133328.1, from coordinate 333,243,559 downwards.
AGACAAGATTGGTGATGTAGCTTGGGGCAGAATTGTGAATGGCTTTGTATGTTGTGGTTAGTATTTTGAATTTAATTTGCTGGGTGATTGGAAGCCAGTGTAGGGATTGGAGGAGAGGGTTAGCAGACACTGAGCGGTTGGTAAGGTGTATAAGTCTGGTAGCAGCATTCATGATAGAATGAAGAGGGGATAGCCTATGGAGAGGTAGGCCAATGAGAAGGGAGTTGCAACAGTCAAGGCGAGAGATAACAAGGGAGTGAATGAGGAGCTTGGTGGTTTCATTTGTTAAAAAGGGGCACATTTTAGAGATGTTAGAGTGGTGAATTCTACAAACTTTTGACAAAGATTGGATTTGAGGCTGAAATAACAAGTCAGAGTCTAGGATTTCAACTAGTACCCTGGCGTGAGGGGAGGGACTGATAGTTGCATTGTTGATTTTGATGGAAAAGTCATGGAGGGGGCACAGGCGAGGGGAACATTAATAGCTCAGTTTTGGAGAGATTTAGTTTAAGGAAGTGGTCTGACATCCATGCTGATATGTCAGTTAGTAAGTTAGTAATGCTAGAGGAGACTGAAAGAGTGAGGTGAGGAGTAGACAGATAGATTTGGGTGTCATTGGCATATAAGTGGTATTGGAAGCTATGGGAAGTTATCAAGTGACCAAGGGAGGAGGTGTAGATAGAGAAGGGGTCCAAGAACAGAGCCTTGGGGGACCCCCACAGAAAGGGACAATGGAGAGGAGGAGACAGAGTTGTAGGTGACACTGAAGAAGCGCTGTGATAAATAGGCAGAGAACCGGGATAGAGCAGAATCTCGGAGGCCAAGGGAATGTAGTTTATCGAGAAGGAGCGGGTGGTCAACAGTATCAAAGGCTCTGCCCATAGGCTTTAGAATAATTACAATGTTGTTTGACTAGTAATAAGAATTAATTATTATAATTATTACACGTCAAACAACATTAGAATTCTACTATAGCTTGTGGGCTTAGCATTCGCCCGATAATGTACGATCGTGGCGTCGTACAGTTTAGCTTCTTCGTCAAATCTTCTTAGAATATCCGACAGACACCATGAACCTTCAATTGACAGATTCAACCTTAATTAATTTGGATTTTCATATGAATGCATTTTTTAACTAAACAAAATAAAAAAAACTAATTTTGGGAGTAACTAAATACATTTATTTTTCGGATAAAACCGAAATCCTGAACCTAAATATTTCAGTGTGCACATATCTAGCAACTATATGGCAGATGAGGTATAATGTTGATAAATGTAAAGTAATGCAATTAGGGGCTAAAAATATGAATGTGAGCTACTCGGGGGAAAATTTGGGGTAATACAGAATGGAAAAAGACCTGGATGTCCAAAGCTAGTAGAATATTAGCATGCATTAAAAGGGGTATCTACTCAAGAGATAGGACTATAATTCTACCACTTTACAAAACTCTGGTCTGGCCACATCTTGAGTATGCAGTCTAGTACTGGTCACCAGTCCTCAGGAAGAATGTGCTGTAACTGGAGAGAGTCCAGAGAAATGCAACAAATCTTCAAAGAGGACTGGGGACAAACATTAAACATTTTCTCCCTGTAGAAGAGACACTAAAGAGGCGATATGATCACAATATATAAATATCTCAATGGTGATTCTAGCATAGGGAAAACATTGTTCAGTCTCAGGGAACCTAAAGTGATTGTAAGGGTTTGTTTTTTTTTTTTTAAATAACAAACATACTAACCTCCACTGTGCAGCTTGTTTTGCACAGAGTGGCCCCGAACCTGCTCTTCTGGCGGCTCTCTCGGCTCCTCCCTGCATCAGATAACCCTCTAGGAGAAGCACTTTCCCGAGGGGTTACCTTGCGGGCGTGCTCCCGAGTCCAACATTTGGCGTCCAAAGCTGCCGAATGTATGACTCGGCCCCGCCCCCCGGCGCCCGCATTGCTGGATTTGATTGACAGCAGTGGGAGTCAATGTCTGCACTGCTATCAATCTATCCAATCAAGAGCTGAGAACCCCTTGCAGAGAGACAGCGCATCCCGTCGGGTCAAGTTCCAGGGCTCAGGTAAGTAAAACGGGGGGGCTGGGGGCCGGTCACTGCCAGGTTTTTTTTCACCTTAATGCAAAGGATGTATTAAGGTGAAAAAATATGAAGGTTTACAACCCCTTTAAGTAGACATGTGGCCACTCAATGAAGTTGGAGAAGCGCTTTACCCTCATACTGCGTAAGGGGTTCTCCTGTGTAAGGGAATGTAGTTTATTGAGAAGGAGTGGGTGGTCAACAGTATCAAAGGTTCTGCCCATAGGCTTTAGAATAATTCCAATGTTGTTTGACTAGTAATAATAATTAATAATTATAATTATTACTAGTCAAACAACATTAGAATTCTACTATAGCTTGTGGGCTGAGCATTCGCCCGGTAATATACGATTGTGGCATCATACAGTTTAGCTGCTCCATCGAATCCTCTTAGAACATACGACAGACACCATAAGACTTAAATTGATTCAACCTTAAGTAAAATGGGGGGGGCTGGGGGGCCGGTCACTGCCAGGTGTTTTTTCACCTTAATGCATAGGATGTATTAAGGTGATAAGCCACGAAGGTTTACAACCCCTCTAAGAAGACACATGGCCACTCAATGAAGCTGGAAAAGCACTTTACCCTCATACTGTGTAAGGGGGTTCTCCTGTCAGAGCGGTAAGGATGTGGAATTCCCTTCCACAATCAGTGGTGTCAGTGGGAAGTGTCGATAATTAAGAAAAAATCTTATATAGGCATCTTATTGAAACTAATATATGAGAATATGGGAAATGGTTTTGACATAAACACACCCACACAGGTTGAACTGGATGGACTGGTGTCTTTATGCAAGCTTCCTGCTACATATATGTAACTATATAGGTGAGTTTATTACCTATTTGTTTATCACAGTATATCACACACCATAAGAGTATATTTGGTTAATAAAGCAGTTGATGCTGCAAGTTTCTGGACTGTCTATGTGAAAATGTTACTTAGCTCTTGGCTCGTAAGATACTCCTCAGTTTCTATGTACACCTTCATATTCTTCCCATAATGTCAGTCCCACATTATAAATAGTATTACTGGCTCCAATATTTCTAGAAGTCTGGCATACCTAATCCCCTAATACCTAATCGATTGTCTGATCAGTGATTGATTGCCTAATCAGGGTTTCCAGCCTGACCAAATATAATTTATTATTCTAACTCCTAAAGATCTAATAAAGCTTGTGGTTAGAGCAGGCATGTCCAAAGTCCGGCCCGCGGGCCAACCGCAGCCCGCGTTCCAGTTTTGAACAGCCCGCCTGGTTATCTGGACATATATATCTCTTGTGGTCCCCAACGATCTCCCAGCGCTGGGGCCACAAAAGATGTATATGTCCAGATGCCTTGGAGGGAACAGGGAGGAGGTGGCACAAGAGCCGTGCACACAGGAGTATTTCCTGTATACATGGAGGCCTCTGTAATAGGAAGTCCCGTCTCCGGCGCTGCCATTGGACGACTGTTCTGTCCATCAAAGGAGGTGGGACTTTCTATTAAAGAGGTCGCTGAGAAAACAGGAGTTTCTCCTGTATGTTATCTTTTGGCGCTCGTCCCGCCCCTTCCGTGTCCCCTCCAAGGCTGCAGATGGATAGGCATATTTCAGGCTGCACTGATTGCAATGGTGAGTCTGCATTCCTGACAATGATGGGGGCTGTATTCCTGACATTCCTGACAATGATGGGGTCTGCATTCCTGACATTCCTGACAATGATGGGGTCTGCATTCCTGACATTCCTGACAATGATGGGGGTTGCGTTCCTGACATTCCTGGCAATGATGAGGGCTGCATTCCTGACATTCCTGACAATGATGAAGGCTGCATTCCTGACATTCCTGGCAATAATGGGGGCTGCATTCCTGACAATGATGGGGGCTGCATTCCTGACAATGATGGGGGTTGTATTCCTGACATTCCTGACAATGATGGTGGCTGCATTCCTGACATTCCTGACAATGATGGGGGCTGTATTTCTGACATTCCTGACAATGATGGGGGCTACATTCCTGACATTCCTGGCAATGACAGGGGCTGCATTCCTAACATTTCTGACAATGATGAGGGCTGCATTCCTAACATTCCTCGCAATGATGGGGGCTGCATTCTTGACAATGATTAGGGCTGCATTCCTGACATTCCTGACAATGATGAGGGCTGCATTCCTTACATTCCTGGCAATGATGGGGGCTGCATTCCTGACATTCCTGACAATGATGGTGGCTGCATTCCTGGTCATATTGGGTATTGCATTCCTGGCAATGGTAGGTGCTGCATTCCTGGCAATGGGGGTGCTGCATTCCTGGCCATACTGGGTGCTGCATTCTTGGCAATGGTGGGTGCTGCATTCCTGGCAATACTGGGTGCTGCATTCTTGGCAATGGGGGTGCTGCATTCCTGGCCATACTGGGTGCTGCATTCCTGGCAATACTGGGTGCTGCCTTCCTGGCAATGGTGGTCACTGCCCACCTGACATTCCTGATAATAATGGGGGCTGCATTCCTGACATTCCTGATAATAATGGGGGCTGCATTCCTGACATTCCTGGCGATGATGAGGGCTGCATTCCTGACATTCCTGGCAATGATGGGGGCTGCATTCCTAACATTCCTAACAATGATGGGGGTTGCATTCCTGACATTCCTGGCAATGATGGGGGCTGCATTCCTGACAATGATGAGGGCTGCATTCCTGACATTCCTGGCAATGATGGGGGCTGCATTCCTGACGTTCCTGGCAATGATGGGGGCTGCATTCCTGACATTCCTGGCAATGATGGGGGCTGCATTCCTGACATTCCTGGCAATGATGGGGTCTGCATTCCTGACATTCCTGACAATGATGAGGGCTGCATTCCTGACATTCCTGGCAATGATGGGGGCTGCATTCCTGACCATATTGGGTACTGCATTCCTGGCAATGGTGGGTGCTGCATTCCTGGCAATGGAGGTGCTGCATTCCTGGCAATATTGGGTGCTGCATTCTTGGCAATGGGGGTGCTGCATTCCTGGCCATACTGGGTGCTGCATTCCTGGCAATACTGGGTGCTGCCTTCCTGGCAATGGTGGACACTGCATTCCTGGCAATGGTGGGTACTGCATTCCTGGCAATGGGGGTGCTTCACTGATGGAAGCGGTGGTGCTACATTCATGGCAATGGTGGGGCTGCAGATGGACACTGACCCTTATTTTGCTTCATAGTTCTTTATTTAAAATTTAAGTTTTTTTCCTGAAACTTCCCTCTTAAAGTGAAGGTGCGTGTTATACGCCAATAAATACGGTATATCCAAATGACATGCCCAAGATCATCTCTTTACTCACACACAGCCACAAAGGCAAGATAAATCTTGTTGGGCAGTGTATAAGTGCTTGAATGAACACACAGACCGAATTTTAATGGTTCAAAGAATGTCAGGCAAAATAGTTGGCCCTCACGCATGTTCACTTCATCAAATCTGGCCCTCTTTGAAAAAAGTTTGGACACCCCTGGGTTAGAGGGATCATCAGCATTTGAAAAAGTAATCAGATTTGTGGTAAAAGATTCATCTTGGCTTTTCCAATACAACCTAACCATGAGATACTAGGCAATTCCATCTTTCCACATCATTAGAAAAATGCTTAGGTAGAAGGTGAAAGTTTTTGGTATAAAGATTGGATGGGTTACAAGTTAGGTCATTCCCCAGAACTTTCCTTCCATGTGAAAGGGAATTGAGCATGCATATACAGTAGGATGCTTTGAAGTTAGGCAAACCAACATTAAGAATTTCATAATTAGAGTTTTTTACCTTAAAATTTGAAAGATGACTAAACAGGCAAATTCCTACAAGAGGAAGTGAAGCGATATTTCAAAGGTGACAATATACGGTAAAACATGATCCGCAAATGCTGTCAATTCATGCTCTTTTTGGACCACCTTTATACCTTTTATATTTAGGTTTAGTCAAATAGTGGCTAATAGAGGGCGCATGCAGGCAGCTTAGCTGAGCGGACATGCCACGCTAGAGCTCAGCTCTGCTCCAGTGGTTTCCGAGGCTTACCGGCTCCCTGCCCACACGCATCTTGTAACCACAGCAGCGACCTGGCAGCAGTACCATATGCTATGGTCTGCACTATGGTCTCCACAAGCTCCAAATACAAGCCTAAATCAAAGACAATAAGAGAGGCCCTGGTGCAGGCTTAGCCAAGGTGGCGGCTGCTTCTTCCCCACAGCCCTCACCTGCTAGAGCCTGGACACAGCCAGTCCCTGAACCACCAGAGGAAGATAATACCAGCTCACAAGTGAGTACTGCATTTTATCTGCCCTTGTCAGGTCTCTCCCAGCATGACTTCTTCAAACAGATAGAAAACCTGCTGCAAACAGCATTACACTTCACTTAAGAGCATATAACAGACTGCTTATTATGTGAGATTAGGGAGCTGGGGCAGAGAACTGTTGACCTAGAAACCTGCATGAATTACATGGAACTAAACTATAGAGAACATGCGGAGGCCATAGAATCACTGCAGAAAGAGAATAAAATGCTCCTATCACCGCTCACGTTACTCAAACTTACGTGTGTGGGGCCTAAGCATGCCAACTCTGGGCCATATGCATCACTCCACAACGGTCTTCAAAGAGATCCTCTCTCAAGGCCAAGGGCACCCCACCTTGCTAATCAAGACCTGGCCTTCAACTCGCTTCTGCGATGACACCAGGATGAAGGCCTGGACACACAGCAAGCTGGATCCACTCAACTGTCCTATCTGGACACCTTACCTTTGGGACACTTAAGCTAAGTATTGTGGCTCAGTATTTTTTCTGCTCTGAGTTTTCTAAGTTGACTTTGCCATGTTTTTGTTTTTTTCTATATTCAACACTCAATATTGTTGGGACCCTGTAAGTGAAATGGCTTTACTTTAGCTACCGGTCTATGGGTATATTACTCCCATCTAGCTCTTTCAGTTAGTGGGGCTGTTGAAGCAACCGCAGACCATTAAAATGGACACTTTCGTGTTGGTCACCTGAACAACTTATGTATTCTAGCATTAATTCTCATTTACCTAATTTTAACTCATTTAACTGCCTGAATTCACTACCGTAACAACTGGCAGTTTGTTACACATGTTAGCAACCTGTTATGCTTCCAAAACAGTTTTATTAAGTTTCCACATTTTTTTCGTTTATATGCGCTCCTGCTTTTATTATGCATATACACTAGGTTATCAGGGTTTGCTCATTGTTGCTAAAGTTATATTATTTAGAAGTGCATCGATCCCCCAGGGCAGTTGTCACTGCTCTCTCTCATGATTCCCACTCTTATGTGCTTGGGCCATAGAAATGGAATGTCCCTACTGGTTGATTAAACCCAGGTCATTGCTGTACCTCGCTTTTCAAGGTACCCCTCTAGTTTTCATGAACAGTAGTTCTGTAGTTTTCACTACAGAAGACATGGATCCTGTGCATCGATCCATTCCTTACACTAATACAAGCACCTCCCCCACATTAGTAAAGCACTGGTCAGGCACACATTTAACCCTTTTGTCGCCCCTGATGTTAACCCCTTTTTTACCAGTGTCATTAGTACAGTGACAGTGCACATTTGTTAGCACTGATCACTGTTTTAGTGTCACTGGTCCCCAAAAAGTGTAATAAGTATCAGTAATGCCATGTACACACGAGCAGACTTTTTCAACATCAAAGGTCCGACATTCTTTCCGACGGACTTTCGACGGAGTTACGACGGACATTCGAAAGACCGTTGATTTGAACGTGATGATGTACAGAGGGACTAGAATAAGGAAGTTCATAGCCAGTAGCCAATAGCTGCCCTTGTGTCCTTTTTTATCCATCAGACTAGCATACAGACGAATGTATTTTTCGACCGGACTCCGTCGGAAACATTTGAAACATGTTCCAAATCTAAAGTCCATCTGATTTTTGACAGAAAAAATCCGCTGAAGGTCCGATGAGGCCCACACACGGTCGGATTGTCCGATGGATTTGTTTCTTCGGACCAGTCCGGTGGAAAAGTCCGGTCATGTGTACACGGCATTAGTGTCCCGACTGTCTGCCGCAATATCACAGTCCAGCTATAAATCGCTGGTATAAGACGCTTTTTAACTATAAATAACTTGTGCGAAAACCAATCAATATACGCTTATTGGGATTTTTTTTCAAAAATATGTAGCAGAATACATATTGGCCTAAATTGATGAAAAAATTAGATTGTTTACATTTTTTTTATTGGATAGGTTTTATGGCAGAAAGTAAAAAATATTGTTTTTTTTTCAAAATTGTTGGTATTTTTTGTTTATAATGCAAAAAATAAAAACCGCAGATGTGATCAAATACCACCAAAAGAAAGCTCTATTTGTGGGAAAAAAAAGGACATACATTTTGTTTAGGTACAGAGTTGCACGACTGCACAATTGTGAGTTAAAATAATACAGTGCCGTATCTCAAAAAATGGCCTAGTCATGAGGGGGAAAACCTTCCGGAGCTGTAGTGGATAAACATCAAAACTTTGGACTGAAGATCCTTACAGCCATTATAGCTATGATATCAAAACCAAACTCGGATACAACTACTTGTTCGAACTATAGGCCGATATCCTTACTTAACCACTTTCTGCCCGGCCTATAGCAAAATGATGGCCGGGCGGTGGTTCGGTTATCCTGACTGGACATCATATGACATCTTTTTAGGATAACTGCTGGCGCACGCCCATGGGGGCACGCAGCGATCGGTGGTGCGGCGTGTCAGTCTGACACACACCGCTACACCGATCTCGAAAAAGAGCCTCTGACGGGGGGACATGTATCGGCTTTTCCTCACTCACGTCTGATAAATGCGAGTAGAGGAGAGCTGATTGGTGGCTCTTCTGACAGGGGGGTCTGCGCTGATTATCAATGCAGCCCCCCCACAGATGCCCACACTAGACCACCAGGGATGCCACCAGAACCACCAGGGATGGACACCACAGATGGATGGCAAGGTATGCCACCCATGGCCACCAGGGATGACAGTCAGTGCTCAAAATATGCCAATCAGTGCCAACAAATGGTGCCAGTCAATGTCCATTACCAATGCATGCCAGATGTCTCCCTATCAGTGATGCCCATCAGTGCCATCTACTGTATCAGTGTCCATCAGTGCCACCTATTCGTGCCCATCCGTGCCCATCAGTGTCCACCTATTGGTGCCCATCAGTGCCCTCAGTGCCCATCCATGCCACCTATCAGTGCCACCCATAAGTACCCATTAGTGCCGCCTATAAGTGCCCATCAGTGCCGCCTATCAATGCCCATCAGTGCTGCATACCAGTGCCACCTATCAGTGCCCATTAGTGCCGCCTATCAGTGCCCATCATCACTGCCCATTAGTGCCACCTCATCAGTGCCAATTAGTGTCGCCTTATCGGTGCCTGTCAGTGCAGCCTCATCAGTGCCCATCAGTGAAGGAGAAAACTTACTTATTTACAAAATGTTATAACAGAAACAAAGAAAACCTTTTTTTTTCAAAATTTTCGTTTTTTTTTATTTGTTGCACAAAAATAAAAACCCCAGCAGCGATCAAATACCACCAAAAGAAAGCTCTATTTATGGGAACAAAATGACATAAAAAATGTTTGGGTACAGTGTAGCATGACCGCGCAATTGTCATTCAAAGTGCGACAGTGCTGAAAGCTGAAAATTGGCTTGGGCGGGAAGAGGCGGAAGTGCCTGGCATTAAAGTGGTTAACCTTGATGTAAAGATCTTAGACAAAAAAATGTAATTTCATTTGAATATGATTATAGGTTCTATAGTTAAAAAAGACCAAGTAGACTTTATCCCACATAGACAGGCAGCTGACAATAGAAGCCGAGCCTCCCTTCTAACATATGTAGCACACAACTGTAAAATAATGGCATTCTTTTTATCTCTGGATGTGCGCAAGGCATTTGATAAGCTTTCATAGTCTTATCTACATTAATATTCTGGAGAGTTGGGACCTTGGCCCCAACTTCCTTGCTTGGATCTCATTGCTTTACGCACATCCACAGGCATAGAGCAAATATGCAGGGTATAAATCTGACAGATTCACAATATTGCGTGGGATGAGGCAGGGTTGCCCCCTATTTCCATCGCTTTTTGTTCTAGCCATAGAGCCATTGGCAACGCTGATTCGCTCTAATCCGTGGTATTGAGGTGACTGGTCATCAGAACAAGTTATGTCTATTTGCATAGGACATTCTCTTATTTCTTACCACCACTCTAACGACAACTCCCAACCTAGTTTGGGTGTTAGAGAAATTCTCATCGATCTCAGGCCTAGAAGTGAGTCATCAAAAGTCACACTCTCTAAGGCTCCATTCACACTAGCGTGTTTTTTGATGCATTTTGCATTTTGCAGAAATGCACGGGAATTTTTTAACATGGGTTCCTATGGAACATGTTCACATCAATGCCTTTTTGTTTCTCTGCATTTTTGGAAAGGGTCAGGGACTTTTTTTCATGCAAAATGCAGCGTTTTGCATGTAATAGAATTCAATGGACAAGCATCAAAAACGCAAGTGCACCGTTTTTGCAGCGTTTTTGATGCGTTTTTAGTGCGTTTTTGATGCGTTTTTGCTGTTTTTTTTTTTTTTTATTTATTTTTTTTAAGACTGTAAAAAAAACTGTAAAAAAAAAAAAAAAATGCAAAACGCAAATCGCGGCAAAATCGCGGCAAAAACGCTGCTCAAAAACGTGGCAAGCATGAAAAAGAAACCTCCAAAAACGCTCAAAAGCAACATGCATAGGTGTGAATCGAGCCTTAGAGAGCATTCACCTTCAAATGGGCCACTCGCAATTTCCCTTGCCTCAGGACTGGATTAACATAGTGGCTATTGGAGCTATAGCTCCAGGCCCTGACCCTGAGGGGGGCTGAAAGAGAAGGGGGTGAGAGAGAGGAGGGTAAAAGACGAGGGGGGAGAGAGGGTGCCCCTGGGTAGCTTAAAGAGGAAGTAAACCCTTGATCAAATTTTTTTCTTCTCCTTCCCCTGCAAAGTAAAGACATAATGTGCTAGTATGCATCGCATACCAGCACATTATGTGACACTTACCTGCAAATGATGCCCACGCAGTCCCCACTACAGGCCACATACATCTTCACTCCTCTTCCTTCCGGGGCTCTGTGACTGGCCGCAGTCATGTAATGTCACTACCGTGCTTGCGTGCGGGAGCCCCTGGTCACGGCACTTGCTACTGAAGAAATGTCATGGGTGCCCCTTTCTTCAGAGAGCAAGCACCGATAAAATCATTGGCGCAGTAAACTGTAAATATCTCCTAGACGGCGAACGTTTAGAAGATATTAACAGTACCTATAGTTAAGCCTTATTATGGACTAACCTATAGGTACAACTTCTGCAGTGGAAGTATACAACCAATTTAAATCTAGTCAAAGTTAATGAAAGACAATTCATTGCACTTTATGTGCTGTCATCATGTGCGTTGTGCTGCAATAAAAATGCAGACATGTTTTCTCTGTTAAAAAAAATGCAGACATGCTGCAGTTTTACACAACACACCACAGCTCATGCATGGTGTGAAAAGAGCACATACAGAGCCATTGTTTTCTCTCTGTACTTATGGTGAGTGTGCATCCTTCTTCCTAAAGGTAAAAGAAAAATATGTACAAAGCTTACTAATATAGTAAGGGAGGAATGCACTTAAAATTTGCTGGAAGATGTTCAGATGTCAAGATTTTTTTTCTCATATCTTTACTATGGTGATTGATCATTCCTGCTGCTGTCACTTTTTCAGCTAGAAGATGTTTGCACAAAACACATCATTTATTTTGCAGTGTGGGAAAGTAACAACATTCAGCATTTGTGGCTCACCATCAGGTACTGTAGAATGTTCTTGCTTATAGAACAGATAGATCTGTTGATTTTATGAGATGTAGACTGGGCACCGTACCCTCTCCCATCACTTGTGGGTCACCGCTGTGCTTGTGTGTTCTCCTCCACATGCACTGCCAAGATACAGGGGGCAGAGCTAGTGTAATTCACTGATGGTACCCTTGGCCAATCAGAGTGTTCGGATCCTTCCTCACATTCCCTCAACCAGCAAAAGGCAAGTGTGGGTGCCCAGCAAGTGATACTGTCACTGTAGGGGAGGGAGTTAGGAGGAAATGGGCGTTTTGTGAAAGCTGTGGGGAAGGAACAAGCGTCAGCCTCTATGTTGTGCTACATTACACCGCGTGGAATTCAGCTGGCGCCCCGCGATTTACATAACAATTCCGTCTGCTGCCCGCAATTTACATATTAATTGTGTACACACACAGAGCAAACAGCATTAATGTCTCTCTGGGCTTCTCCTTGGAAGCGACTAAGGTGGGCTTCGTGATTTCTCTTCTGTCCGGTGAACCACAGACCTGGGCCCACCATCTCCTGGAACAAAAGTCAGCATCTCTAGACAACCTGGATGCATTCTTTCCCGCCATGTCCCAACTATATGAGGACCCCCAGTTGAAAGCCACCGCTGAGTCCGCCTTGCGCGCCCTACAACAAGGGCGTAGACCCGCAGAAGATTATGTCCTGGAATTCAGGAGCTGGAGTTCAGACACGGATTGGAATGACACGGCCCTGCGTTACCAATTTCGCATGGGTCTTTCCGATTCGCTTAAAGATGAGCTGGCGCGGGTTGGAGTACCACAAACATTGGAGAACCTTATCAATCTGTCCGTCCAGATAGACCGGCGCCTCAGAGAGTGCCGCTACGAAAAAACCACCAATCAGTTCCGTCCCACCTGGGTCCTCCCAAAGGTCCCTAGTGCCACCAGCTCTGTCAGCCCAAGCCCTCATGTACTGCCTACCTCGGTGCTTGATTCTCCTGAGCCAATGCAGCTTGGCCTTCTCCGACCATCTCTCACACCTGAAGAACGGCAGCATTGATGGGTCAACAATTTATATATGTATTGCGGGGAGTCAGGTCACTACGTGAGATCTTGCCCTAACAAGACACGTAAGTCTCTTTCCACCTCTAGTAAGTGTGCACCTGCCTTGCATAACCCTGCTAATCATCTTGCTCTCCCCATTGTTCTACAGCTTCCAGGACAGGATCTTACAGTCTCGGTCATAATTGACTCCGGAGCTTGTAGCTGCTTCATAGACCTAACCTTTGCCGCTAATCACCGCATTCCTCTCCAAGCAAAATCACAGGGACTTGCGGTCCACCTCGCTGATGGTTCCACCCTTAGCTCTGGTCCCGTCACCCAGGAAACTATTCCTCTGTTGGTCATTATGAACACTCATCACCGAGAATTCCTTCGTTTGGATGCAATCTCTTCTCCACTTTTTCCCATAATTTTGGGAATGCTGTGGCTACAAGCCCATAATCCTAGTATTGATTGGGTTTCCGGAGAAATTAAGTTCTGCTCCAACTATTGTCAACAGTGCTGTTAGCACAGCACCTCTGCAGATTCCTCCCAACTCATGTGTCTAGACATGGACACCGAATCGCAGCAAACGATTCCTTCATCGTATCTGGATTTTCTTAATGGCGTCAGTAAAAAGGGGGCGGAAACCCTTCCTCCTCACAGACCTTATGATTGCCCTATAGAACTTTTGCCTGGGTCTGAAGTTCCTTTTGGATGATCTTCCCATTAACAGAGCAGGAGCTGGGTACTCTCAAAACCTATATTGATGAGAACCTAAAGAGAGGATTCATCTGTCCATCAACCTCACCGGCCGGGGTCGGCATTTTCTTCGTGGAGAAGAAGGACCACTCTCTTTGGCCTTGTATCGACTATAGAGAACTGAATAAAATAACTATCAAGAATCACCATCCCTTACCTCTTGTACCCGAACTCTTCCAAAGATTAGGTTCTGCAACAATCTTCACTGAACTCGATCTCCGTGGGGCCTATAACCTAATCCGCATCAGAGAGGGAGATGAATGGAAAACTGCCTTCCGTACCCGGTTTGGGCACTTTGAATATCTTGTCATGCCCTTTGGTCTGTGCAATGTGCCTGCAACGTTTCAACACTTCGTTAACAATATTTTCCGTGACCTCCTGGACTTATACGTTATAGTATATCTAGACGACATTTTGATCTTCTCCTCCTCAGTCATTGAACATCGCAGGCATGTCCGAAATGTACTAACCCGGGTCAGGCAGCACAGACTTTATGCCAAATTAGAAAAATGTGAATTTGAACGCCAATGCATCCAGTTTCTCGGCCTAATCATTGCTAGTGATGGCATTAAAATGGATCCGCAAAAAGTGGCAGCTATTCTTGACTGGCCTGCTCCCCCCGATAAAAAAGGGGTCCAACGCTTCATTGGCTTTGCCAACTTTTACCGCAAGTTCATTAAAGGCTTTTCTGCAATTATTACGCCAATCACTGAACTAACCAAGCAAAGGAACCAATTTTGTTGGTCTACCGAGGCGCAATCTGCTTTTGACAAACTTAAAGAGTTATTTACCTCCGCTTCCATTGTGAAACATCCAAACCCTACCTTGCCTTTCGTCCTTGAAGTGGACGCTTCAGAGGTTGCAGTAGGGGCAGTACTCTCTCAGCGGCAGGGTGCCAAGTCCCTACTCTATCCAGTGGCCTTTTTCTCTTGGAAACTTTCCACTGCTGAAAAGAACTATGATGTTGGAGATAGAGAGCTTATTGCCATTAAGGCCGCATTGGAAGAGTGGCGTTATCTTTTAGAGGGTGCTGCACATCCCATTTTGGTCTATACTGACCACAAAAACCTCGAATACTTGAGAACAGCCAAGAGACTGAGACCTCGACAGGCAAGATGGGCTCTGTTCTCTAGATTCCAGTTTTACATCACGTACAGGCCTGGCTCCAAGATTATTAAATCGGACGCATTGTCTCGCATGTTCCAGGATTCCAAGGAACCTTTACCTTCAGACACCATCCTTCCTGCTGGCAATTTTCTGCTGCTACAGGGGGATATCATATCCCAAATTAAATAAGCCTCCAGGTATCTGTCCCCACCTACGGGAGTCGACATAAGTTTGCAAAATGGTTTGTTCCGGTACAAAGACAAGATCATGGTCACAGAGAGTCTAAGAGTGGCAGTACTGGAACTCTGCCATGACCATAAACATTTTGGTGTACTGAAGAAGACAGAGCTGGTGCAACGTACATTTTGGTGGCCTCAATTGGAAAAAGATTGCAAAAGCTATGTGGAGTCCTGCACCACCTGTGCTCGGAACAAGAATAGTCGGACAAAGGCCTGGGGTCTACTAAAACCCTTATTTGGTTTGGCTGTCTACCCTTAACTTAAAGATGACCTGTCCCTCAAAGAAGTTGGGTCCCAAATTCATGGGTCCTTTTCCAATCAAGAGGAAGATTAATGACGTGACCTATGAGCTGGACTTACCCAATACATTAAAGGTTCACCCAGTCTTCCACGTATCCTTGCTGAAACCCGTTATTCCCAATTCCTTTTCAGGTCGTAATACCGGCCCACCTGAACCTGTAATCGTGGACAACGAGACAGAATTTGAGGTGGAAGCAATCCTGGACTGCAGGAAGAGACACAATCAAGTCCAATACTTGATCAAATGGAGGGGGTATGGACCAGAAGATAATTCCTGGGAACCAGAAAGCAATCTGCACACTAAGGAACTTTTAAGAGATTTACAGAGTTCCCACGCTGATAGACTGTGCCCTTTAGGAGGGGGCACTGTCAGAGAAGGTCTCGGAAGGGATCTGCTATTGGGCACTCTGGCGCCAATCGCCCTATTTAGCTTGCTGGAACCTTCTGCTCAGTGCTGTCCGATCTGCAGCTCCCAGTTTCTGAGTTCCTGTTTCCTGTTTGCTTCCTGTTTGCTTGTCTGATCTCCTTGTGACCCCGGCCTGTCTTTGGACTCCCCTCTGTCATCTGCCTGCACCTGACCCCGGCTTCCCTTGACCATGAATCTGCCTTTGTACCACGTTGCCTGCCTGTTGCCAACCCTGCCTGTGACCTGGACTTTGAGCCTACCTGTTCCTCTGTACCTTGCTGACCGTTTGCTGCCAACTCTGCCTGTGACCGGACCTGCCCTCTCTGCTCCTGCTCTGCACCGGCTGCCTAGGCCCCTGCCTTCTAAGGACTTCCAGACCATTTGCATCAGGATCCTGGGCCTTACCTCCACAAGTCACCCACCAGGCTCTCTTACCACTCTGCGCTCCTGTGCCTTCTGTTTACACTACCAGCGGCCGGGAACCAGATACGTACGGGAGGCCTTCCCCTGCTATATCGGGTTTGTCAGGTTTTTTCACTGTATTGGTGTCATTAGTGACACTAATCAGTGTTAGGGTAATTAGTATTAGGCCCAGATAGGTCTAGGGACCCCCCCTAACCCCCCAATAAAGGTTTAACTCCTTGATCACCCCCGTCACCAGTGATCACTGTATAAGTGTCACGGGTGACGCTGGTTAGCTAGATTTTTTTTATAGTGTCAGGGCACCTGCCATATATTACCCAATAAAGGTTTAACCCCCTGATCACCCGACAGCTGACATCAGTCAGGTTTAACGTCTGTCAGGGTCTGTGTCTCCCCAGGCAGTGTCAGATTAGTGCCAGTAGCGCTAACACCCATGCATGCACCATACACCTCCCTTAGTAGTATAGTGTCGAACGGATCAATATCTCATCAGAACTATATTAGCATCCCCAGCAGTTTAGGGTTTCCAAAAATGCAACGTTAGTAGGATCAGCCCAGATACCCGCTGGCACCTGCATTTAGCCCCTCCGCCCAGCCCACCCAAGTGCAGTATCAATCGATCACTGTCACTTAGAAAAACAAAACCACATAACTGCAGCGTTTGCAGAGTCAGGCCTGATCCCTGCAAACGCTAACAGATTTTTTGGTAGCGTTCGAATCAGTCGCTGACAGTCAGGTGCTTTTTTGCTGTGAGTCTCACTAGTGTACCAGTAAATTTAGAGACCAAAATGTCAAATCGAAGGTACACTAGTGAAGAGGCCTACACGTTTCTTTCTGAGTATGACAGATAGTGAAGAAAAAGTCACTCATCTGTCAGATTCAGGCTCAGAATATGAACCAGTAGACTGTAGACAGCAGCGGCACCCTGACAGATAGCTCTGACGACAGAGTTGTGGTCCCTGCCAAGGTCAGGCATAACAGACCCCATTCTTCTGCTGTTGTTGAGGTGCAAGAACCGCAGGGCTCTCGTATGGAGTAGAAAGCCAGTACTAGTGCCGCTCATCCTTCTGGTGAACTGGCAAGCACCAGCAGCCTTGTACATCCTGGTTAGGGATGAGCTTCGTGTTCAAGTCGAACTCATGTTCGACTTGAACATCGGCTGTTCGCCAGTTCTCAGAACAGCAAACAATTTGGGGTGTTCGCAGCAAATTCGAAAGCCATGGAACACCCTTTAAAAGTCTATGGGAGAAATCAAAAGTGCTCATTTTAAAGGCTTATATGCATGGTATTGTCATAAAAAGTGTTTGGGGACCTGGGTCCTTCCCCAGGGGACATGGATCAATGCAAAAAAAAGTTTTAAAAACGGCCCTTTTTTCGGGAGCAGTGATTATAATAATGCTTAAAGCGAAACAATAAAAGTGTAATATTCCTTTCAATTTCATACCTGGGGGGTGTCTATAGTATGCCTGTAAAGGACACATGTTTCCCGTGCTTAGAACAGTCTGACAGGAAAATGACATTTCAAAGGAAAAAAAGTCATTTAAAACTACTCGTGGCTATTAAAGAATTGTCGCTCTGACAATACACATAAAGGTTCATTAATCAAAACGGCATGGGATTTCCCCACAGGGGAACCCCGAACCAACATTTTTAAAAAAATGGTGTGGGGGTCTCCCTAACTTCCATACCAGGCCCTTCAGGTCAAAATAAAAAAAAAAATGGTGTGGGGGGTCCCCCTCAAAATCCATACCAGACAGGTCTGGTATGGATTTTAAGGGGAACCCTGCGCCAAAATGTAAAAAAAAAAATGGCATGAGGTCCCCCAAAAATCCATATCAGACCCTTATTCGAGCACGCAACCTGGCAGGCCGCAGGAAAAGAGGGGGGACTAGAGAGCGCCCCCCCTTCCTGAACCATACCAGGCCACATGCTCTCAACATTGGCCTCATCCCCACATCTTGACATTTCATGGCCTCCGAAACTATGATAGGTAGTGAGGAAATTAAATCACCATTTTATGCCCTTAGAAAGCCTGAAGGCGGTGATTGGTTTTCAGGGCTCCTGTACATGGCTACGCTCCCAAAAAGTCTCACATATGTGGTATCTCCATACTCAAGAGAAGCAGCAGAATGTATTTTGGGGTGTAGTTTCACATATGCCCATGGCATGTTTGAGCAATATATCATTAGTGACAACTTTGTGCAAAAAAAAATTTAATTTTCCTGCAACTTGTGGCAAATTATAAAGTATTCCATGGACTCAACATGCCTATCAACAAATATCTTGGGGTGTCTACTTTCTAAAAAGGGATCATTTGGGGGGGGTTGTGCTATCTTGGCATTTTATGTCTTTCAAAACTGTGATAGGTAGTGAGGAGTGAAATCAAAAATGTATGCCCTTAGAAATCCTGAAGGTGGTGCTTGGTTTTGGGGTCCTGTATGAGGCTAGGCTCCCAAAAAGTCTCACACTTGAGGTATTCCCATACACAGGAGAAGCAGCAGAATGTATTTTGGGTTGTAATTCCACAAATATAACCATGGCATGTGTGAGCAATAAATATCATTTATTGATAACTGTGTAAATTTTTTGTCATTTTTCAATCACTTGTGACAAAAAAATAAAATATTCAATGGGCTCAACATGCCTCTCAGCAATTTCCTTGGGGTGTCTACTTTCCAAAATGGAGTCATTTGGGGGGGTGTACTGCACTGTCATTTTAGCACTTCAAGAAATGAGATAGGTAGTCATAAACTATAAAGGTGTGTAAATTCCAGAAAATGTACCCTAGTTTGTAGATGCTATAACTTTTGCGCAAACCAATAAATATACCCTTATTGACATTTTTTTTTTAACCAAAGACATGTGGCTGAATACACTTTGGCCTAAATATATGACTAAAATTGAGTTTATTGGATTTTTTTATAACAATTTACAAAAAGTAGAAAATATCATTTTTTTCAACATTTCCGGTCTTTTTCCATTTATATCGCCAATTACAAGCAGCGCAGTGCCAAATTGTAAAAAGTGCCCTGATCATTGAGCAGCCAAATCCTCCAGGGCTGAAGTGGTTAATGTCGTTATTTACGAGAAAGATTGGGCGATAATTGCTCACCTCTCTCCCATCTTTCTCTGGTTTGGGGATAACAGAAATAAAGGCTTTGTTCAAGTCTTTATCCATCGGAGCACCCCCCCTTCAGAGAGTTATAAAATCATGTTAGGTACGGGGTGGTCCCAAATTTTTTATAGTAAACACTGGAGAATCCATCAGGGCCTGGTGCTGAACCTTGTTTCAGGGATTTTATGACCCCTAGAACTTCATCAGTGGAAAATGGGTTGTCCGTAATGTCCCTATGCTCATCCGTCAATTTGGGGAGTGTTAGATCCCGAAGAAAGGAGTCCTGGTTATTATTGGTAGGAGGATTATTGTCGGTGTACAGTTTGGAATAATATACTTGGAAGGATTGCATGATGCGGTTTGGGTCTTGAGTCAGATCTCCCGTGGAGCTCCTCATTTTAGGGAAGACCAGGGATCGTGTCTTGGGGCTTAACTTTGCTGCCAGTTTGGATCCTATTTTATTTGATTGGTAGTAGAATTTTGCCCCTGACCATCTAAGGTATTTCTCTGTATCTGTGGTGAGAGCCAAGTTGAGTTGAACTCTAGCTGTCTCCAGGGTGTGTAAAGAGGCGGGGGTAGGATTGTGTTTACACGCTCTACTCATGTCTAAAAATCCTTTGTTTAAACTCCCAATTTCTGCTTTATGCTCTCTTTTTAGTCAAAAGGACATCTGAATCATTGTACTCCTCATTACCAATGTATGTGCTGCCCAAAGAGTAAAGGGGAAATATTATCAACATCGTTATCTAGGAAGTATTCCTGTAGTGATTTCTTAAGGGAGGTACAGTGGACAGGGTTGTTCAATAGGGATTCTTTGAGATGCCACACAAAGGGTCTCTCTGAGACTCCGGCGTAGTGCATGGATAGAGACATCATGAAGTGGTCTGATAGTGGGACGTCTCCAATTTTTGAGGTAACGGCTGTGGTGATGGTAGAGGCTGATATGAAAATGTGGTCTATCCTGGCATAGGTCTGGTGTGGGGCTGAGAAGCGGGTGAAGTTTTTTGGCATGGGGGTTCAGTTCCCTCCATATATCAACTAGAGTAAGGTTGTTTAATAATTGTGCAATTTTTTAAGCTCTGTTTTGGTGGATGTTTTGCTGTGATTGACCCCCAGGATAGGTCAAAAGGTAGGATCGTGTCTCCCCCTAGAATGACGGTTCCCTTCAGGTGAAGTTTTAGTTTGGTCATCATAGAGTCGAAAAACTTTCCTTTGCCTTTATTCGGGGCATAATAAGTTACAAAATGTGTATGTCCCTCTGTTTACGGTCCCTCTCTGACTATTGATGCCAAGGTGAAGTTAAGGTTGCGGGAGAAGCAAATGGCCACTCCTCTCATTTTATTCTCGGCGTTAGACAGATAGAATTCTGGGAATCAGTGGTGTAGGAAGGTAGGATTATATGAGGCTGGGAAGTGCATCTCCTGGAGGAGAATACTATCTGCCTTCAGGGCGTGGTATGGTTGGAATATCTTTCTGCGTTTTACAACAGAGTTTAGCCCCTGAGTGTTATGGGATAGAATGGACAGGGTCGGGTTGCATTGTGGTAAGTCAGTCATGAATCAGAGAGGTAAACGAGCGCTAAGTTGATAGGTATCTCACCCCACAAGGGATGTTGTCTAGGAGATAGTCCAGATGCTTGTGTTCCCCTGTAGCCCAAGCCTGCACTCAAGGCATAGCCAGGCCCCTTCGCCTGCTTGGGTAGGTCAATTACTGGATGCTTGGAAGAGAAAATAGAGTAGAAGAGCATAGAGAAAGAGTAAGAAATAAAGAAATTGATTAATACATAACTGAAAACCTTTGGTAATCAAGTGAGTTGAGTGGGGATGAAATCTGTCCCCTCCTCCCTCAAACCCAGGAGGGGAAGTGTTCCCCTCTTCCCGAGTGAGACCAGTTGTCTCTGTAAGGAGAACTTCATCCTCACAGTGACTATGGGAGGTGCATTCCGGTCTACCAGCCAATACATACAACTTATCGCTAATGTAAGACAGGGCCCTGTCAGTAAACTTACAAGGGTGGGATAGGAGGAAGCCTACTCTCTAAGGATCCGTGACCACAGTGGGGGGGCCCATTGAACTTAGGACTCCCCCCTGTGGGCATTCAACTCCCCCTTGTCCATTGCGGCAGTCCATTTGTACATCTGCTGTTGATTTCCTGCGGGTCCCCACTTTTCCAAGTGGTTTTGTAATTCCTATCCCCCTAGAGAAAGGGCTAGGAGTTTTACCCCCTCCTCCCTCCAACCCCATCCCAGTGTCCTAGTCTCTGGCTGATCCTGAACTTTGGGAGGCCAGTGTTTCTGGAGGTGATGGAGAAATGCGTACTGGCCCTTCCGACTTGTATGGGAGGCTCGGAGGGGAGGATTGATTCGGAGCAGTCAATGTGGTTAGGAGGGCTTGAGTAGAGAGATAGGTAATACAGTCCTGTTCACCTTGGCTGCAGGAATTGTAGATCTGTGGAAGTAGAACACCATATAGCAAGGAAAAAGATCCCTTAAAGAGGGGTCTGTTGTAGACTTTGGGTGTCCCGGTTAGGGATTCACTCCAGGGAAAATTGTAGGCGATGGAGTTTCCAGCAAGTAGATGCTTCTCATCAGGGTGGGCAAGAATCTTTCAACCTTTTTGGTTGCTGTTTTTGCCATACTGTCTTGTAGTTCCACCAAAGAACTCCTCCTGAGAGGAGTTCTGACATCACGTCACGTGTCGACTGCAGCCATCTTTGTAGTTGGAAACAAATGCTGCTTATACAGACTGCTGTTTTTTTACATGCTCGTTTTTATCTGATGAAACGTGAGTACCTTGGATTTTTCTTTGAATAAATATGATCCTGGTTTTATAATACTACACCATGAGGAGTTCCTTCTTTTATATTTTATGCATGCACCTATTATTCTTTGGTGGAACTACAAAACCCAGCCATCTGTGATCTCCATTAATGGTTTCATGGTTCTGTGCATTTATCATGCCTGTTTGACCACCTGTGATTAAGTGGTCCATTCTTTTTGGTAAGAGGCCTGGTGTGTTGATGTTCGGTGGAGAATAAGTCCATATTCACCTAATTTGTATTTCTGTCTACACTGTGGGTGATTCCAGCATTTTCTCCTGAACAAGGACTTTATTTCAAACACTATGGACTTTTTATTTGTAATACTACATTTATAGTGCTGCATATCATTATATTTTTCATGCTTCTTATTGTCACCATACAATTTATGCAGCTGCTTTATTACCGTTACTAGCGCAGTGATAATTCTTGAATTTATAGCTCTAAAAAATTGTTGCATTCTTTCCCTCTTTTGCAATAACCAAAATATGCCTTGTCAAAGTCCTCTGCTTGACATATACCTCAATAGATATGGCATCAGCCTGTTTCAGAGAGTAAGGGGAAAAATTCTGTTCATAGATATTATGATATTTTACAGAATATCTGACTGGTCTAGATCTTTTGCCAAGTGGCATAGTCTTTAAGGCAGTATGTAATTCTGCTCAATATCGCACTTCAATGTTTCCACTATCTATTGGCATCCCAGATGAAAGACACCTACATATCTCCTTCCATGATATATATATATATAATTATATATATATATATATATATATCATGGAATCTTATATATATATATATATATATATATCTATATATATAGATCTATATATATAGATATATATATCTATATATAGATATATATATATATATATCTATATATAGATATATATATATCTATATATATATATATATATCAATCTTATATATATATATATATATATATATATATATATATATATACACACACACACACACATATACATACATATATATTTGTGCATAAGACTTTTCCGAACACTGGCTAGTCCAATGTTCATCCAAAAACCAAATGTTTAGGGCATTTGGCATGGGTGAAAAGGACAGTTTCTGTCCCTCCATGGCTACTAAGCAAGCAGCGGATGCTTGCAGCCACTGCATTCATTAAAAAATTGAACACTTGGTCTTTTCTGCTATTCCTTTTCCATGTTTCTATTTTCTTTAACTATTGTGTGATACATTTTTCAGTGTCCAGAACCAAAAGTATAAAGATATCCTTCATTTACATGCCTTATAATTACTTGAATTACTAGTATATCAACATAAAGCAATAGCAATAAATTAGAACAAACCATATGATTAAACAAAAGGTTATGTCAGATGTTCCAGATAGTAGTGAAATCAGTTTTTAGGCATTTTTTTGCAGCAGCCTTTTTTCCTCTTGAGACATCTAAGTTGAGATACTAATGACATATAGATCTAAATTAGCAAGGCATATGATCAGGATACCATCACTGGGTTTATAGTTTACATGTACATAACCCCATCATTCCTGCAGCAAACATCCTCAGTAAATGTTAATCTTTTCATAGGTTATGCAGAATCCATCTGAATCAATTCAAACATGACCACGCAAAGTAGAAATGTCACACTTCTTTTAAAGGTGTTTTTAATGTAACTTATGCAAAAGCTGAATTATCTATGATCACCAATTTTCATAAGAATCACATATCTGCTTTTTAAATGCCATGATATCCTATCACAGATGGAAAAAGAAGCATGGTATTACAGGGAAATGTAGAATACGGGTTAGACAATATACATGTGTAAATAAAAGCTATGTTTGCTTATTGGGGCAAAGTGACAATTTAAAAATCTTATGCTAGCACTCCATCTAAATACCACTGTGTCTGTTATTATGATTGACATGAAAGAGGGAAATGACTGAAAATCTGTAGTACATGTAGGGTAGGATAGAGACAATCAAAAAGACTGAAGGTAATTAATAAATGCAGGCAAATGAAAAGCTGTATTATTATGATCAATTTACATTTGGATTATAGTACAGAAGAAGAAAACAAATTGGGAGGTAATATTTCTTACTTCATGAATGAAAAAGAATGTTTTAGAGGTAAAGAATTCTATCATGCAGCGGCGTATCTAGTTAAAAAGCATTAGTAAGAATTGTATTCCCAAATACTTTGGCAAATAAACACATTTAATGCACCTCTACAATACCCCTTTCTTGTCCTAATATTTACACATTTTAGTCATTTATGTATATAGGAGAAGATGGAAATTTTAGCAACCTAGAGATTATGTGTGGGCAAATCAGAATTTATTCACTAGAAAATATTAACCAATCATATCCCTCTGCAAAACCATAAAACATTAGTACAGTGATAACAAGTTTATATCCTTTTACCATCCTGGACATGCATTTATTTACAGGTATAAAAAGATATCTATCTCTAGAGTTTTGCATTTTTTATTTTGACAATATGTAATAACAGCAAGCATGCTATCTTTCATGCTACATTTTTAGAGGTCATTAGAAGAAGCACAGTTAGTAAAATGTATTATTTACATTAACTGCAAATGTTTCAGTAGTTCTAGGTGTGACCAAGCATTGGCTGGTTCAGTTCACAGGGGTTAGTTGAAAGTTTAAAATTTGAAAAATCTGAACTTAGCAGCAAATCCCATTGAAGGCTATGGGGTGGTGGTGAATCTTGACAAAGTGAATCTTTTTAAAGTATTGTACAGCAGACAGAGGGTCCTTTTGATACAACTTAAATGCTGACAAAAAAAAAAAAAAACATTGGTCATTTAAAGTATATACTTGGGAGATGCTTTTTAAGAAGAAGTCTCACTGTAAGTTAAAATGCTTGGTATACCCCTCAGGAGATCCAGTGCATGTAGCAAGGTTTGAGGAACAGAGTGGTTGAATTGCTTGCCCCCACCACTAACTGACTATAATGTAGCAAGGAGGTGGAATTTTTGGCTAACATAGCACAGAGGAGGGGGCAATAGAGACAGAGCACACAGAGCCCATACAGCCCCTGCCTTCACTGAATACTGCCAGACTAAATATCTGAAGTCCTTGCAGCCCTGTGCCTCTTCTGCTCCCTTTGTACTGTAAAAAGATTAAGCCACAACCTCTAGCTGCCTTCAGCTTTGGAGTAAAAGCTGGGGGAATCTATTGTGAATACAGTGGTTGGTGAGGAGTGCTTTCATTCCTGAAAATACAATCTGACAGCAACACAAACCAGCAACTACTAGAATAGTAATATCTTCTGAAAGTGGCAGATACAGGAGCTTGTGGTAGCTGGTGGCTGTGGAAGGTTGAGGAAGCTTGTGGCTGCAAGAGGTAATGGCAGCTTCAAGAGATTCTGGGGTTAGACTTTTCACAGCAAAAAGGGAGCAGAGGAGGTGCAGACTACTTGTCAGGAAGGACTATAAATATTGTGTATCTCACTATATAGATGAAAGGTGTCTCTCCCTACACTTTTCCATTTCCCCTTCTTTTGTCTTTACTCCATTTGTTTCTGTCACGTTTGAGGTTCGTCCTGTTGGGGACTCCTCCTCCTTTACAATGGTTATAGTTGGTACTCATGGCTTTTTTTTTTTGCATGCTTTTTGCATAGTGAATTGAGACATTTCTCCCTGTAGTCCTTGAAGTAAGTTGTGTAATGATTTTTGTAGACGCTCTGTCTTGCCTACTATCGTGATGGACATGGCACAAGGCTACTCAGCTTCACAATGTTAATTTTGCTTTTCTCCATCCTTAACAATTGTTCTAGTTTTGGAGAGATGTTTATCATTCACTGTATTTGTAAGGCTTATGCCAGAGTCTTGGCTGTTGTAACGCTAACAGAATTTTCTTTTTGACTTCAATAAAAATTATTGAAAGTAAAACGAAGGGAGCACAAGGAGGGCTACAAAACAGAGGGAGCATAAGGAGGGCTTCAGAATGCAAAGAGGGCTGTGGTTTTATTGTTACCTGTATCTATCCCATATGGGCACCCATAATTTAGGCTTCTATCTGGGGTGAATCTACACACAGCACCAACATAAATAAAAAATACATTTTATTTCTAAATCACAGCACATATTTTAAAGGGGGCAAATGCTATGTGAACTTGATCTTCTTTGGTGCAGGGGTCAGCAAACTTTTTCCACTTAAGAGTCGGATTCAATGTATGTGAATGCAAGGAGGGCTGCATTCACTTGCTAATAAATGAAGATAATAATAATCCTAGCATAGTAATAATAATGCCTCATACACACGGTCAAATTTTCTGATGGGAAATGTTCGATGTGAGCTTGTTGTTGGAAATTCCGACCGTGTGTATGCTCCATCGGACATTTTCTTTTTTTTTTTTTTGTTTTTTTTTTTTTTTCTCCACTTCAGCGAAAATTTTCCGAGAGACATTATTTCAACTTTATGTGTCAAACTTTATCTCTTCTTTTTCACATCATTGTGGATTGTTTCCGTCACATCTTTATTATTTTTCCCTTCTAGGATATTCTTAAATATTTTTAAAAACCGGCGACAAACCGCCTTCTATAATTATAAACCCTATTATTATCTTATTCTCTCTCAGTTCCTCTTATTTCCCCCCACCCCCCCTCCCCCTCCCCTGTGTCTGGTCCGTTCCTTTATGTTATTTATTTATCCACTTGGCTCTGCACCTGTTCTTTCTTTTATCCTATCTAAATAAATATCCGAGACTTTGTAGTTTTTCCAACTTTCCCATCTACTATTATCCCCTTTCTCTCCTCCTTCCATTTTGTAGTGATAATCTATTTCCTTTAGCCAGTTTCTAATGTCTGGTTTTCCACTTTTTAGCCAATTCTTGGGAATTAAGGCCTTGGCCGCATTCAGGAGGTTAGGTATTATTGATTTTCTATATTGTTTCTTAGGTTTATTGTAGATATGGAAGAGGCATGTCCAAATATTTTGTTCTATTTCTTCTCCAGTTATTTCCTTTATGTTGTTTAGCACTTCCTTCCAGTACTCCATTATTATTGGGCATTCCCACCATATGTGTATGATCGTTGCTATTTGGCCACATTTTCTCCAACACAAGGAGGTTCTATCTTGATGGAATCTGTGTATTCTTACTGGGGTCATATACCATCTTGATACTAGTTTATAATTCATTTCTATGGTCTTCATGTCCCAGGCCTTATTATATCCCATTTCTATCATTTTTTCCACTTTTTGGTTATCTATTTTTAAATTCATTTCTTTTTCCCATTGATTTATATATTCTGGTCTTTCTTGTGCTTCCAAATCTGTCAGTATACTATAAATTTTTGATGTTCCGTTTTTTAATGGTGTTTCATTGCTACATAGCTTTTCCAGTGCAGTTAATTTTGTTTCATCTCTCAGTGGGTGTGGTATTGTGCTTACTAGGTGCCTTATTTGAATATAATTCCATTCATTCATCTTCCATCCATTCCTTTCCTCTATTTCTACTCGTGTTCTTATTTTGCCATTTCTAGTGATATCTTTCAGTCGTGGGTTACCTATTCCTTGGATTTCAAATATTTCCCTCCCAGGGGTGAAGAGATTCGATCCTGTGAGTGCTAATAGTGGTGAATTATATTTCCATTCATTCTTTAAGTGAATGGTGTCCCAAATTTTAAATACATTTTTTGTTATTTCGTGCGTGTCGGTGTCCAATATTCTATATTTCCGTGGAATCCAAATATTCTTATGTAGTGTGGCTCCACTTATTGTGTTTTCCATTTCCACCCATTTTTTTTCATTTTTCTCATTTGTCCACTCTAACATTCGTGTTAAAACTATGGCTTTATAGTACCTACTTATATCTGGGACGGCAAGACCCCCATGCTCCTTTTTCCTTGTGATCAGCGTGTATTTAATTCTTGGTTTTTTATTAAGCCATATGTATTTTAGCAGGATTGTTTTAATTATTTTAAAAAAGCTCTGCGGGATTTTTACTGGTAACATCTGTAATCTGTAATTTATTTTAGGTAATATCGTCATCTTAAACATATTTATTCTTCCAATCCATGAAAGTGGCTGTATTCTTAACTTTTTCATTTCTTCTTTGACCTCATTGATCAGTGGAATAAAGTTTGCCTGATAAATTTTTTCGACTCTAGGAGTTATTTTAATTCCAAGGTAATTGAGTTCTTTTACCCAAGTGAATGGGAATTCTTTTTGTAAAAACTGAACTTCCTTTTCCTCTAGACCTATGTTTAATATTTCCGTTTTTATTGGATTAATTTTGAAGTTTGACAGTTCTCCGTATTTTTTAATTTCTTTCAGTATGTTTGGGAGTGACACTCTTGGGTTGGATACGTACATCAAGATGTCGTCCGCATAGGCAGCGATCTTATGCTCTTTTCCTCCTAGTTTCGCTCCTTCTACCTCTTTGTTATTGCGGAGTGTTACTAATAGTGGTTCTAAGGCCAATACATATAATAGTGGAGACAGTGGACAGCCTTGCCGTGTTCCATTCTGCATCTTAATTTTTGGAGAGAGTCTACCGTTTACTTTTACGACTGCTGTCGGGCCATTATACAAATTTGTTATCCACTTCATCATTTTTGTCCCAATACCCAAGTGCCGCAATGTATCCATCATGAAACCCCAGTCTACCCTGTCAAATGCTTTTTCTGCATCCAATGACAGGAATAGAACTGGGGTCTCATTCTGCACCTTCTTGTGCAACATCAATAATGATTTTAGGCTGTTGTCCCGCCCCTCTCTCCCCGGGACAAAACCAGTTTGGTCCGGGTTGATCCACAGTGGGATTAGTTTTTTTATCCTAGTGGCCAGGATCTTGGAGTACAGCTTCGTATCAGCGTTCAATAGGGCTATTGGCCTGTAGCTTGAGCAGTTAACTTTGTCTTTCCCTTCTTTTGGTAGTATTGTAATATGAGCTAATAACGATTCACTTCTTATTTCTTCATCTTCCCCTAAGGAATTCATATATTCTAATAGTTTTGGAGTCAGCTGTTCTTCAAATTTTTTATAGTATTTGACCGTAAACCCGTCTGGTCCTGGGCTTTTTCCTACGGGAGTTTCCTTTAATGCCAGTTTTACCTCTTCATGCGTAATATTTTTTTCCAATTCTTCTAGTTGGTCTATTTTTAGTTTTGGTAAGTTTGCTTTTTTTAAATATTCTTGTATCTTCTTTGTTCTTGTATTCGCTTCTTTCCAACTTTCCTGTCCTTTTATTGCATAAAGGGAGCTGAAGTATTTTTGAAATGTTATCGCTATATCTGTGGTTTTATTTACCACTTCTCCTTTTTCATTTTTGATCTTCTCAATGTAATTCAAAGACTTCTTTTTTTTTACCAGATTTGCTAGGTATTTTCCTGGTTTATTAGCCCATTTATATTTTTCTTGTACTACTCTGTTGTAGTCCTTCCTTTCTTCTTGTTCCATCCAGTCTTTTAATTGCTCTCTCTTTTGACATAGTAGGCCGAAGATTTTGTTGTTTACTTGATTTTTGTGTTTTCGTTCCAATTCATAAATTTCTTTAATTATTTGTTGCATGTTTGTTTTCCTTTCCTGTTTTTTTCTTGCCCCTATAGCTATTAACTTGCCCCTAATAACAGATTTATGCGCCTCCCATATTGTTGCTTTCGATACTTCTGGTGTATCGTTTTCTTCAAAATATCTTTTAATTTCTTCTATGATGCTTATTTCGGTCTCACTGTCTTCTAATAAAGTTTCGTTGATTCTCCATGGACCCCTTTCAAGGACTTCTCCTTTTATTTTCATTCTCAAGATTACTGGGCTGTGATCTGAGGCGGTTATTATGCCTATTTTTGTTTCTTCTATTTCTTCCAAGTTTCTATGTTCGACCATGATGTAATCCAATCTGGAGTAAATTTTGTGTACTGTTGAGTAGAATGTGTAGTCCTTTGTGCTGGGGTGCTGAATTCTCCAAGGATCTATTAGTTGTTGTTCATATAATGTTCTTTTTAATTTCTTTAGTTGATTTACCTCTTTGTCCCTTACTCTTGAGGTACTGTCCATTTTATTATCCATGCTGAAGTTGAAGTCTCCAGCTAGTATTAATTTTCCTTGCTTGAATTCCATTAGTATTTTAATTATATCTATCAAATATTTTTTAGGGTTCTTATTAGGACAGTAGACATTGGCCAATGTATATTTTACCCCATGTATAGTTCCTGTAATAAAAAGATATCGACCCTCCGGGTCTATTTTCCTTTGATCTATTAGAAAACGTACATTTTTCCCTATACCGATGGCTACTCCTTTGGCCCTTCTTATTGGCGAGTCTCCTTGATACCATGTTGGTATGTTTCTTGAATAAATTTTGGCACTTGAGTTTTGGGTTATATGCGTCTCCTGTAGGAAAATTATTTCTGCTTTACTTTTTTCTAGTTCTCGGAGGATGATGTTTCTCTTCCCTGGGGAATTTAGTCCTCGGACATTGTAAGAGATTATTTTTATGCTGTTTACATTTTCCATTCTTGTGCCTTTTCTTCCCCGCCCGTCCTCCGGCCCTCCCCCCCACGCGGTCCCCCTAGGAGACCGGATGGAGGGGACACCCAGCGGACGCACGGGGTCTCCTCATCTCTTGTCTCAGAATAGGTGTGCCTATGTAACCACTCATGTGACTCAGACCTCTCCTTCCCCTCCCTCCCTCCCCCTCCCCTCCCTCCTCCCACCCTCCCCCTCCCTTTTTTCTGATATGGGTTTTTTACCCCCATATTCTCTAGAGCTGAGAGCATTTTACTTTGTTTTGTGGGGCACGCTCTGCCCCCTCTGCTCTATTTATTGTGAGGCGGAGCTCTGTAAGACACCCTATTACCCCCCTGCCTAAGCACTAATAGGGCGACCCCCTGTCCACTCCGTGAGTCCCTGTCTCCCTCTCCCTGCGTTTTTGTTGTGTTTTACCAATCCTTTCACTTTCCTTTTTTTCCCATCCCATCAACCCCAGCCCCCCCCCCTTTCCACTCTAAGGCCCCTTGCACCGTTGTGTGGTATTTTCTCAGATATTAGTTTCCTCGAGAGTCCACATCTTGATGTCTGATCCTTGAATTTACTTGCCACTGTAGGTCATCTCTTGCCGTTATTCGCTCCTGACTATTTGCGTATTTTTCCAGTTCTGGGGAGGGGATTTCTAGTTTGTTGCAAAAGTCCGGAATCTCCTCCACATGTCTTAGCCTCGCACTTATTCCGTTTTTCCTTGCTATTAGACATGCTGGAAAACCCCAGTTGTATTGAATTTCTTGCTCCCGGAGGATTTCTAATAATGGCTTTAGTATCCGTCGTCTTTTCAACGTTTCTTGAGATAAGTCTTGAAATATTTGTAATTTACCTCCCTCAAACTCTATTTGTGTTTTCCTCTTTAGGTTTATCCAGATCTGTTTTTTTTCTTCCCATTTTTCAAAGCGTACGATTACATCTCTAGGTGTTTCCCTTGCAAACCTTTGAGGTTTTTTTACTCGAAAGACACTTTCTATTCCTATTGTGTTAGTTGTTTCCTTTCCCAAGATTTGGTTGAAGAGATTGTTCATTTTTTCTATTAGATTTTCTGCTTGTTCTGTTTCCGGTAACCCACGTATTCTCAAGTTTTTCTTTTTATCTCTATTTTCTTGCTCTTCTATTTTATATGATTGTTCCTGTTGTTCCCGTTTTAATTTCTTTATTTCATCTTCTAGTTCCTTTATGTTTTTTTGATGTAGGTCTACTTTGATCTCTACTTCTTCCACTCTGTTTAACATATATCCCATATCTTTATGGAGTGTTGACATCTCTGCTTTTAGGGAATTCTCTAGTGCCGCAAACATTTTTTCCATATCCTGTTTTGTTGGCAACTGTGGCCCTTGTTGTCCTTCCTCCTTTCCTCTGTCTTCCTCTCCCATTTCTGGCTCCATTCTGGGTTCTGAGAGGTGGCTGGTTTCTGTTTGTACTTTATACTGGCCTTTTTTATCCTTGTTGTCCTTCTCTTTTGTATCTATTTGTCTGCCCTTTGAACCCACTTGTTTCTCTCCTTCTCCGATTCCTTGCTGTATATACCTGTTCATAGGGCCTGGACTTGGGCCTAGGCTGGTCCTAGGTGATTTCGGTATTGCTCCCGCACTTCTTGTTGTTTTCCCCTTCATGTTTGTTTCTATGGCTGGATTTATAAGATCTTCAAAGCTGCCTTCCAGAATACCCCTTGATTGGGATTTCTTAATGATGAAAAAATCTCCCAGCCTTTTTAAATTGACTTATTTTTACTAATATTTCTTTTATTCCGTTCTCATACCCGGCATCCTCCCCACAATCCAATAATAGAAATAAATTAATGAGATATGAGTGGTCCCCGTTTTCCAGAAGTTATGTTACTACCTTAAATACATTAAGCATTCCTTAGTGCTGTTCAATTGTTTAAGCGTTCTTAAGCTGGAAAAAAAAAAAAAAAAAAAAAAAAAAAAGGGCTCAAAAACGCTCAAAAACGCTATTGCAAAAATGCTGAAAAAAAGCTGGAAAAAGTTAAAAAAAAAAAAAAAAAAAGTCACTGCAAAGACACCGGCGTCTTCACAGCGCTTTTCCAGCAGCCCGTGTGCATGGGGGCCCAGGTGCTCAGCAAAATAATTCAAATGTTTTAGCGATATAATGCAATCTAATTCAAGTATTCAGCAAGATGATTTATATATTCAGCAGTATAGTTCCAGTATAAGCTTATTTGTTCCACATTTTGTTACTATGGAATTTCTTCTTATTCTATAGTTTGTACTATCAAGCCTATAATTAGTACCCTTTGCAAAAAGAAAAAAAAAAAAAAAAAAAATTCACAAGAAAGGGAGATACTGCAGCAGCAGCAGCAGCAGCAGCAGGCAGGTGGGGGCTGGGAGACAACTCTTCCGTTGGCTTGTCTTTCTTTCACCTTCTCCTTCTCTTCTCCCCTGTTCCCCCCCCCTGTTTTTATTGTTTTTCTTAGCTCACTTGATTCTACTTTTTCAGCTCTTTCACCTTTTCCCCTGCTTGTTCACTTCAAGACAATTGCAATAGAAGAGCCAAAAAAGGAGGAAAAAACAAAAACAAAAAAAAAAAACGCTCCAAAAACGCTCAAAGACGCTATTGCAAAAACGCTGAAAAAAGTAAAAAAAAAAAAAAAAAAAAAAAAAGTCACTGCAAAGACACTAGCGTTTTCACAACGTTCTCCCAACAGCCCATGTGCATGAGGGCCCAGGTGCTCATAAAAATAATTCAAATGTTTTAGCGGTATAATGCAATCTAATTCAAGTATTCAGCAAGATGATTTATATGTTCAGCAGTATAGTTCCAGTATGAGCTTATATGTTCCACATTTTGTTACTATGAAATTTCTTCTTATTCTATAGTTTATACTATCGAGCCTATAGTTAATACCATTTGCAAAAAACAAAAACAAAAAAAAGACCAAAAAAAAAAAAGGATCACAAGAAAGGGAGCTACTGCAGCAGCAGCAGCAGCAAACAGGTGGGGGCTGGGAGACAACTCTTCCGTTGGCTTGTCTCTCATTCACCTTCTCCTTCTCCCCTGTTCCCCCCCTGTTTTTATTGTTTTTCTTAGCTCACTTGATTCTACTTTTTCAGCTCTTTCGCCTTCATTTACTTTCGCTTTTTATTCCATTTTATTTCGTTTTATTTCAATATGTTCTTTCCCTTTCCCTTTCTCTTGCTCCATTACTTTTCCTTTGCCTTTTCACTTCAAGACAATTGCAATAGAAAAAAAGCCAAAAAAAAAAAAAAAAAAAAAAATACGGTACTTATCTTTTAGTTGTTGTTGAATTTGGGACAAAAAGGGACGCTCACTACAGCTTGTTGCAGTCAGACGCAGGTACAAACTTCCTCTGGCTTACTCCACAAGACAGCTCAGTGAGTGATGAGCAGGGGGGGCGGGGAGGGAAGCTACCTACACCTTCTCATCAGGCCGATCATTCCTCTCAGCTGCAGGGAGAGGGTTCTCAGGATCCTCACGCCGTGCACAGAGCCATTACCAGGCTCCTCCCTCCCTCTTTTTTCAGGTGTCCTACATTCCTCTTTCAGGTGTCCTACATTCCTCCCATCGGACATTTTCTGTCGGAATTTCCGACAACAAATGTTTGAGAGCAGATTCTCAAATTTTCCGACAAAAAACGTTGTTATCAGAAATTCTGAGTGTGTGTACACAAGTCCGAGGCACAAAATTCCATGCATGCTCAGAATCAAGTGCGAGATGGAAGCACTCGGTCTGGTAAAACTAGCGTTCGTAATGGAGATAGCACATTCGTCACGCTGCAAATTTTTAAATCTTTCAATGCAGCGCATTCTCTTCTTCTTTATAATGCTAGAATAATTAAGTTGCTTTGCTGCTGATATTCACACACAGTTCTGACAAACTGATTTCTTTATTATTTCTTGTGATCTCCTGAATAATCTTTTTTATTTTTTTTCTCCAGATCTCCAGAATAATGTTTATTATTTTTTTTTAAATGATCTACTTTTTTTTTATTATCAAGATCTCCTGAATTTTTTTTTATAGTGATCTCCATAATATTTTTTGTCGTTTTGTGTGTCAAGTTACCACAACACCATTATTATCTTGTTTTTTTAACCTCAAAGAGGTTGGTTGGTGTTGGTGTCCCTTTTTAATTTGACATTGTGTTTTTGAAATGTACCTGCCTACTCACAATCAAACTGTCCTTTTTGAACTAAAACACATAGCCAAGTATTTGTAAAAAAAAAAATAGTAATTTATTAGAGGTCATAACAAACTAAAGAGGAAGGCAACACTGGATAAACTGTTGAAATTGGAGAAGCCTTTGTACCCCAGGAGAGACATCAATTATTTGACAGGCAAAATTGGTAGCCTGAGGAGTCAATTTAATAGGGAGCACAATCCGGTCCAGGACTCTGAGAGATCGGGAGCAGCAGCAGATGACATATATGTCCCCAGACTGTGGTCTTACAGCCTGCGTTTTTTGCCAGACCAGACTGAACCCAGGCCATCACTGTCTTGACTTCCTTCCACGCTTCCTTCCAGACTGTGGCTGTGGTGTTGGAGTTGTTGCAGGAGATGGAGAAGGAGTATGGTCCAACTCACATACATGACTTTTATTGGTGAGTTGGCCCCTCACTCCCTTAGTTAGGGCCTGAAATATGACCTCCTCACAGATGAGGCATTGGCCCTCCTCCATTTCTTGTCTCTTACTGCCCGTCATACAGCCAAAGGCCTCCTGGACATTAGGGGTGTTTGTGAGTACCGCAGTAGCCTGCCGAATCAAACCAAGCGCTGACTTCTCCACAATCCTCCCTTCCTGGGCCTTTTTGTTGGAAGGCGGAGGGGAGGAACCTACAATTCGGTCAGCCTACTGGGCATGGCCACCTCCTGCCTGCCACTTTCCCCTGCCACCTCCTAGCTGCCACTTTCCATGGCCTCCTCCTGGCTGGGACTATCCTGTGTATGAAAATGGTACATAGTTTTAGTTTTTTAGTCATCAATCACACACAATTTTGAACTCATGACTGTTGCAAATTAAATGTTAACAATTAGAAAAGATTATCATTCTGACCCCAACATTTTTCATTCTTGTCACAATCATTTTTGGCTACTACTGTCTGTTGATATGTAAACCACTTTGTTAAATCAGAAATTAGTGATCAATAATAGCATATAGTTAACATCATTCAATTTTTTGACAAGAAATATGTTGAACAATGCTATACCTGGCTCAAGCTGGGCTCCTCCACAACTTCTTCCTGGGTGGAAGGCCCAGGTTGTACATCAGAAGCCTCAGCTGAGGTGGAAGGAAGAGTGGAAGGAAGTGTGGAAGGAAGGGTTGAGAGTGATGGCCTGGGTTCACTCTGGTCTGACAAAAAATGCAGTCTGTCGTAGTACCAGAGCCTGGGTACATAAATGTCATCTGCTGCTGCTCCTGATCTCATGGAATCCTGGACCTTCTTGTGCTTCCTATTATATGTGCTCCTCAGGCCACCAATTTTGCACTTCAAATAGGTGATGTCTGCTGTGGGAATCACTGGCTTCACCAATTCCTACAGTTGATCCAGTGCTACCTTCCTCTTTAGTTTGTTGGTATAAAATTGGCGTGTCACGTACTTTACAGCGGAGCCCAAAATGATGAGGGTGGCCTCTTGCACGGTTCCAGTCCAAGAACCCCTGGTGGTGGGTACAGGGAGTGCGAGGGCAATGAAAGGGTGCAGGTGCTTGTAGGCAGGAGGCTGGAACTCGGAGATACAGGAACCTCTGCTGAGGAGATGTGGAAACTGATCACCAGACGTGTTCAGCATGAGCCAGATCAGGATCAACTGCAGAATCAGGAACAGGCAGGAGTTGGCAACAGGCTGGCAGCAGGGTACCGAATGAGAAGGCAAAACCGTAGTCAGGAACAGGCAGAGGTTTGCAACAGATGGGCAGCAGGGTACATAATCAGAAGGTAGAACCATAATCATATGTCCAAGCCAAGGTCAGTATTGCAGGTAGAGGCAGGTTCAGCAGGCAGGGGAGATCAAAGAGAATAGTCAGGAAATAGCCGGGTTTTCAGGAACAAGGTCAATCAGGCAGAGTAACAACAGGAACACAGGGACAAGCTGAAGACGATCCAGCACTGATGCTAGGCAGACTCTCTGTTTATATAGGGTGCTGTGTGCCAGGATTTGTGGCAGCGTACGTGCGTGCACGCATGTGCATTAGTGGATTAGAGCCTTAGCACATTGGCATGTGCGTGTGAGCGCGTTGGAACTCGCGGGTGCGCATTATCACGTGCATGTGTTCGCATGGAGGTGCCATTGTGCAAGCCCACTCTGGATCTCATTTGTTTCTGGCTACAGTTCTGTGCATGCACATTGGCATTAGTGGAACGAGGGTTGGCAGCTGCTGCATGGAGGCGGGTGTTTGCTGTGTGAGTTCTCTGACATGGTGTTTCACTTGCCACAGGGCAGCTCTCTGTACTTATCAATGAAGTTGGGGAGGAAGTCATGGTCATTGAATGTATGCATTTTATCTGCAAGACACAACACAAGACAAACCTTAATGTCAGGCTAAACTCTCCTAATCTTGTCCCAATATAGGCCTCCATCTATAAGCAGTATAGGCCACTAACCACTGATGCCCCAAGTTAAAATGGCACCTTCGTTAGCACGATCGGTGCTTACGCTACTCGGTCCTTCACTACGACGTGCGCGTGTTAATACTTTATATACACTGCGCATGTGTGTGAAACTCCACCCCTGACCTTCTTTCTAGTATATTCCCTGCCCCTTCTCTTTTGGCGCAGTGGTAGAGCACATGGCGGAGAGACAACAGATGCATGATAATAGCAGCAACGAGGAGTATGACGAAAGCCCGGAGCAACAAATGTCCCAATCCAGGAGGAGATTTAAGGCATCAAATATGTCCTTTGTAGAGATGGTGGAGATGGTGGACATCTTGAAGAGGGTCGACTATAAAGGGAAGTGTGGACCGTACAGCAACCCAAATGTGAGAAAGGCCAAGATCATGACTAAAGTTGTGAGAAGTCTGCAGAAGAATTTTGGGGTACGAAGATCCAAGGAGCAATTGAGGAAATGCTGGTCAGACCTCAAATTGAGGGAGCAAGATCAGTACAGAAGGATCAAGAGAGTGCTGCAAAAAAGTAAGTATTTGTCAAGTGTTCCAATTATTATTACTTGCATGCTGTTCCATGTGCTTTTCTTTACTGTTGTACATTTTAAAATGGCATGGGGACAGTAATCGTTCGTAATAAACGTCGTTCGTCCATAGTAAACATTGTTTGTTCGACCACTAATACAATGTTTTTGGCAAATGCAGGTTAACTACATTTGTTCAGGCCTATTTGTATGAAAAGAAGTTTAGTACATTGTTGTCTAGATGTGTTTGTAATTATAATGAAATACAAACTTGATTCAGTGTAAGAAGAGGACACTCAGCAGCTGTTTACACATCTTGACGCAGAAGCACTAGTGTGGGACACCAGAACAACCTTTTTAGGGTGTCCCACGCAGGTGCTCCAGTGGATACTAGGGGTCTCTCCATCTGTGAAACTTTAATAACAAAAAAGGTAAGTATTCCAGCTTTAGAAAGGGAAAAAAAAACATGTTTTCAGCTTGGAACTCTGCAAAATCAGACAATTGTACGACACTTCCAAGAAATGTTTCATATTCCTATTTCTTGCTTCAAATATCTGTGTGCTAAGTATACTTTATTTTTTATTCACATAGGGGAGAAAAGACTCAGGACATCTGAGGACACCAAGAACACCACACCTCCTAAAGAAGGGGAAATCCCCACACACCCTGAAGATGTGGAGGGAGAGGTTCAGGAATTGGGCGAAATAGTGACCACAACAGGTCAGTGTCTGAGACCACAGCTTCAGGTAATAGATGTATGCATGCGCGTTCTTGGGGATTGGAATCTCCGACAACATTTGTGTGACCGTTTGTATTCAAGACAAGTTTGAGTCAACATCCGTCGGAAAAAAATCAATGGTTTTGTAGGCAGCATGTCCGATTGCGTGTACGAGGCATAACAGTACAGGTTTATCTCACTTTAAGTGACTTCACTAATACAAAGCCAGTTCACCCTGAGGAATCATGTGGCTGGGAGTTCAGATTTGGCTGCCCCCTCCCCTATCCTGGCACCGAAAGGTGGCTGACACCAGCCCTGTCAGCCAGCATGGTCTGGAGATGGGGTTCCTGCCCTTAGGGGAGATAGGGCCCTGTCCCTAGGGTAGACTAGGGCCCTGTCCCAAGGGGAGACGGGGCCCCTATCCCCAGGAGTGATGTGGTCACTGTTCCCAGGAGTGATGGGGTCACTGTCCCCAGGGGAGAGGGGGTCACTGTCCCCAGGAGAGATGGGGCCCCTGTCCCCAGCTGAGAAGGGGTCCCTGTCCCCAGGAGAGAAGGTACCCTTGTCCCAAGGTCCCTAATAGGGTCCCCCCTATTGCAATGTCCTCTGTACCCCGTCACATCACTCCCATAGTGTTCTCCCCCTCCCCCCATAGCAAGTTTCCTTTGCCCCCCCAAAGCGGTGTCCTCTGTCCTCTGCACCCCCCACTGTAGTGTCCTCCGCCCCCCTGCACCCCACCTCACACAAACACACACTATGTAGTTCGAACTCTCCTACCTTACACAGGTGAACAGCAGAGCAGAGATCGGCATCACAGGTCTGGATGGGGATGGGAACTGCTGAAGTTAAATTTTCACATTAACGGGCTGGGGATTGGTTGCTAGGATTGCCCAGCAACCAATTACCTGCTGTTTAATGTAAAAAGTTAACTCCAGCCGTTCCCGCCCCCATCCAGCCCAAAGATAATGGCCACAGGTTGGGTCCTTGTGAATTAATCATGGTCACTGAAGGGCCCGACACTTAGTGGTGGCGAGACAGGTGCGGCCCTCAGCCCGCATGTTGTGGACCCCTGCTCTATGGTATATAGTAAGCATTTTTAACTTTCGGTGAGTTTTTCTATTTAAGCTGTATGTGGTGTTACAGGACAGTATGATTTGGACAGATAGCGTCTGATGTAATTTGGCATCACATATCTTGAATAGGGATGAGCCGAACACCCCCCTGTTCGGTTCGCACCAGAAAATGCGAACAGGAAAAAAGTTTGCTCGAACACGCGAACACCGTTAAAGTCTATGGGACACGAACATGAATAATCAAAAGTCCTAATTTTAAAGGCTTATATGCAAGTTATAGTCATAAAAAGTGTTTGAGGACCCGGGTCCTGCCCCAGGGGACATGGATCAACGCAAGAAGAAGATGAAGGAAGATAGAAGAAAGAAGAAGCATTTAAATAAAGGAATTGTCAAAAACTGTCTCTTGTCATTTTTAACATTTTTGACAGTTTTTTAGTGAAATGTTAGGGGTAAGTACCCCCTTACCATTTCACACAGGGGGGGGCGGGATCTGGGGGTCCCCTTGTTAAAGGGGGCTTCCAGATTCCGATAAGCCCCCCGCCCGCAGACCCCCACAACCACCGGCCAGGGTTGTGGGGATGAGGCCCTTGTCCTCATCAACATGGGGACAAGGTGTTTTGGGGGGCTACCCCAAAGCACCCTCCCAATGTTGAGGGCATGTGGCCTGGTATGGTTCAGGAGGGGGGGCGCACTCTCGTCCCCCCCTCTTTTCCTGCGGCCTGCCAGGTTGCGTGCTTGGATAAGGGTGTGGTATGGATTTTTGGGGGGATCCATGCCATTTTTTTTTTTTTTTTTTGGCGCGTGGTTCCCCTTAAAATCCATACCAGACCTGAAGGGTCTGGTATGGAATTTAGGGGGAACCCCACGTCATTTTTTTTTTTTTAATTTTGTCCGGGGTTCCCCTTAATATCCATACCAGACCTGAAGGGCCTGGTATGGAATTTAGGGGGACTCCCACGTCATTTTTTTTTTTTAATTTTGGTTCGGGGTTTCCCTGTGGGGAATTCCCATGCCGTTTTTATCAATGAACTTCTATGTGTATTGTCGGCAATGCAATAGCCGCGGGTAGTTTTAAATGGGTTTTTTCCTTCCAAATGTCATTTTGCTGTCAGACTGTTCTAAACACGGGAAACATGCGCCCCTTTACAGGCATACTATAGACACTCCCCAGCTACGAAATTTAAAGGGATATTACACTTTTATTGTTTGACTTTAAGCATTATTAAAATCACTGCTCCTGAAAAAACGGCCGTTTTTAAAACTTTTTTTTTGCATTGATCCATGTCCCCTGGGGCAGGACCCGGGTCCCCAAACACTTTTTATGACAATAACTTGCATATAAGCCTTTAAAATTAGCACTTTTGATTTCTCCCATAGACTTTTAAAGGGTGCTCTGCGGCATTCGAATTTGCCGCGAACACCCCAAATTGTTCGCTATTCAGCGAACTTGCGAACAGCTAATGTTCGAGTCGAACATGAGTTCGACTCGAACTCGAAGCTCATCCCAAATCTTGAATGTGTAACTTTTTTTTTTTACTTTGAAATTTGTTTTAAAAAAGAGGCTTCTTTAGGTAGCAGACACCTGCTTTCCAATTTTATCAAGGGCCAATAGGCATGAACTGAACAGTGTAAGTAGCATTCACAAGAGAACTAAAAGCCTTAGGAAAGTTTACTTCTGAAAGACAAAACCGTGGCAAAAAAAAAAGACTGACACAGTGCGCATGCGTGAGTGCTCCAACATGGCTGCCTGAGCCTGGAGCTCTGCACCACCCCGGACAACGAGCCACACTAGCGCTGCCACAGCTGCCAGAGAACCATCCCACAGGTCCATCCGTATCTGAGATCACCGGGGGAACACGCGGAGATGTCCGGTCCCCCCAGTACGCCGGGACCTCGACCTGCAATTTGACTCGGTGGGTGCACCAAGATGGCCGCCAGCACAGACCTCTTCCAGCCACATACTGCTGCACAAGCTAAGGCTCCAGATCACAGGCCAGTACTAACCCCACCGACACTTATTTATGCCCAAGCGGCACAAGGACCCTCCAGCATGCCCCAAGCAGCCCCTCCGGGCCCCCTTAAACACCAGGCCCCCACTAAGGCCTCCACGGAACCCTTGAGCCACATGCACCCGGAGGAATATGCCCTGGCCCTGTCCATGCCTGCCCAACACCTCTCCTCTGCAAACCTGTCACCGGGCTACTCAGTCAGAGACTTTACAGCCCTTCAGGAAGACCTTTTTGCTAAATTCTCAACTTTATTAGAGAAAGGTCTGGCCAGCACAGCAATCCAGATAACCAACACTATTAAAGCGGACCTATCTAGTTTGGGCACCAGAATAGAAGCCATGGAAGATAAAATCGATAGCACAGTCTCCAGAACCAACCAAAATGCAGCGCACCTCCAGACCATTCAAGAACAGCTTGATACAGCCCTCTCTAGGATCGACGAACTTGAAAATAGGGCCAGGAGGTACAATTTTAGAATCAGAGGCCTCCCGGAATCCTTCTTGGATATCCCCCCCACGGTTCAGGACATTATCTCAGAACTCATCCCAAATATCCCGCCACATCGTCTTGAACTGGACAGAGCACACCGGGCTCTAGGACCCCCCAGAAAAGATGGAACCCCCAGAGATATCATTGTGAAACTGCACTTCTATGCGGTAAAGGAAGAGGTCATGTGTCAATCTCGTCTGCAGCCTAACCTTCAACACCGGGGCCCAGGTACAAGTATTTGCAGATTTAGCTCCTACCACCATCCAAAGACAACGAGCCCTCAAACCTCTCCTAACGGTCCTATTACAACGGGACATCAAGTACCGCTGGTCCTTCCCATTTGCCGTAAAGTTCACATTTCAGGGCAAGACTCCTGCATTCTCCAACCTTCCTGAAGGCGAAAGACTGTTCCTTTCCCTAAAGTTGATCTCTCAAGAGGCACCCATGGACTTCTCCACATCTTCATCGGGATCTACCAAACGTCCCCCTCCTGCCAGCCCCGTTGCCCCCCTTTGGAACAAAGGTCCCTCCAAGAAGAGTAAAGACGGTAGCCCACCGCAAGAGTCAGCCGTGAGCTTCTTACTCAACTGTCCTTCCTTGGACATCTTCTTTTGGGCAGTAGTCCCTTCAGGTGATGGAGCTGGAGCTCCAACCCCCAAATGTTGGACTAGGTAGACCCCCTGTTCCAGGACATACCTGTACATTAAAGAGTGTACTACTAGTTCCCACAGCGCAGTGAGGAGAGACTTTGTCAACGGCCAGCTTAGCGGCATGCCTCACCTACCAGAAGCTGGCCATCGGAACCCTCTACCCTTCTGGCGAAGAATTGATTCTCTTGAGACTTGCTTCTCCTGAGCGATGGGGGTTCTCTCCCTTACAGGAGTGTTATTGGGGGACTGGAATTTTTTTTGTAGAGCCATCTCCCTTTTGCTTTGGGGTCATCTTTTGTATTCGTTGATCCCTTTTCACCACCTCATTTTATTATGGCCCGGTTTTCTGTTTCTTTTTCTTATGCTCCCTCCGTGCTCCGGTCCTCTCCAATCCCCCCCTGCCAGGCCGGGGGGGAGGTTGAGGAAGGAGGGGAGGAGGGTGTTGACGGCCTATTTTACAGTTTACACATCTCTTCATATTTTTCTTACATTTATAGCCTTGAGTAACGGGCTGATTTTGCCTTAGTTGCAATTATTTCAATTGTGCAAAAGTTATGTTTTAAATACATGATATAGCAAGGGTCCGGGGTGGTCACCTTGTGCCTCCACCCATCTTCAGAGAACCGAGTGTGCTCTCTGGGTTTGGGGCTTCGGTCATCCTTCCGGGTAGACTGAAGGTTAATAGTGGGGTTTAGGTGGACACCTACTCCGCTACTCCCCACGGGTCCTGTTAGGAGAACCATGTCTTTGTCTTTGTTGTTGTATGTGTTTTCTTCCCTCCTCACTTCCCCCCCACCATTTATTCCTTTCTCTTTTCTAGCCTGTCTGCGGGAGATGATCCCACACAACATCCAAATAGAATTTGGGGCCGCCACACCATCGATCCCCATGCTGAAAGTAGAAGTCGTCTAAAGGTGAGTGCCTACCCGTCCGATGGCCTCTCCCCCCTCTGTTCTCATGGCTGACACATTTTTGAAGGGAATTGATCTCAGGGTGGTTTCTCACAACGTTTAGGGTCTGAATTCTCCTAGGAAAAGGAGATTAGCTTTTGACCACTACAAATCCCTTAAACTGGGCGTAGTACTACTACAGGAGATGCACTTTCCGATCCGATACAGCCCCAAGTTCCTCCACTCATACTATCCATCCTTTTACCTCACTAACGCATCAAATAAGATGAAAGGGGTGGCAATTCTTTTCTCAAAAAACAGCAAATTTTCCCACATCTCTGATTTTAGAGACCCAGAGGGAAGGTATATTCTTGTGAAGGGCACTCTGGAGGGAGTTTTATA
This sequence comes from Aquarana catesbeiana, assembly GCF_042186555.1. Taxonomy (NCBI): domain Eukaryota; kingdom Metazoa; phylum Chordata; class Amphibia; order Anura; family Ranidae; genus Aquarana; species Aquarana catesbeiana. Next base: position 333,199,634 of record NC_133328.1, on the reverse strand, counting down.
CTCCATCATTTCTTACTACGCCCCTAATAAGGGACAAGCCACTTTTTTCCAGGGTCTCTTTGCAACTCTAGACCCCCTCTTGGAAGGCAAGGTCATCTTAGGGGGAGACTCCAACGTGGCGTTTGATCAGGGTTTAGACAAAACTAGGCCCCCAAAGACCAGCTTATGCGCCCCACAAAGTTAAGAACCAGAATAGCCAAGATTCTACATTCCCAAGGATTAGTAGACATCTGGAGGGAACTGAACCCCAAAAGTAGAGATTTCACTCACTTCTCCTCTCCCCACCAATCGTATGGCAGAATCGACCATATACTCACTCCTATAAATCTCATACCCCTGACTAATAAGGCTACTATCATAGACACAGCATGGTCAGACCATTCATTGGTCCTCCTTTCCCTGAGAAATACCCTTACGGGGAAAGGAGGCTCTTATTGGCGCCTGAATGAGTCGCTCCTTAGCGACCCAATCCAGACCAAGGTAATAGCAAACGCCATCAAAGATTACTTCCTCCTAAATGACATTGACAACATTTCCCCCGAGACCCTTTGGGCTGCCCACAAGGCAACCATCCGAGGTGTACTCATCAGAATAACGACCCAGTCCAAGAAGGAGCGCCTGATTGATATCCAAAGGTTAGAAGAATCCTTTGCTAAACTAAAAGCTGACCACAAGAAACACCCATCAAGGGCGCTATCAGATAGTCTAGACGCCACAAGACTCAAGCTTAACGGCTAAAACAGAAAAAAACATTTGATGGAGTGGAGCCAAATATTACTGCCATTAAAAGCAGAAAGTGTAACCGCGCTAAAGCTTCAAAATAATATAAGCTCAAAGCTGCACGGATATAACACCAATATCAGTGTAAAAAACAATCAAATAAACAAAAACGTGCGCTAAGAATAGTATATGTGCAAAAAACAAATCGCATTTAAAGCAATCCTCATTAATGTCAATCATATATTGAAATAACCATTGACCAAAACAGCTGAGAATAATAATAAAGTGCAAAATGTGCTATAGTGTTAGCATACATAAATATATAGAGCAGTTTGTATAAAGTGCAAGGTATACTAGAGAGTGACCAAACATTAACAAACAAGCAGTTTAAATGGTCCCACATTCATTGCAGGGTAGCCCCTGAACAGTGCTGTGAAGAATAAACCACCTCAGCAGTGAAAGGAAAAAAATTAGTCCATAATAGAGTATCAGAAGGAAGAGAGAGGAAAGTTCCATAAACAATGCACCACTTCCAGGGGACAACCGAAAATTCCACGGTCAGTCAGATCACACAGCCCACAAGGTGCATGAAGAGGAAGAAGATGTCTATATGAGAGTTTCCCCGTACTCCAAGGAAGTATCAGATGGACTCTTACCCGAACTGATGGACCTCCCTTCGGGCAAGGTCGTACTGGCAGGCAGACTTAGCCCTCTGCAGGGACTGTGGATGGCTCCGAGTCCTCCGGTGTATCTTCCGTCTACAGCCTGGAACGAACCAATACTTCCTCCAGTGTAGCCTAGTGTCTTGATGGACAACAAGTGACAGCATGTGGAGAGCTTGATAGTTCGTTCCAGGCTGTAGACGGAAGATACACCGGAGGACTCGGAGCCATCCACAGTCCCTGCAGAGGGCTAAGTCTGCCTGCCAGTACGACCTTGCCCGAAGGGAGGTCCATCAGTTCGGGTAAGAGTCCATCTGATACTTCCTTGGAGTACGGGGAAACTCTCATATAGACATCTTCTTCCTCTTAATGCACCTTGTGGGCTGTGTGATCTGACTGACCGTGGAATTTTCGGTTGTCCCCTGGAAGTGGTGCATTGTTTATGGAACTTTCCTCTCTCTTCCTTCTGATACTCTATTATGGACTAATTTTTTTCCTTTCACTGCTGAGGTGGTTTATTCTTCACAGCACTGTTCAGGGGCTACCCTGCAATGAATGTGGGACCATTTAAACTGCTTGTTTGTTAATGTTTGGTCACTCTCTAGTATACCTTGCACTTTATACAAACTGCTCTATATATTTATGTATGCTAACACTATAGCACATTTTGCACTTTATTATTATTCCCAGCTGTTTTGGTCAATGGTTATTTCAATATATGATTGACATTAATGAGGATTGCTTTAAATGCGATTTGTTTTTTGCACATATACTATTCTTAGCGCACGTTTTTGTTTATTTAAATATTACTGCCAAAAAGACAGAATTGGTCCGATGCTAGCCACAAAACTAACCCCTAAATTTCGCTCTCATACTTTCCCCAAATTGCGCATAGCAGGTCAGCCTCCAACAGCTAATCCGATCAAAATTATGTCTGCCTTCCACGAATTTTACTCAAGACTTTATAACTCCTGTCAAACAGAGAAGGGCCCCATTGACCAACTCATTTCTTCAGAACCTGCAGTTGCCCTCCATCTCCAAAGAACACAAAGAGTTGGGGGGCGTGGTTTGGCTATGCAGCAGTGAGGACGCGTCTCTCTCGTGCTCCGGCGCCGACACACTATTTTCGGCACTTATCCTGTTCCGATCGCTCCCACTCACCCTAAAAAGATGCGGAAGAGATCGGGGAAGACCCTGCCTAAAAAAGGATCTGCCGTGGGATCGATCAAACGATTCCTGGCCACGGAACCAGACGATCCGGAAGACATGGACGGCCTAGGCCGCTCTCCAGGAGGCACAAGCTCCGGTGCAGGCTCCGCCCACCGACGTAGGCCCGAACACAGACACCGCTCTCCAGTGTCCTCGGCTGGCTCAGAGGGAGAGGAAGGCTCCTCCAGGCGATCGGGAGTAGAGGCACTGGTAAGCGATCTACCAACTAAAGCAGAGCTTGCCTCCATGTTACTAGGCCTGGAACGCGTCATTAAGAAGGAGGTGTCTGCGGTCCGAGCTGACCTCTCACATGTCTTAGAAAGAGTGGAGGAGACGGAGCAGCGCCTTGATCGCCACACGGTGGCCATTAGACACTTACAATCCTCAACACGTGCACTCACTATAGCACATAGAATGGCGTTATACAAAATTGAGGACCAGGAAAATCGCAACAGGAGGAATAATATTCGGATAAGAGGCCTGCCGGAGGCTACTGGGGACGATGATCTTCTCCCCTCCGTCCGGGGCATTTTTAACGGCCTACTGGGCCAGGCTGCAGACCACCCTTTGAAAATTGATAGAGTGCACAGAGCCCTTCGCCCCCGATACCTCTCCTCAGATGTCCCCCGTGATGTTATTTGCAGGATCCACTATTATGAGGAAAAAGAGCTCATCATGAAAAAAGCCAGAGATGCTGCATCACTGGATTTTGATGGTGCCGTGCTATCATTTTTCCCAGATCTTGCTAGGGAAACCCTGGAACGGCGTAAAGCCCTGCGCCCCTTGACAGAGAAATTGCGAGCAGCCTCGATCAAATACAGATGGGGGTTCCCGGCCACACTGATTGCTAACAGAGATGGTAAAACCGCGATTCTTCGATTTCCAGAAGAGCTAGACAAATTCTGCATGGATGTCAACATCTCTCCGCCAGAACTCCCCGGATGGCAAGATCACATCCCTACTCTGCCTGCAACAGCGGAATCAGGTTGGCGAAAGGTTGAGCGCAAAAATCGCTCTCCCACCTCCGGAGGATCCACCAAACTGGGTTAAGACTGTGAGTTATATGGCCCACGCTCTTTGCCCCTTGTTTTTGTTTTTGCTGACAGAGCAAAAATGCACCTGCCTCTTAACGGGTTTTAATTTGGCAACAACACAGTTGTGAATGGTTACTGAATAGGCCGTTAGCCTCGATATATCTATGTTAGACTATATTTTTGTCTTAAGGATGTTATATTCACAACCCAAAGTTATACCTGCTAAGCCCCAGACATCTAGACATCTGATCGTAAGTGATAAAGATCAGTGCAGATTAGATGCATCATGAGTGCCTTTTATATTTGTAATTAATAACTTGTGAAGTCTTGGTGTTGGCGCCGGAGCAACCAGACGACGCCCACACCAATTTTGGTGACTGTGCGCATATGCACGGAGTACCCCACTCCCCTGCTCAAGGGGCGCCATGCCGGTTGGGGGCCCCACTCCCTAGCTCATATCTGGGCAACGGGGATGGGGGCGTTCTGCCGCTGGTATGCCCCACCACGCACCGCAGTCTAATGCGTGCACATTTTGACCATCCCCCTAACTGGTCTAAATTCTACCCAGTAATGGATATTGTTTGTTCCTTTTTTCTTCTCACTCCTTTGACCTTTCCCTTTTCTCTCACCCCTCCCCACCCTCCCCATCCCTTTCTCAAATTTTTTGTACCCACCTCAGGTCCGGCTCCCCAGGATATAGTGAACGTGTGCTCCCCCTGTTGGTCTCCATGGCTAAGGTAAATCTTATCTCTTTTAATGTTCGAGGGCTATACGCCCCAGGGAAGAGGCACAACTTATACAGGGAGCTGGGCCGCCTGCGGGGAGACATTGTTTTCTTGCAGGAGACTCACCTCACTCACTCCACACGGGTAAAACTATCCTCACAGCAATACCCAACGTGGTACTATAGCCTATCGGATGTACATAAAGCTAAAGGTGTGGCCATCGGATTCCGTAGGGGGACCCCATTCACACTAGAATCCAAGATAAGTGATCCACTCGGACGTTTTCTGTTCATTAGAGGCAACCTGGGTAGTATGACTTGTACACTTGCTACTATATACGCACCTAACCGAGATCAAGCAGGCTTTATTGCCTCCAGTCTTAATAAACTCAGGGATTTCGCGCGTGGGTGTGTCCTCCTAGCTGGAGATTTTAACATCCCACTAGAACCTGCCATAGACACGTCTAGAGGCAAGACTAATATACCTCATAAACGTTTACGATTTATTCGCAAACGAATACACGAATCCCAGCTGGTTGACATATGGAGAATTATGCACCCGCGCTCGAAAGACTATACCCATTTTTCGCAGGTTCACCACACCTACTCCAGAATAGATTTTTTCCTAATCGATCACCACCATCTTTCTCTCGCTACTAATACGCATATCGAATCATCTCCTCTGTCAGACCACGCCCCAATCACACTGACCATTAAAATTCCCTCTATACCACACAGATTTACTAATTGGAAACTTAACGAACATCTCCTAGAAGAGGAAATAGATAGAAATCAAATAGGTGAAAATCTATCCCTCTATTTTGCTGAAAATAAACTCCCCGAAAGCTCGTCAGGAATAATTTGGGAAGCACACAAGGCCCATATTAGAGGAAAACTCATTGAACTAGGGTCTAGAAAAAAGAAGAAACGGATATTTCAACAGTCCAAACTACTAGAGGAGATTAGGGACCTTGAACAATCTCATAAAGCGAACCAAGCGCAGGCGGTATTTTACAACTTAACCCTGAAAAGAGAAGAGTTAAAGTCTCTTTTTCATAGTGAACAAAAACAACAAGCCCGTATTGTGGCTCAACGTTTCTATGAATGGGGTAATAAACCCAGTAGACTATTGGCACGCTCACTTCAACAAAAGAAAACAGCCACCTTCATATCTAAAATTAAAAACACTACAGATGACCTGGTACACGACACACCATCAATAGCTAAAGAGTTTCGGGAATTCTACCAACACTTATACCGCGTCCAACACTCAGTAGCAGACCGTGATACTAAATCCAAACTTATAAAAAGAATATCTGGCCCAAGCTAACCTTCCCAGACTATCACCCAAGGTACTAGACGCCCTGGATGGGGAGCTCACCATAGCGGAGTTGCGCACAGCATTAAAAGCCATGGCAAATGGTAAATCACCGGGCCCAGACGGTTTCACGGTAGCATACTACCGTACCTTCGCGGATATTCTACTTCCGCATTTAACCTCTTATGCTAACGCGGTTTCGGATGGTGAGATCCTCAGGCCTGAAACTACCCACGCGCACATTACTATTATCCCCAAACATGGCAAAGATCCTAGCATTTGCGGCAGTTATCGTCCCATTTCACTGTTGAACATCGACGTAAAAATCTATGCTAAAGCTATAGCGAACAGACTCCTTCCCCTGATACCGCAGTGGGTCTCCCCGGACCAGACTGGGTTCATCCCTGGAAGGGAAGCAAGGGATAATGCCCTTTGTACTATATCTTTAATAACACACACCAGGGGGTCGTCCCAGTCCACCCTCCTATTATCAACAGATGCTGAAAAAGCTTTTGACAGGGTGGATTGGGACTTCCTTATGGCTACACTGACCCATCTAGGTATTAAGGCTCCCTTGCTGACACAAATAAAGGCCCTGTATGGTTTCCCTACGGCTCAATTGAGAGTGAACGGCACCCTTAGTTCTCCTTTTACCCTGTATAATGGTACTCGTCAGGGCTGTCCCCTCTCACCTATTTTATTCGCCCTGTCACTTGAACCCTTTCTGTCCACTGTGAGACATAATCCATCCATACATGGGATTACAGTAGGCCCAACCGAACACAAATATGCCGCATACGCGGACGATATCTTATTTTATGTGCAGCAACCCCTGATATCGCTCCCTAACCTTCTGTCTGAACTTGAAAAATACGGTCGCATCTCCAACTTTAAAATTAATATGTCCAAATCAGAAATCCTAAACATATCCACTCCCTCACAGACCGCTTCCCAACTGAAAAGTTCCTTTCCCTTTAGCTGGCAGGCGCACAAGCTGAAATATCTGGGCATCTACTTAACCCCGAACCCTGACGCCCTCTTCCGCACAAACTTTTTGCCTCTATTAAACGAGATCAAAACTGACTTACAGAAATGGACTCAGATGGCACATTCTTGGTTGGGGAGGATAGGGGTCATCAAGATGAATATACTACCCAGGTTGCTATTTCTATTTCAAATGATCCCATTTGGAATACCAGTAGGTTTCTTTACAATATTAAAATCGCTAATTGGCAAATACATATGGAACAGAAGGCGTCCCAGGATTGCAAGGTCCATACTCTATAGATCTAAACGGGAAGGAGGCTTAGCCGTACCAGACTTTAAAAATTATTTCTTGGCGACTATACTGACCAGAATCTTAGATTGGAAATTCCACAAAAAAACCAAGCTTTGGGTTGATCTAGAAACAGAACTAAGCGGCTCCGATCTCTTCACACAACTATGGGTACCACAGAAATTCAGAGTCTTATCATCCAAGACCTCTCCGCTTACTCATTCCACCCTTATGGTATGGGACTCTATCTGTAAAACAAACAACTGGCTATACAACTCACCCCTTATGTCACTAACCGGCCACAACTATTTCCCGCCGGGGAACCTCGGCCGCGGGGCCCACCCGTGGTCTTTGGGGACGCTGACCCACTTACACCAGGTCACTACCTCGGAGGGAGTTTTGCCCCTGAACACAATCTTACAAAGTTCGAAGGCGACACCTATGGAGCACTGGAGATACAGACAACTTGCGGCCTTTATTCAATCTCTTCCTAAACCCATTAGATCTATCAATGACCTTACACCTATTGAGTCAACTTTAGCCGAGTCACAACCGGTGGAAAAACCAATTTCTCACTTCTACCAAATAATGCAAACGGCAACCCCTGTGGGAGACCCAGCTTTCTTACACAACTGGGAAACGGAACTTCAAAAAAAGCTGTCCCCAACACAAAAATCCAATATTCTCATAATGTCTCATATCACCTCCTCAGCTACTAAAACTGCCGAAATGAACTACAAGCTGCTAACCAGATGGCACTACACGCCAGCCCTTCTTCACAAATATTTTCCACATGTCTCTCCTTTGTGCTGGCGGGGATGTGGGGAACGTGCAACACATGCCCACATCTGGTGGTTTTGCCCACTGATACGACCGTTTTGGTTGTCTATACTTCACTGGATTAAGGTGATTCAAGGAGATGAGGTCCCCAATGACCCGTTTGTGGTACTGTTACACTGTACAGGCAGGCCAGTAGGAGCATATAAGAAATCCATAACTCCCCACCTTCTTAATGCTGCCAAAGCATTGATTCCCAGACTATGGAAACAAAAAAACATACCCACGTTACGCCAATGGCTAACGGAAGTTGATCGCACATATTACATGGAAGACCTCACCCTCTCGCTCAGGAACAAATCTGATTATGTAACAAAAATATGGTCCTGCTGGTTTGCCTTTAAATACACAACAGTCTTTTCGGAAATTATGTCAAAGCCTGAGTAAAATGTTTTAGATGACGAATACTGTACACAGGAGTCCGGACCTGGGGAAACCCCACACCCCCCCTACTCCCTCACCTTTTCCCTCTACCTCCCCCCACCTCCACCACTCTTTCTTCTTCTACTTTCCCTGTTCGTTTTCTCAGGTATCTATTCATGGTTAAGTTCTTGATCTTTAATGGTACAGCACGGTGCTATGGCTGTGAGATAGCCGGGACATCAATGTCCGGGCTGTCCCATAGCAGGGAGGATGATCCTATCATTGAAAAATAGCGAAAAAACCCTGATTACCTTGGGCAATGATGTTGGATATAGAAAATTGTTTACCTATGTTAAGCAGGAATTGGCCCCTTTCTTGCCAGAGGGCATACGACATATTATGTACACGCATCCTTGTAACTCATACATCCCATATATCAATCATTTCCTTGTTATAGGATATATACCATTTGTTGTACCATTTTTCTTTTTCACTTGCCTGTAATTTTGCAATACTGTTATTTCCTTTTTTCTTAAATAAAAAAAATAATTAAAAAAAAAAAAAAAAAAAAAAAAAAGAACACAAAGAGTTAATGGACGGAGCCTTTACAGCAGAGGAGATTTGGGATGTTATCAAAGGCCTTAAGTCTGGCTCAGCACCAGGCCCAGGCGGTCTATAGGTCCCCTACTACAAGACCTTTGGCATAATCCTGGCCCCCCACATGGCTAAATTTTTCAATTTTCAAAGATTAGGCTCCCCACTTGATCCGCTCCTGAACACTGCTTTTATCTCAGTTATTCCCAAACCCAATAAAAACCACGAGGAAGTTGAAAATTACAGACCCATCTCCCTAATTAACAATGACCTTAAAATTTTGACAAAAATTCTAGCCAACCGTCTAGCTTCCTTTATTAAACTTTATGTCCATAAGGACCAGGTAGGCTTCATTCCAGGTAGACAAGGGCCAGACCAAATTAGGAGAGTGATAGGTATTGTATCCATTCTCCAATCAAACTGGGAAGGGAGACCCAAGCAAGAAGGGATGATCCTTTCGTTGGACCTTCATAAGGCCTTCGATTCGATTGAATGGCCTTATCTTTTCTCCCTACTGGAGAAGTGGGGTTTTGGGACCAGCTTTCTAGGGACCCTTCGATCATTGTACTCCACACAGCGAGCGGTGATCCATCTACAAGGCCAGTACTCTAATCCCCTTCCCATAGCAAGAGGTACAAGACAGGGCTGCCCGCTCTCCCCTTTAATTTTCGCTATGGCGATCAAAACGTTAGCAATAGCAATAAGATCTAATCCCAACATTCAAGGGGTGTCCTGTGGGAACCAAGTCCACAAATGCGCATTATTTGCGGACGATATGCTCCTTTTCATCACGTCCCCGACCACCTCCCTCCCAAACCTCTGTAAACTCCTGAAGGAGTTCTCCAAGATTTCAGGGTTAAAGGTTAACTACTCTAAGTCTGCTGCCTTAAACATCTCCCTCAAAACAGACACAGTGGTCTCTCTCCAAAGTTCCTTTGACTTTAAGTGGAGCTACTCCTCTATTGATTATTTGGGGATCAAACTCACAGCTAAAACGGAACAACTATATGCTGCCAACTTCCCTCATATGTACCGTAAGCTCGAGGCTGACTTAGGTAACTGGTCCAAGGGAGGGATATCCTGGCTAGGGAGAATCCACGCCGTCAAGATGACATTACTACCCAGACTCCTCTACCTCTTTAGAGCCCTTCCAATAAACATTGTTAAAGATCATCTGTCCTTATTTCAAAGAAAAGTAGTCAAATTTATATGGGGGGTAAAGGACACAGAATTCAGCAAAATACCCTATTCCTGCCCAGACCACTAGGGGGTTTAGGGCTCCCCCAGCTATTCTGGTACTATCAAGCAGCCAGGCTAGCCCAGATCTCTTCAGTTTATTCGAAGGCAGAGAAACCAGACTGGATCCAAATAGAGCGACAGGCTGTACCACTCTACACCATCGACTTCCTACTGTGGGTCCCGCCCAGACAACGCCCCCCAATCCTCTCCCCGTCGCTCTCTCAATCCTTCAAAATCTGGGATAACTTAAGAAAGAACCCTGCGTTATTATCGAATTGCCACCCTCTAGCACACATTTTCAACAATCCCGACTTTACCCCGGGACTAGACATCAAAGCCTTCAGATGGTGGCTGGACAAGGGGCTGTATCGGATCGGACACTTCTTCACTAACGATGGTCCTATTTCCCTTGATTTCTGTGTGAACCATCTGGAGATCCCCAACTCAGAACGTTACAGATTTTACCAAATCAGACACTTCCTCTGCCGCATTAGGGGGGAGAAATCCTCACCCCACACATTCATGCCATACGAATTATGGTGTGGGCTGTCCACAGAACAGAGGGGGGGAATTTCCATCATCTACCAGTCACTTTCCAATCAATCTGTTAAGACCCCATACATGCTCGCTTGGGAGAGCAACCTGTCCCTACAGTGGGACCTAGATAAATGGAGGGTCTCCTTTAATAGAGCCTCTAAGGGCATTAAGAATATATTCCTGATAGAATCCAGCCTCAAGGTCATTACTAGCTGGTACCTCACCCCGGATAGATTGGCCAAAATGTTCCCTTCAGCAGACCCCAGGTGCTTCCATGGTTGCCAACTTAGGGGCTCTTTGGCCCACATTTGGTGGGAATGCCCGAGATTAAGGCCCTTCTGGAACAAGATTTTCTACCTGATTCGAAAAGTCACTAAAGCTCAAATTCCAAAATTCTCAGCCATAGCCCTCCTCAATGCAAATCTACCTAAAACACCAAAACTCACGCGTAAACTAATACACTTCATCCTTCTAGATGCTAAGCTCACCATTGCCAAAGCTTGGAAACAACCCAAGGTCTCCGTCAAGGCGGCTACCCGTAAAATATCGTGGATTATGTCCCAGGAGAAACTCGCCAGTATTCTTCACAACACCAAAGCACAATTTGAAGCTATCTGGGAACCTTGGGCGAAGTACATGGGCATTTCCCTGATTCCAGGAGTGCAACCGTAATATTCTTCGGTCCCCAAAGGGTTGGGGGATCCTCTCCCGTTGATAGGCTTTCTTTTCTTTTCCTTCTTCTCCACCTCTCTCTCCTCCTTTCCCCTATCCTCTTTTCTCCGCTTGTCTGTTTATCCCTACAACGTACTAAGAACGTTCTCCTGATTTATTTGCATTTAGCTCTCCAGAGGGGGGTCTTTCCACTGGGGGCAAGTAACATAAGATTTAGTATCCTCAACGGTTTTCCTAGTCCCCAAGCCTTATTGACTGAGACTCAATTTAGGGGGCTCGTTGAGATTCGGCCGGTCACATCGTGATCCCTCTTGGGGTGACGGCGGAATCTCTCCTTGCCCCTTCCATCCTCTGTCCGAGGGTCGGGCAGATTTTCCATAAGTATAAGAGTTATAACTGCGTATTAGGAACCTGTTACTATGTTTGATTTGAGCTAGATTCCTATTCAATGTTATCAGACATGTCTTGCATCCCCCTCAGGGGAACATTTTGGATCATTTGGTTTTTTCTTTTCAATATTGCATATTGTTTGTATCCTTTTTGAAAACTAATAAAACATTTTGAAAGGGAAAAAAAAGACTGACCAGTGGCAAAACAGTTTAATAGCATAGGTTGTGAGTTTTTTTTATTTATTTTTTTGCACAGTAGCGCACTGCATTGTCTTAAAGGTTTGATAAAATGTTTAAAAAATAGGGGCGTGGCTACCGAGCTCAAGGGGAATCAGCTAACACCGACGCCTCCACAGACACCACTCTGCTTCTGCCTCCTACGGTTCTGAGAAAGCATCCACCATGCCAAGGAAAAGAAAGGAACCGCAGCAGCCTCACAAACTGTTGGGCTTCTTCCCCGCCGTATACCGTGGTCTACAACAAAATGCCGGTGGTGCTTGCTCCATGCGATGAGACGGAAAGGCCACAGCAAAAGGACCCAACTCTCCCAAATCAGGACCCACTTGCCACATAAACGGCAGTGAGAGCTCCTCTGGAGCTTCCAGCCCATCCACAGGAAGTCCTGCAAAATCGCAGCCTGGCATGGACTCCCCAAGAAGGCCGCAGGGAGAACCAGATATTGAGGTGAGTGGGCCACAATCCACTACAGCAGTGCATCCTCCTACTGTTACTGACCCCATTGCAGCATTTCCAACATCGGGGCAATCTATATATGACTCAGTGATGAAAGACATGCTTTTCTCACTGAGAGCTTCATTACAAGCAGATATTGTGTCAGGCATTAATCAGTATCAAAAAGATGTTCAAGCCATAGGAGAGAGAATAGGCCACATTAAGAACACTATGGGAGAATACTCGGCCTTATTCAATACTCTGGTAGATGTACACAACGAGCGTGAAGAGGACATTTTCTGGATGAAATATAAAATAGCTGACCTTTAAGATCCAGGAGAAACAACATAAAAATCAGAGGCTTCCCAGAGTCCATAGCTGGTCCACAACTGGAGCAATACGTACAAACCATGTTCTCCTCCCTGATGCCATCACTTTCAGCTCATGAACTTACTGTGGACAGGGTTCATAGGATACCAAAACCATCCTTCCTCCTGGCAGAAGTTCCTAGCGATGTCCTCCTACGGGTGCATTTCTATCACATAAAGGAACAACTAATGTTTGTGTTCCATAAGGCAGGCCACATCCCTCTCCAGTATGCCTTGCTTCAACTACTCCCCGACCTGTCCAAACATACTTTGCATCATCGGCGGAACCTGTTGACCATCACTAAGGCTCTGAGAAACCACAATGTCCAGCATAAATGGCAGCACCCCGCTAAGCTCCCCATCACACACTATGACAGTACCACCACTGTCACAACCTTAGATGAAGGCCTGGCAGCTCTCCGACTTTGGGGCATTGTTCCAGACACAGCCAGCACTGCCTCACTGACCTCCCAACCTACAGCATTAGGAACTGAGTGGCTCATTTATTACCCCCTGGCTTAAGGAATGTAATGTCTACCTTCCTTCTCCTCCCCAGTACACTTCAGCAGTCAAAACTGCACACGGATCTTACACCTGATCCTCTTTTTACTGATCAGGTGCTGATCCTCCTCTGTTGATGTTATCCGTCCTCACTTTGTTTACCCTTTCTTCCCCCATGTTTGGTACGCGCAGTGCTGTATACACCATATTGATGGACTCAAGCCCAGATGGCACACAGGAAGATGCACCATCTCTTCAACTCAAGATCGATGATCCAAAAGCACAACTCATCAGAATCATCCACCCAAGACCTCCGCTGCTCCTACTGGGATTCACGAGTCTTATCTCAGCCTCATACAATGACCCTTAAATGTCTCTTTCTGAATGCCAGAGGATTAAACCACTCTGCTAAGCGCTTTTCACTATGGATGGAACCCTGCAAACACCATGCCAACATTCTTAGTGTTCAAGAGATACATTTTAAAGCCTCCAATATCCCCAACTGCTCCCACAAGGACCACTCAAATTATCTATCCTGTGCTTCTGATAAAAACAAAAAGAGGAGTCCTCCTTGCCTTCAAGAATACCCTCGCCTTCCAGCCTAAGACTTCTGTCCTGGACACAGAGGGCAGATACATCATTGTAACTTGTGAAATCAATGCCCAACTATACACAATAGTGTTTTTTTTTACGCCCCCAACTCCCACCAACTGCGCTTTCTTCACAAACTCTTTAAACGCATATCTACCATCAAGCAGGGCCACCTTCTCATGTGCGGAGACTTTAATCTGATGGCTAACAAGTGCCTAGACTCCACAGCCCCCTAGGAAAAAACATACTCTCTCACTTCAACACCTGTTCCACACGGAAGAAGTATACAATATGTGGCGCTGCCAACACGGCAGTGAAAGAGACTATACTTTCTTCTCTCCCTGACACCGAACCTATTCTTGCATAGTCATGTTTATTACTGACAAATGGCTTTTGAAGAATGTTTCAACTCTGATTTGTCCAACCATGCTGCAATTATAATGACAATTACAGAACAGGATGTCCCCTGCTCAGTTCCCATCTGGCGCTGTAACACCAAAATCCTACAGGAGCCTCACAGACCCCTTTGTTTTATGGAATGCCCACAAGGCCTTCATGGGATGCAACCTTATTTAACAAGGGGCAAGAGCTAAAAAGATATGCGCCTCTAAACTCAACTCTTGTCAGAAATCCATAATTTTGAATCTCAGAACAAGGCTAATCCCACTCCCAAAATCTCTAATACACTCACAAAACTTAGAGAAGGGTTAAGAACACTGATAATACAACAACACTACATTTACCTTAGGCGACTTAAGCTTCAATCCTATCCCAAATATATAGCTGACCAGTTTGCGGGCATTATATATTAGCATAAAGACCTCCAGATGCCTCAATCCACAACTGAGGACATACAAAGCTTTTTAAGGCAGGCACACCTACCTACATTATCAGGACCCCATCTCCAGTCACTGAACACCCCTTCACAGCCTTAGAAACAGATAAAATCATCTTATCCCTCCCTAAAGGTAAGTCTCCAGGTCCAGATGGCCTCTCTAATAAGTACTTCAAAATCAAAGTTTTCGCCAAAGCACCCCTAACCTCCTCATTCCCCCCAGAGATGCTGAGAGCTCACATTGTCACACTTCCTAAACCAGGGAAAGACCCTACAACCCCAGCCAATTTCAGACCAATTTCACTCTTAAACACAGACATCAAAGTCTACACAAAACTTTTGACCAAACGCCTAACGAACATCACTTCTACCTTGGTTCAACAGGACCAGATCGGCTTTGTAAGGGGTAGGCAATCCGCTTATGCCACAAGAAGAATCCTGAATATTATGCATCATGCTGAAAAAACCTGAACACTTTCTCTGCTGCTTTCCATAGATGCAGAGAAGGAGTTCAAAAGGCTTAACTGGCAGTACATCCATGACAATGGTCCTATCCAAGTTTGGATTTCAGGGATCTATATTGTCTGCAATTCTGGCACTGTACTATTCCCTGATGGCACAGGTCTATACGTCTGTTTGTTTATCAAAAACATTTAATATTTCTAATGGGATTCGACAGGGTTGCCCCCTTTCCCCCACTATTTTCAACCTTATGATAGAACCCCTGGCGGAAATGAATCGTTCACAGCCTTGTATCATGGGTTTTAAATGTAACTCTAGATCACATGTGATCAATCTTTCTGCGGACAACAACATCCTCATATTGACTGAACCGCTAACCTCACTTCCACATGCACACCAGGTATTAGTAAGTTTCAGTGCTATCTCTTAAGGGTTAACTTCACTAAGTCCCTTATTATAGATTTGGGAACCCAGCCAAACACCAAGATACAACTCCAGCGTACGCTACTGTTTACGTGGTGCTCACAAGATATACCTTACTTAGGCATCAACTTGACCACTGCATCTTCATCTCTAAGTTCATCTAATCTCAAACCACTTATCACAAACATTGAAACCCAACTTAAAAACGTATCCCAAAATAATATCTCCTGGGCTGGCAGAATAGCCGCGATCAACATGACAATTTTGTCTCAAATCTTGTACATATTTTGGGTCCTTCCCATTCCCATTCCCAACCACTACATAAATACCCTGTCAAGCCTATTGAAAAAATATGTTTGTAAAGACAAAAAAGCCAGATGTTCACATACAATTTTTTTTTTAAACAGATATAGAATTTATTCAAATAGCAAAGAAAAATATACACTTTAACAGTAATGCCCTGTACACATGATAGGATTTTCCGATGGAAAATGTGTGATAGGACCTTGTTGTCGGAAATTCCGACCATGTGTGGGCTCCATCACACATTTTCCATAGGAATTTCCGACACACAAAGTTTGAGAGCTTGCTATAAAATTTTCCGACAACAAAATCCATTGTCGGAAATTCCGATCGTGTGTACACAAATCCGACGCACAAAGTGCCACGCATGCTCAGAATAAATTAAGAAATGAAAGCTATTGGCTATTGCCCTGTATATAGTCCCGACGTACGTGTTTTATGTCACCGCGTTCAGAACAATTGGATTTTCCAAAAACTTTGTGTGACCGTGTGTATGCAAGAAAAGTTTGAGCCAACATCCGTCGGAAAAAATCCATGGATTTTGTTGTCGGAATGTCCGATCAATGTCCGACCGTGTGTACAGAGCATAACACAATACGCAGTCAATACAGAGAAGTAGATTAGGTTAAGAAAAGACAAGGTATCGAAGACGTCGAATTTTAACATTGCTTCTGGTATAAAATAAGACAAAGCAAACAATACGACAGTCACAGCCACCGTAATGCCCTATGAGGAAGAAGAAGAAAAAAAAAAGGGAGGCGGGAAGGGGGGGATACAAGCACAGGAATATCACATAGGACAGTACAGTCATAGGATACTGGCATAGGAGCATCCTATAGGATAGTATGTATATTAAGGTGTTGAGACATGTGCATCGATCCATTGCGACCAGACCTTATCAAATTTTTTTGGGCAGTTCCTACTCTCATAGGTTAGTTTATACAGTGGTAAAAAGGTGTAAATATATAGCGCTACAAGGTGTCAAAAGAATGATGAAAGCAAAATAAGAAATAAAGCTGATGAGTGACTACCCACATGATGTGGGTATAAATAAAGTCAATAGTGAAAGTCCCACATTATAGTGAAAAATGAAATCCAATATATGTGAAAGAGTCTTCTGATACATGATTCTGGTATGTAGTGCGTCTATATAGAAATCTTGAAATGTAGTGAGGTGAAATACTCTTACCAGAACTGGTGGATTCGGATGCCAGTAGCACCGAACCAAACAAGCTTAGAGATCCAGATGGATAGTTGTCCTGGGATGGAATGGGGGTGCCGGATCTCAAACCACATCTCCCCTTATCTGGAACAGCTGCAACGGTATGCGTTACTCAAAAGGAGTCCCACGTTCGGCAGGAAGGTCCAAGTCTCACGTCTCATAAAAATGTGGAAAGAAAAAATGGGGTGTTCCAATCGTATCAGAATGGTAGGTTTATTGGGACAAACCAATATACAAGTATAAAATGTGATCACAAGAGATAAAATCAAAGTGTGGGGAATGGTAAGCTTGGACCGACGCGTTTTGTCCAAAGAGACTTCTACAGGGGCATTAAATCATTCATCCACACTGCATATAAATATATAAACATTACAATGATATTACAACCATCAAAATCAGTCTAAGAATCAGGAAATGGCCTGGCTATGGATAGGACAAAGAAGGTCAGCTGATATTCGACATAGAAAATGACCAATGGGTGAAGGGCATGAAAGGTTTTTACCAATCGCCCATTCCTTCATTGGAAACATGAAACAATGAAGCCCACCCTCTGTGACAAACACCACATGGAAAAGCCAGCGAAAACGGGAGCACGGCAATACAGCTGATGGACCTCGCCAATCAGAGATCTCCGTGTCATACATGTGACCAACGTGACAGCACGCCACATCTAAACATAAACAAAAAGCACATGACCACGCCTCCAGGCTCCAATCATGTGATCCAAGTAAGAGACCAGTGATGTAACCTGGCAGAGTGTAACTGCGCTCGCAAGGCGCGGTGAATGTCAGCTACAGAGACACATGACCACGCTGTAACCCAGACAATGCTGGTGACGTAGTCCCGCAGGCCGTCACGGCACTCCGCATGCCTCCAGGCATCAACCAGAGGAACAGATGACTGTGTTAAAAATTCAGATTGGGTGGCACCAGGAACACAAATCACAAATAGTTTATACAGTGGCAATACAGAATTATTTGTTGCTATCAAAGTGTTAAGCATTGGTGGGGTTGGTTGTTTCCACCTGAGGAGAATTTGTCTTCTAGCATAATACAGGGCGTAGAAGAGAAATAATTCCACATGCCTAGAGGCCACAATATCTTCCCTGCTACCAAGTAGCACTAAAGCTGGATCCTGCCTAAGGGACCAATCTCCAAAGTCATTCAAAGCCCCAATTGCCTCCTCCCAAAATGGATGGACATGAGGGCACATTCATACCATGTGGAAGAACGTACCTGGGGAAGATCGGCACCTGGAGCAGAGGGGACTTATCTCAGGGTATATTCTGGCTAACCTTACCGGGGCATAATAGGCTATGTGAAGGAATTTGAGTTGGATGAAGCTGTCTCAGGCAGAGATCATTTTAGTGATGTAGTCACTCACCGAGTCCTCCCAGTCCTTCTCAGTCAACCCCGGAATGTCAGCCCTCCACTTGTCGTATGCTGTCATCAGCGAGGTCATGTGAGCCAAAGCCAGATAAAAGTAAAGGGAGGATAGAGGTTTTTCTAGGATTTTTGAAATCAATAAGCATTCCATCGGGTCTGTCTAGAGGGTTATAGGGTTAGGGAATCGGGCTTGCATCGCATGTCTAATCTGGGAGTATCTGAAGGTCATCGAGGTGGGTATAGTGTATTTTTCCCTCAATACTGAGAAGAAGTAAATAGATCCATCCATGAAAATATGTTTGAGAGCTGTAATTTCCCTGGATGCCCAGAGCTCAGGGTCCGGCAGTTGGTTAAAATGCTTGAGCTGTGGGTTAGCACATATGGGGGTATGGGGAGAGAGGGTAGAGTCCGTCTTGTATAAAGCCCCTGCCTGCTGCCATACATGAACGGTCGTCTTCATTAGGGTCGTCTCTGTAAGATGGGCCCTAGGTCCCCTATAGACTAGGTTGCTCAGGGCTGTATATGATCCCAAAATAGCTACCTCTAGTAACACTACAGGGTTTTGTTTGGGTTGGCTAAACTACCAGCGGACAGTCACCAGTACTGCAGCTCAGTAATAGAGTTGGAAGTGAGGCATTGCCAGCCCCCCCTGAAAAAGAGGGAGTTGAAGCGTTCGCTTTGCTAATCGTGGGGTTTTCCCTGCCCAAACAAAAGATGTTATGAGACTGCCCAGTCTATGAAAAACCGACTTAGGGATAGAGATCGGAGTGTTTCTGAAGAAATACAAAAATTTGGGAAGGTAAACCATTTTCAGTAGGTTCACCCTACCCACTGGCGACAGTGGCAGTTTTTTCCATGACTGGCACTTTCTATTGAACTGAGTGATTAAGGGAGTAAGGTTATCCTCCAGATAAGCAAGTAGGGATCCTCGGACTTTTTCCCCCAAGTATTTAAAATCCTCTACCCACTGGAGGGGGGTCTGAGTGTCCATTCCAGAAAACGAGGTATGAAGGGAAAAACAGGACTGACTTGTCCCAGTTAATGCGAATCCTGGAGTACTGACCAAAGTGATCAATAATCTCTAAAGCAGACTTCAAGGAGACACCCACATCAGCCAGGTATAGCATTGTGTCGTCCACATAGAGAGACACTTTTTCTTGGAGTACTCAAACTGGAATTCCCTTCACCCTAGGGTCCTGGCACAGAAGGATCACCAGGGGCTCTATTGCCAAAGCAAAGAGCCCTGGGGGAGGGGGCAGCCATGTCTGGTTCCCCTACTCAAATTGAAGGGAGCAGACAATAGGCCATTTACTCTTACACTGATGGATGGGTTTATACACAAGAGTTGGATCCATGAGATGAACCTAGGTCCAAAGCCAAAGCATTCTAGCACCTTCCACAGAAAAACCTGCTCGACCAAATCAAATGCTTTCTCGGTGTCTAACGCTGCTACTACCCCTGCAGTGCCCTCCTCGGTCAGATCTATATGAGTGAACAGTCTACGAATATTAATATCAGTCCCCCTTCCCGGCATGAACCCAGATTGATCTGGATGCACCAGGGCCGTGATTAATGTATTCAAACGGTTCCCCAAGATCTTGGACGGTAGGATTTACAGAGTTTCAGGTCTTTGCCAGGTTTGGGGACCACTACTATCACGGCCTCAGAAATGGAGGCCGGCAGGGACCCCTCCCTCAAGGAAGTCAAAAGTATAGAGTGGATTCTAGGTGCCAAGTCCTCTACATAGGTCCTATAAAACTTGAGGGGAAAAAAGTGTCAATAAAAAAAACACACTAGACGGCTTTTTAAAGTAATTTATTAGGCAGCTCCGGGGGTCTCTTCCGACTTGGGGGGGTGTCTCTTCTGAATCCATCAGGCACCGATGTCTTTCCCGCCTGGAGAGAGGACATGGCCCCCTGAACCTCTTTGAGGGTAATAGGAGAGTCAAGCTGATCACTTTAAGTCGAGGTAAGGACAGGGAAGTCAACATCAGAAATGGAGTAGTTTATCTGGGAAGAGTAAAGTGCAGTACAGTATGAAACAAAATATTTAGTAATTGTCCTAGACACAGTCTGCCTGTGCCCAGCTATGCCGACTATACAGGGGATGCTCATAGAGTGCGAATGTTCAAAGGCTAGCCAGGCCAATACCTACCATTACGCTCGCCCTCCTCAAAAATTATTTGAGACTGCTGAAGCAGTTTTCTTTTTAGCCAGGGAAGTATGGAGCAGAATGGCCCTAGTACTTTCCTAAAGCTGATCATGAAGCAGCTGATCCTTATGCCCTGTACACACGATCAGACATTCCGACAACAAAATCCATGGATTTTTTCCAACAGATGTTGGCTCAAACTTGTCTTGCATACACACGGTCACACAAACCTTATCGGTAATTCCGAAAGTCAAGAATGCGGTGACGTACAACACGTACGACGAGCCGAGAAAAATTAAGTTCAATAGCCAGTGCGGCTCTTCTGCTTGATTCTGAGCATGAGTGGAACTTTGTATGTCGGAATTGTGTACACACGATCGGAATTTACGACAACGGATTTTGTTGTCTGTAAATTTGAGATCCAGATCTCAAATTTTGTGTGACAGAAATTCCGATGAAAAATGTCCGATGGAGCCTACGCACGGTCGGAATTTCCGACAACAAACTCCCATCGAACATTTTCCATCGGAAAATCCGACCGTGTGTACGGGGCATTAGTCTAGACATTTTGTTTCTCCAAGGTGTTAGCTGTGTCCTCGGCTCTAATTAGATCAGCCTTCATCTGTCTGCGAATCCCCACCTACGAGTGCCTGGTAGTGACCCCTACAGAAGGCCTTAAAGGCATCCCACACCACAGACTCTGAAGCTGACCCAGGATTATGGGACCAGTATGCAGTATAAGTATAAGTACCAGTATGTTATCTAAGCCTGGAGTCCATTGCATGGTTAGAAATCCAGAACCTGGACAGTCTTCATAATCTGTCTGAGGGAGACCCCTCCAGGGATAGCCGAAGCAGCAGTAGTGCATGATCAGAGATTCCCCTCGGCAGGATAGATATCTGTTCGACTTTAGGTAGGATGGGGCTGCCCGCATACATCACATCAATTCGGGAGAGAGACCTATAGGTGGCAGAGTGGAACATGGAAGGACTTGTCGAGGGAATGCCTCTATCTCCACAGGTCCATCAGCCTGTAAGCCTGTGCCCACCCAGAGAGGTCTGAGGAGGAGCCCCCTATGGAGGTGAAACGGTCAAGCTCAGGGTTAGGTGGCATATTAAAATCCCCCATAAAAATCATGTTGTCTGTACAGTACTTGACAATGAGGGAAGTTATCTTATGGAGCAACTTAATAGTGGCAGGAGTAGGTATGTAGAGTCCCACCAGCACAATTTCTAAACATTCCACCATAGCATGACTCACAACATAGCGTCCATCTGGATCAAGTACCAGGTCCAGGAGTCTCAAAAGTAAATATTTACGTATCAAAACACTTACACCTCTGGCAAAATTAGAATAGCTTGAGTGATACTGATGACTCACCCAGGGATTTTTAAGACTGAGAGTCTTCCTCCCCACTAAATGAGTCTCCTGGAACACACAGATATGAGGATTATAGG
The DNA here is from genome assembly GCF_042186555.1 of Aquarana catesbeiana. Classification (NCBI taxonomy): domain Eukaryota; kingdom Metazoa; phylum Chordata; class Amphibia; order Anura; family Ranidae; genus Aquarana; species Aquarana catesbeiana. Next base: position 333,177,690 of record NC_133328.1, on the reverse strand, counting down.
TCTTTAGTAACTGGAATACCAAGGACTGCCTTATAGAAGAATCAATGCCTCTGGTGTTCCAAGAGATCACAGTAAGGGACGCCATCAAAACACCAGAACCAACATCAGAGGAGGAGACTCAGGGATCGACACCAGCCCAGATAAAGCATAACCACCCGGCAAGATGCCATTAACTGACTTGCTCATTGAGATTAAGAATGAAATAGGTATGACTGGCTGTGTCATATACACACACATTTATATAAATCAAGAAAACAATAAAGAAAAAAACAGAGCATTCCACCCTGCCGACCCCCTTAAAACTGGGAGCGGCATAGCTTCCCAATCCAAGCACGGCAAACTGCCATGCAATGAAGGCAACCTGTGCAAGAGGCATACAGTGCATAAGTCTGTTAGCCCATAGCAGCTAGGGTCATCCGGAGGATAAATGGAGTGCAGGTCACCCAGAAAGCTGGGGGTAGAGAACTTTTCACAGTCCACAGGAATTTCCTGGGTAGCTAACAAACATCTGAAAATAGTTCAACTTTCAAGAGGCCATGGGTACTGGACCTAGAGCTTAGGTCAGGCATACACAGGTCAACAGGACCATATAAACTGAAAGATCATGGCCTGATTACCTAGCCGGGCCCATTGAGAAAAACAAGGAGGTGTTTAGGATCATTCCCCACCACTGGCAGAAACCTGATGTGCCGCAGGGTGTCCCAAAATAAAGTATCCAGTGGTATATGTGTAATCAAGGGAAGCCCTAATCACCCTGTACGAACAGTATCCAGCCAGAAGGACGCCTCCTCAGGTGTTGTGAAGAAGCGCACCCTCTCTCCATCTTGAACTCTGAGTCTTGCTGGAAAAAGCATACTATACTTAAGGCTTCTTGCATGTAGGCGGGTTTGGACATGGTCAAATGATTTCCGGAAGCGTTGCGTTTCAATAGAATAGTCAGTGAATATGAGGAGTTTAGTGTTTTCAAATTTCAGCTCACCCACATTATGAGCCTCCCACAGTACCAGATCTCTGTCCACAAAGTTCAGGAGTTTGAAAGTTGGAGTGTGCGGAGATGCTCTCTGAGGGCCTCTAACTGGGGGAATATGGCTGGCACACTCCACCACAAACTGGTGAGAAGGAGGCTTGGGGGAGAAGGGCTTGCAGTAAGCTTTCTGTGCAGGAAGTAGGGTCATTACCTTCCGCTCCCTCTGGTAGTCCCAGGATCTGCAAGTTATTGCAACAGTTTTGATTCTCGGGGTCTTCCGCCCTGGATTCCAGATGTTTGACCTTGGCTTTCAGCGTGTGGAGGTCCACTGAGCATAAGCGTCACTAGGGTGTGGCTATCGAGGCTGGAGCCCTGAATGTGGAGCCCATAGCCCCGAGTCTCAGTGGGTCGCGGCTGCAGCATTGGAGGTGGAGGAGAGACGAGCATGCACATTTGGTGGCACTGGCTGGTGACAATCTGCTAATGGTGGCAAGTGATGTGGCAAGTGACAATCTTCTAATGGTGGCAAGTGACATGGCCAGTGATGTGGCAAGTGACAATTGGCAAGTCATGTGGCAAGTAATGTGGCAAAGGACAATCTGCAAATGGTGGCAGGTGACGTGGCAAGTGACAATCTGCAAATGGTGGCAAGTGATGTGGCAAGTGACAATCTGTAAATGGTGGC